>NW_024716703.1:21642340-21944840 GCF_018991925.1 Homarus americanus | reverse complement strand
ATAATTGGGGTTTTAGTTATGTGGTCGGACGCTACCGGTATGGTCAGATATCGTGTATTGGCGGATCGGAGTGTATGTATTGAGTGTTGTCGGACGTTGTGTAGTGTCGCAGTCAACCAGGTATAGTGAGGGCGGGTGGGGGGGGGGGGGAGCAGGCGTGAGGAAATATGTCACTGTTTATCAGTCTAGGGAGCGAGGCGAGGCGTGCCGGGGATATTGCATCTTAAAATTTCATAAGATTTAGGAGTTAGCTGGAATAGGTTCGTATGAGCCCTCCTCTTCCCCCTCTTCCTCCTTCTCCTACTCCTCCACCACCTCATCTAGGCCTAAACTTTCCTCCAGTAAGGTTGTCTATCATGTCCCCCCAATTTACCAGGCTGTCTTAGCTACGTACTTAGCGCTACGTCTGAAGGGTTGTCTCTCAAGTCTTACTTTTCTCAAATTACAAGTTTGTTTACATCTTGTAGAGTCGTAGTCCGCTGTTCACCTTCAGGATTGACTGTATCGATTAACTACATTGCTTTCACTAAGTTTGCAAGACTGTATATAGCTGTTTTACCTCCCTAGTTCGGTCGTGTTCGTTAAATTGAGGCTGTTTTTATCCCGTCGGTTCGCATGTCCCCTCACCTCTGCACCATGAATCTGCTGTATTGGTCTGCCAGTGTTTGTTGACTTCTTTCCAGTAGGTGGCGTTGTACTTTCATTCTACAAGCGGCTGTTCCTTCCTCTTGTCTTTTGTTGCTCCTTAACCTGGTGTCACGTTCTTACTTTCCACATGTCAGGTTGTTGCTGCTCTCAAACTGCTTGTGGGTGTTTTCGTCTTCCTGCTCACACTCTTCGAGGACCTCCACTGTGAAGAACTTTGTCGAGGTCCTGCTTGAGATAATTAAGACTTTTTAGTGGTCGTGTCTTATGCGGTGTCTAGAGTCTCGGGCTCCTTGTGCGTCTTGGCAACATTTGCGTCTTGGCAACATGTGTGTCTTGGCATCATGTGTGTATTTGCATCATGTGCGTCTTGGCATCATGTGTGTCGTGGCAAGATGCGGTTTCTTCCGTTTTCGACCAACTAACATGCACTTCCATAGGGCGGTACTGTGCATTTTCCTAAACTTCCAGACATCTTCCACTACTGGAGAGGACAACAACGTGTTCTTCCTGACGCAGTTGTACCCAGCGGTGTGTGCTCCTACCATTTAGGTCACTTACTTCTTGAGATTTCTTACGACACCACCACCACCATAACCACCCACCCACCACCATTCACCACCACTATAACCTACTGTCACCACCCACCACCACCACCAATGTCTTCTCTAAGGGCGTGAGCAAAACAATTTAATATTTACTCCGTGGCCGGGGAGACGTGAGGTGTTAAGGGGAGGGAGGAGGGAAAACTCTTTGGCAATAACGACCCCGTGTAAAAGTGTTGAGTGATTGATGAGATGAAACTCTTGATGATGTGGTCCAGTGTGTGTGTGTGGGAGGATGTGTGTGGAAGGATGTGTGTGTGTGTGGGAGGATGTGTGTGTGAAGGATGTGTGTGTGGGGGGTATGTGGGTGTATTAAACATTGAAGTAAGTATAGTGGTGATGTGGGATATTTGTGTCTGTCTGTGTCAAGTTAAGAGTGAATGTGATTGACAGTGGGTGGTGGTAAATATGGAGGGGGGAGGCTGGTGATGACTGACGTGTTACACCGCTCAGCTCGACCGATCTGTAACCGATTGATTGATTGTGAACCACCAACAGTGACACGCCTCACCCATCACACGCCTCACCCATCACACGCCTCACCCATCACACGCCTCACCCATCACACGCCTCACCCATCACACCCCTCACCCATCATACCCCTCACCCATCCCACGCCTCACCCTTGATTGGCCACTGTAAGGCACACTGGACGTCCCCTACACACGAACAACATCCATCAGTCACATCAGGAAGGACACGTATTGGGATGACTAATATAACTACAAATTTTCCGAGAAGATGTTTTTAGGCATTACCTGAAGATTAGACAAACCAGCATATTTCACCTGATGATTTAACACAATAAAGCTAACCTAACCTAACCCTTCCCCTCAGGTAATGATTAGGGTGTTTCTGATCATTAGGTGAAACGTGCCTAATCTTCAGGTGATCTGAGTTTTGTATAATAATGGAAGGTGATATATTATGCTTGTTTACATGAATTGAGATTAAGAGGTGGATATAGATAGTTAATTAATGTAATGTGGTGTACATACAGTATGTCTCTGTGGCTTGAGATCATATACCCTCTATATGTATGTGTGCGGTGTTAGGTTCCTTTCACCTCTCTGATACACATCCCTCTCGTCTACACTCTTCTGCTCCACCTCCTGACGCCCACCACCTTTCTGGTTCACACCCCTCTGGTCCACACCCTTCTGCTCTACCTCTTGACGCCCCCACCCCTTTGGTTCACATCCCTTTGGTCCACACCCTTCTGCTCCACCTCCACGCCCTTTCTGGTCCATCTCTGGTCCACACCCTGTCTCTACTCTCTGACGCCCCCACCCCTTTGGTTCACCACACTCCCTCTCCTCCACCTCCTGACACCCCGCTGGTCCACACTCTTCTGGGGTCCACACCCTTCTGCTCCATCACACACTTCCACTTGGTCCACCTCCTCCTGACACCTCCACTCCTCTGGTCCACACCCTTCTGCTCCACCACCTGACGCCTCCACCCCTTTGGTCCACACTCTTCTGCTCCACCTCCTGACGCCCCCACTCCTCTGGTCCACCCGTGGTCCACCGCAGCTGTGCTCAACATGCATGACGTCCCCACTCCGCTCCTCGTCACATGTGTTGCAGCTTCTCTCACATCCTCATGCATGGTAGTGAGTCGTTTATTATTATATCCGCGATAGTGTGGTGGAATGGGTGTGGGAGGGTTTGGTGGAGTGTGGTGGAATGAGTGTGGGAGAGGATGGTTGTGGGAGATGGTGGAGTGAGGTGGAACAAACAGGTAAGAAGTGTGGTGGAATGGGTGTGGGAGGGTTTGGTGGAGTGTGGTGGAATGAGTGTGGGAGAGGATGGTTGTGGGATGATGGTGGAGTGAGGTGGAACAAACAGGTAAGAGTGACAGGAACAGTCAGTAAAACAGACAGGTAAGAGCGACAGGGATAGTCAGTGGAACAGACAGACAGACAGACAGACAGACAGACGGACAGATAGACAGACGCTTGCTGACGAAGGAGATGAGGTGACGCTCCAGGAGGGTCTTTACGGCCCCCAAGAGACTGTGGGGCATCTTGATGGTTCTCCGGGGGTGCCTCTTGGGGGTAGTCTCCGGGGGGCGTCTCTCGTTGGTAGTTTCCAGGGGGCGTCTGTCGTTGGTAGTCTCCAGGGGGCGTCTGTCGTTGGTAGTCTCCAGAGGGCGTCTCCCGTTGATAGTCTCCAGGGGGCGTCTGTCGTTGGTAGTCTCTGGCGGTGGCGAATGCTGTGTACCTTGTAATGATGCTTTCACTGTACCTGTTACCTGATGGTTGTTAAGGATCTCCCCGTCACTCTCTGTCTCAGGTGTTAGTTTAAATAGTCGTATATCTTTAATGATTTTAGATCTCAAATATTAACTACAGAAGGGAAGAATATGTTTGTTATTATTTTGTCCGTCCATCTGTCTATCCGTTACTTTTGTTTATCGGGAACGTAATCTTAGAAGCAACTTGACGAATCTTAAAGGAAATTTTGAAAGATGTGTTATAGAACGAGGTGTGAAGGACCAATTTCATGTGAGCGTCAAAGATCATTCATTTCATTTTTCCGAAGTGTTTTTAATTTTTGTGTCAATGAAGATATTTTGTTGCAACGTAAACTGAACATGTATCATAACCCGAGAAAATACACAACATCAAATTCAAATGTCTGTGTCAAAGGTCAAGGTCACAATTGAAGGTCAAAAGGTCATAAATATTGTCTAGAATGTGAGGGGTTATATCAGTGAATATATTTTGAGTGAAACTTCAAGTGAATTTTTTTGTTACCAGGATATTAAGATCACGGTCAAAGATGAGGGTCATAGGTCAAAGGTCAACCCATTGTGGTAGTGATACGGGTGTTATGAAACATTAAATCTGTGTGTATCATAATTAGGTATAGTTCGTGTTTGTTTGTTTTTTATGCTTTTTTCGTGAGGTTAAAGTTTGTTACCCGCACCGTGTCTCATCAGCTCAAACATTAATATTCTGTAAATATCAAAAGTGTTTTCTCTTGCTGGAAAATATCTGGTATTCCCTCGTGTCATGTTTCATTGTGTGTTGTAGGAAGATTTAATGCTTTTCTTTTACTCCATGATGTGTTGTGTTGATGTGATGTGTTATGCTGTGGTGTGATGTGTTGTGATGTGTGTTATGATGTGTTTTGTTGTGCTGTGATGTGTTGTACTGTGTTGCGTAGGGCTTTGCTGTTTTGCCATGTGTTGTTATTATGTATTGTGCTATGTTGTGTCATGCTGTGTTGTCATTATATAACCTAACCTTTTCAATAGCTAATCACCGTCTCTCTCTCCCACAGGTAAGAGTTCTGTGAGCTGTGTGAGCTGATCTGCATACCTTCACCCGCTACTAAAGGGTTGTACATCGTAATGGCGTTCTGTACATGTTCCAGGAAGGTGTAAGTACGTTGTGTCTGTTGTTTTAAGTGTTAATTCGAACTGGTTGTTGTTTATATCCATAGTTCAGTATTGTGTATTTTTAGGATCAGTTCCTTAAGGAGAAGTGAAGGATGCAGGGAGGAGGAGTTCTTTGTGAGATTGTTCACCTAACCGGACAACTCGAGTCTCTAACACTGGTAGTGATAATAAAGGGATATAAGAAGGAGGCCAGGTGGGCGGCCGTCCATCTGGCCCGCTATGGCCACTAACCAATATAAAAGAAGATATGATCATCGAGGTTGACTTAGTAACTGAATTAAAGTTATACCGTGGAGCCGAAGAACCAGAATTAGATCATTGCTTTCATTTACGAGACACTGGAGCTAATATTTTTGGGATTTGTGGAGGAGCTCTGGAGAAATGTTGTGTTGTGAGAGTGGCTCCCGGCCCCGCCCGCCGCCCTCTCCTATTCTGCTTTGTGATTGCAATCTTGCACGGGCACACTGGCAGAAAATGGGCAATCATGTAGTTTGTGCCCGCCCACCACGCCGGCTACGGGGCGTACCTGCTGGAATATGCTGAAAATTTGTGTATGTATATATATATATATATATATATATATATATATATATATATATATACTGTATATATATATATATATATATATATATATATATATATATGTATGTATGTATACTGTATATATCGACGTGTACAAGAGCATCTCTCAAGCTTGGTCTTAAGGGTGAGCGGTCAAGAGTTTGCTTATAATTTGCCTCCTTAAGTGTGTTGAGTTCCTGGAGACTGTTTGTGTTTATTTTGATATATTCCTCAAAGGTAATGTAGGTTGAGATAATACTGCAGGTGCGGGTACAAAGATATCCAATAGTATACTGTATAAAGATATCCTTATACGGTCAAGTATAGGTAGAGAGACTGGTGTTCATGTGTGTACACCTACAGTTAAAGACACACCCTATGTTTACGTACAGGTATAAAAGTTTCTTCGCATGTACAATACAGGTCAGGTACAGGTACTTATCTGTGTTGCTATAAGTGTAGAGTTCTCCTTGTATATATGGGTTCGGTTTTCATGTATGTGAAATAACAGGTACTGTTATAACCATGTATGTGCGAGTACTGTTAGTGGAGATTTCCTTTTTTTTCACACGTACAGGTACACACAGGTGGCCATGTATTTGTTGGTACAGGTAAACAGATGTTACAGGTACAGGTAGAGAACTTTCGATATAAACAAAGGCATCGGGACAGGTCCGGTATTACCAACATAGATGCTGCTGTTGCAATGTCTTAACAGTGATCCAGTTTAGTTGTTGGTAACATTATCGCCGCTAGCTTCTTTCGGGTCTTGTGAGAGAGAGAGAGAGAGAGAGAGAGAGAGAGAGTCATTCTATTAGTAACAGGAACTAGGGAAGCTGTATTAAGTTCGAGAATTTTAAGTGAAAAGACTTATAGGTTTTAATAAAGTAAAACACAATAATCTTATAGATATCTTGGAATTATACCAAAAAAATCTTGACTGGTAACAGGAGGCTACAGTGTTAGTTCAGTAAATATTGAACTAACTAATTGGTTCAGAGTTAGACACGGTCACAGGGAGTAAGACAAGGCTGTGTTTTATCCTCAACATTATATATTATTAATGAGAGAAGTTATGAGACACTGAAGGAATAAAAGGTAACGGTATAGTGATATCAAATAATACACTAAGTAGACGATATTACCCTTTATCTCAGACAGTGGAGAGACATTACAAAAACTCGATATAATATAGGTTTAATAGATGTGGCCACTCGATATAATATAGGTTTAATAGATGTGGCCACTCTATATAATATAGGTTTAATAGATGTGGCCACTCGATATAATATAGGTTAATAGATGTGGCCACTCGATATAATATAGGTTTAATAGATGTGGCCACTCAGCTGTGTTTAAGTGGCAATAATATACGTCATCTGTGCCGGAGTCCTTGACCTGTGGACAGAACCAAGGTGACTGCCAGGTCGAGAGGGATGGGGGGCTAGAGGGGAGGAGGGGTTGGAGGAGGGGTTAGGAGGAGGAGGGGGTTAGAGGAGGAGGGGTTAGAGGGGAGGGGAGGGGTTAGAGGGGAGGGGAGGGGGTTAGAGGGAGGAGGGGTTAGAAGGAGGAGGGGGTTGGAGGGTTAGAGGGAGGAGGGTTAGGAGGAGTTAGAGGGAGGAGGTTGTTAGAGGAGGAGGGGTTAGAGGGGAGGAGGGTTGGAGGAAGAGGGGTTAGAGGGAACTGGGAGGTTGCAGGGATTGATTGTATTTTTTCCCCCTCAACTGTTAGATAACTTTAACTTGGTGTTCTATAACCCATGAGGGGATTATGTAACATACTGGGGTGGGGGGAGGGGGATTGGTGCCCTGAGGTTATGGAGGGAGAGGTTTGATGGGTGACCTAGGAGGGGAGTGGAGGGGGAAGGTAGGGGGTACTGTGGGGGTTTTTTCCTTCGATTTTATGGATTTTTTTTTAGTTTAAGAGACTGTATTTTGGGTTTAAAAGCTTTCTCTTGCAATAAGGTTATATTTTCACAGGGTCTTGGATACTTTCTTTGGGGGTTAATGGAAACTTTCTCTATGGTAAGCAGTTATTATTTCCTTAAGATAAAAGTGACAGGTTGATTAATGAAACTTTCTTCTGGGTAAGTAAGATATACTTTCCTTATGCTTATGAAAGTTCCTCTTGAGAATAAGAAAATTTTATCAAATTTCTCTGGGGTAAAAAAAGTTTGATATGGGGTCACCAAATTACCCCCAAAAATAATAAACTTTTTTAAAGGATAAGAAAACTTTTAAGTGAGATGTTGAAACTTTCTCTAAGATAACGAACTTTCACTGGGAGCAAACAAACTTTATTTAGGTTCTTGAAACTTTCTCTGGGGGTAAATAAACTTTACCTAGGGCCATGGAAGTTTCTCTGGTGGGCGATGACGTGGTGGGTGATGACGTGACTGGGTGATGACGTGGTGGATGATGACGTGGTGGATGATGACGTGGTGGGTAATGACGCGGCGGGTGATGACGTGACTGGGTGATGACGTGGTGGGTGATGACTTGGTGCGTGATGTGGTGGATGATGACGTGGTGGGCGATGACGTGGTGGGTGATGACGTGACTGGGTGATGACGTGGTGGATGATGACGTGGTGGCTGATGACGTGGTGGGTAATGACGCGGCGGGTGATGACGTGACTGGGTGATGACGTGGTGGGTGATGACTTGGTGCGTGATGTGGTGGATGATGACGTGGTGGGTGATGACGTGGTGGGTGATGACTTGGTGGGTGATGTGGTGGATGATGACGTGGTGGGTGATGACGTGATGGGGGATGACGTGGTGGGTAATGACGCGGCGGGTGATGACGTTGTGGGTTATGACGTGGAGGGTGATGACACGAAGCGAAAAATGGAGTAATGGATGATAGCTCGACGACGGGTGATGCCATGGCGGCTGGTGATGTCATGGCAACGGGTGATGGTGTGGCGGCGGGTGATGTCATGGTAGCGGTTGATGTCTTTTTAATATATTATTTATTAATTTATTTATTTTTTTGTAGAGAAAGGAGGGGTGAAAGAATATTAGAGGTGGGGGAAGGAAGTTATAGTTCGGAAATTGAAGATATTTAGGAGGAGGGAAGAGATGGCGAGCTGACCACCTAGCTAAGCTAATAGTGTGTTTGGGTTGTGTCATGGGTTAGTTATTGTCTGTCGGTACAGGCACTAGAGATTCTACCCTGTCCCATATATATGGGTGTTTTGAGGACCTTATTTCATATTCTGCCGACCCTACTGGTCTAGGGAGGTTGTCTATAACCGAATCTAGGTAAATTGCTCGAAATCAATTGCTCGAAAAATAACTTCTCGAACTATCAATTGCTCGACAGTAAATTGCTCGAAATAATTTCTCGAACTCGACAGTAAATTGTTCTATTCGAAGCTCGAATAGAACAACATGTGGGAGGAGTCAGTACAGCTGGGGGCAGAAAAAAGTACCGTGACTGCGCAATGCGATTAAAGAATATTGTATCAAACTATGACGAAACAAACAATGTAGAAGAATATTTAAGAACTGTTGTATAATAGAAATGTACCCGTTCTTAATTTTATCTGTTCAATTAACAATAATAAAGTTGTATTTTTTTATCTTATTTTTGGATAATCTTCATTAAACCACTATTTTCGAGCAATCTGCCTTTCGAGCAATTGATCGTTCGAGATATTATTTTTCGCGCAATTGATTTCGAGAAATTTACCGGATACCGTCTATAACCTGGCCGTGTAGATCGGGGGTGGTAATGGACCTTTTGAGATTTGGTAACTTTTTGGGAACCATATTTGGTTGTTGTCGCTATCTGGTGGGAGTCTTTGAAGGAGTTCTTGCTCTGATCGTTCTATCTTTTGCCAGACTGCTGGCATGACGGCTAGTGATGGCGCGGGGGAGGGTGATGGCGTGGCGGCGGGGAGGGGGACAGGACACGAGACGATGGCGGGGTGTAAAACAGAGGAGACAGCCATGACTCCTGGTGGAATGGCGGAGCTCGACATGACCGCCGCCCTACATCACTGGTCACCGCCTCGATGAGTCCATTCCTGCCGCCCCAGAAGGAGGAGGAGGTGAAGGGGAAGGGGAGGAGGTGGTGGTGGATGAAGGGGGAGGGTGATATGGAGGGGAAGGAGGAGAAGATGGAGGAGGAGGTGAAGGGGAGGGGAGGAGGAAGAGGGGATAATGACTTGGGAGGTGGAAGAGGGGGATGGAGAATGAGGAAGAGGTGGAGGAGGGAATGAGAGGCAAGAGTAAAAAGGCAAGCAAAAGTAATAGAATGGAAATAAAGAGGAAGGAAGGAAGGATTGAGAGAGGGGCAGAGGAGGGAAGGCAAAAGGATGAAGGAAGAGGGGAAATGTGGATAGTTTGGGCGTGCAAGAGGGAGAGAGTAGGTGAAAACGAGGGGAAAACGAGAGATAGAGAGATAGAGATAGGTGAGAATGAGAGAGGGAAAGCGATGAAAGAGAGAGAAAGGAGAACGGGACAGAACGCGAGGGAGAAGTGTGACAAGGAGAGGAGATGAATGGGAGTGGGAGAGAGTAAGGATGAGAGAAGGGGAGTGTGGGAGAGGGAAAGAGTGAGAGTGAGGAATGGAGAGAAAGAGAGTTGACGAAAAATAGTGAAAGAATAGGAGGAGAGAGTGAGAGAGTAAGATTGGCTGAAGGAGAGGGTAAGTGATGGAGATGGAGACTGGAAGAGGGATTGAGTGAGTAAGAGTAGAGATAGAATAAGAAAGAGGGGAGAGGGAGTAAGAGAGTAGGAGAGGGGACAGAAAGAGTAAAAGAATAAGAATGAGGTGAGATAAGGAACGGAGAGAGAGAGAGAGAAGAATAATGTAAGCAAGAGAGTGGAATGGGGAGAGAGAGAGAGAGAGAGAGAGAGAGAGAGAGAGACCGACCGACCGACCGACCACTGACGCCTCACCACTTGTATATCTGGTCAGTGTGTGTGTGTTGGTTTTACCAGTGGATACAGACACATCTGGCAGGTTAGTGACGCTGTACCCACACCGGAACACTCAAAATGTAAACTCTGTGATAAACCTTTAAGGCATATAATTGAATACTATATTATTGAATGTAACACTGTCAAAGACTTCAGGCCACCTGGCTTATTGTATCATGAACTTTGTAATTACTACATTGAATCAGGAGTGCTTGAGGACATTCTTGTTGTTTATCCAAAATTTGCCGCTAGTCCACACTGATTAGTCCTCAATTAGAATATGACTCCTAATGTATATGAACCTCTGTCCTGCATGGCAGTGAGAAGTGATACCACCCTCAGTGTCAAAACCTGACTGAATTACTCAGAATAGGCAAACTGTACTCCAAGCTTTGCCAATAAATTTGTTAACTGTTAACCGGTGACGGGGCGTCCTTCTTCCCCTCTCTTCCCTCTCCCTGACTCTTTCCTCTTCCCCCTCACACCTCTCCCCCTCCCCGACTCTTTCCTCTTCCCCCTCACACCTCTCCCCGTCCCTTACTCTCTCCTCGATTAGTCAAGTATTCTTCTTCTTCTTCCCTCTTCTCCCCCATCTTCTTCCATCTCTCCACTCATCACCCCTTCCCTCTTCCCCTTTATTCCCCCTCTCTTGACACTGAGTAACCGAGTCCTTCTTAACACTCCTTAAGTGATCAACATTTTCTCCCTGTCACTGCGAGTAGCTGAGTTCCTTCTCCCTGACCACTCTTTCTCTCCGCTCTCCTCCTCCCCTTTCTCCTTCCCTCTCTCCCTCTCCTAGAATGGCCAAACCCCCCCACGTATAATGGTGACAAAGGGACCTGGAGTAGAGACAAAAAAGCCAGCCATAGACGGCAACTTTTGTAGACAATAATGGCTAGGCGAAAGGATGGCTGGGAGGCGCAGGAATGAAATTAGGTCAGAATTATATGAAAATGAAGAAAAGTTGAAGCAATATAGCCATGGAGTTTGGCCGGGGAAAGAGGGAAGTTTTTTAATGAGCGCGTGATACATGGTACCTCAGGAACCCGTAAAAAACAAGATAACGGGAGGAGGAAGAGGGGACGACATGGCGACCACCACCACGGAAAACAGCTGATTAGTGTCAACAGAGAAAATCAGCTGAGCAGTTGATGAATCTCAACACAACATCAGCTGATTTATGCCAACAGAAGGTAATATGTGAATGTATAACACAACATAGACTCCGGCCTTAACACAACACAGCTGATGACCTAGACACCACATAAATAAATAAACAGGTACGGGAGGGGGGATGCGAGGGGGGAGGAAAGGGAGGGGGAGGAGAGGGAA
The DNA here is from genome assembly GCF_018991925.1 of Homarus americanus. Taxonomy (NCBI): domain Eukaryota; kingdom Metazoa; phylum Arthropoda; class Malacostraca; order Decapoda; family Nephropidae; genus Homarus; species Homarus americanus. The sequence continues at coordinate 21,933,359 of NW_024716703.1, read as the reverse complement.
TTCTTACGTAAATAAATAACGGTATAGGTAAAAAAAATAGCAACATGACACTATGAACGAGAGGGGAGGGGTAGATGGGGTGGTGGAGCTGTCATAAAGATGTCATGTTCCCCCCCCCCCTCCTCTACTCCCTCCTCCCCATATTAAAAAAATCTCGTCAGATTTTAGATGAGGGGTTGAAGAGTGGGGGAGGCTATATAATATGCAGTATATTGCTTCATAACACCACCTGTCCTTCCCCTCCCTTTACCCCCCCTCACCCCTCTCCCTCACCCTTATTCCCCCATCCTTCTCTCTCTCTCTCCCTTCTTTCTTCTTTCTCTCCTCGTGCTAAAAGAAGAAAAAATATTATTAATTTATATTTTTTTTCTGGGATGTTTTAAATTGTATTTTTCTTGTTGTAGATTGAGGTTAAGTTAGTCTCTCTCTCTCTCTCTGAACGTGACTGAACTGGGAATGAGTGATCAGTGAACGGGAGATCAAAGAACATGAAATTAGGGAAGAGATGAGATGGAGGGAAGGAAATAGAAAGGAAGAGGGAGGGAAGGAGGAAAATAAAGGAAATACGAAGAAACAAAGGAGAGAGAGAGAGAGAGAGAGAGAGAGAGAGAGAGAGAGAGAGAGAGAGAGAGAGAACGGGCGATCAAAGACAGGCTGGCCAAGAAGAACGTGAACTGGATCGTCTCTTTAGCTCGGGGGATTACGGAGACAAATAGGATTTTAAGGATGGCACAGTGATCGGGGTCGGTAAGTAGGAGGAGGAGGAGGAGGAGGACAGGGGAAGGATGGAGAAAGAGTAGGGGGAGAAAAGAGGAATAGAGGAATAGAGAGGGTGAGCGGAGAACGTGAGGGAAGGAAAAGGAGGGAGAGAGAGAGACGGAGGAATAGAAGGATAGTGAAAAAGAGAAGGAAAGGATGAAAGGGAGAGAGATGGGGAGGAGGAAAGGAGATTTGTGAGGGAAAGGGGGAGAGAAGAGGAGAAAAGTGGAAATGGGGAGGGAAAGAGAGAGAGAAAAGAATGAAGAATGAGGAATGAAGGAGGGAGATGAGGTTAGAGGAAAGGAAGGAAGCAAGGAAGTATAGATGGTGGCAGGGAAAGAGAGGAGGTAAGAGGAAGAGTGAGTGAGGAGGGAGGGAAGAAGAAGAAGGAACAGACGGAAGGATGGAGAGAGGAAAGATGATAGAATGAACGAAGGAGAAAGAGGAGAGGAAGAGAAGGAAAATCCATGGTTAATTAAGAAGAGGAAAGGAAGGAAAGAAGAGGATGATGGAGCAAAGAGAAAAGGGAAGGAGAGAAGTGGAGGTCGGATTTGAGAAAGACAGAAGAATAGAATAATGATGATGAAGTAAGATAGAAAACATAGAGACAATAAGGAGGAAGAAAATGGGAAGAGGAGGAGAAAAAAGATGAGAAGAAAACGAGTAGGAGACAGAGGAAGAGGAGAGGATTTGATAAGTGCAAAGTAGGAAAGAAGGATAATGAAATGAAAACGAGGATGGCTGAAAGAGACAGAGAACACAAGAAAGATTTTAAGCGGAAGGGAGGAAGAAAGAGAGTAAGAATAAGAGCAGAACAAGTACATAGAACAGGTGAATAAATGCAACAAAAGAGGCCTCGAGAAGGAGAGAGAGAGAGAGAGAGAGAGAGAGAGAGAGAGAGAGAGAGAGAGAGAGAGAGAGTATCAAAGATGGATGGGTGTTGGAGGGTGGTGGTGTAGGGAGTGTCAATAACTGAGGAAGGGGAAGCAGCACGTGCATTGGTAACACTGCAGGCGACTGGAAGATACCAAATCAAATCCACCGCTTTATTGTGTGTGTGTGTGTGTGTGTGTGTGTGTGTGTGTGTGTGTGTGTCAATCTTTAGCGTCCATGTAGCTATTTGCTCTCCGACTATTAAATTAGGGTGTAGTGAATCGATTGCTTTTACCCTTGCAAGAGTGCGTTCGTACCAAGATCCACCAGACCCGATTAGCGTACCATCACGGGTTGGCGATTCTTTCCTAAAGCTGGCCCCTGATTGGTCCGTTCACAGTTCTTGGTCATGACGTCGTCGTTTGCCGCTGGGGATTCGCCTCTCCTTCCCAAGACACCACCTCCTGAGGGTCTAGGCTACGTAGTACTCCTCCTGGGGGGTGTCTAGGCTCCGGGGTGCGTACAGTGCTCTGTTTTGTTGTTTTTCCCGGGGATGGTGGAGAGTTAATACCATTTCCCGTTGGGTGTAGTTTAGTTACCCCGTTAAAAATACACGTATTAACTTGCACAGGGGGGAGGGAGTTTAAAGAATTAGTGACGTAAACAACACCGATCCCCCGTTCTAATAATTATTTTGGCAATACTCGTAACACTTACAGTACACATACTAACACAAACCAGTTGAATTTTATTATTATTATTATTATTATTATTATTATTATTATTATTATTATTATTATTATTATTATTATTATTACTAAATTCTTCAGTAATTTACCCACACAACGGCGAGGATTAGGGCTGGTGAGGGAGGGAGGGTGAGGAGGGGGGGAGTTAAGGTGGAGTTCCAGGAATCGACTGCAGGTAGACATTGGCTCAAATTTTCTTGCTGTTTAATGATGCAACATACACAGGTAGGTGGAGCTCGACGCCAGGCAAGCATAATCTCAGTGTTGTAGGTGTGTGTGTGTGTGTGTGTGTGTGTGTGTGTGTGTGTGTGTGTGACACGTTAATAATGTAACAATTGTTATTTTAATGGGAATACATACGTCACATTTTTGGTACCAACGTCACATTACTGGTACCAACGTCACATTACTGGTACCAACGTCACATTACTGGTACCAACGTCAATTTACTGGTACCAACGTCAATTTACTGGTACCTACGTAAAATTACTGGTACCAACGTCAATTTACTGGTACCTACGTCAAATTACTGGTACCAACGTCACATTATTGTTACCAACGTCACATTACTGGTACCAACGTCACATTACTGGTACCAACGTCACATTACTGGTACGAACGTCACATTACTGGTAGCAACGTCACGTATTGCCTTCAAGATAATTTTATATACGAAATATTAGATACGTAAATTTAAGTGAAAATACCTATTAAATTTTTAATAAACTCATTTCACCAAAGGAATTTTTTTTAAATAAAGGACAAAATGTTAATATGATTTAAATTCCTGATTTATTTTTTATACACGGAAAAGAAAGGAGATTTTTTTTTCGTCATTTTTGTACTTAGGGAAAAAATATTAATAGATCCAATTGTTAGGTTTTTATTATTTATTTTATTTTTATGATATATATTTTTTGTGTGAAGGGAAAGTGTAAGTAATATTTTATTTTAAGGTGAATAAAGAATACGATATAAAGGGCCATGGTATTTTGGTTTGAGGGGAAATTGTGTATTTTTTTTTTGTACTAATTGAGAATTGTAATACGGTATGACTTTTATATATATATGGTAATGCGATTTAAATGCCAGAATTTTCTTTTCACGGTGGAAATGTAAAGGATTGATGTTATGAGGGGAAATAAGGGGTTTATATATATGAGGGGAAAGTGGGTGGGTGGGTTTTGTTACGAGGGGAAAATAATGGACTGTTTTGACGTTAGAAAAGTAAGGGATTTTTTTTCTATAAGGGGAAAAGCGGATTTCTTTTAACGAGAGGAAAGTGCGGGGGGGATTTTGTTAATGGGGGAAGTGGGGATATATTTTAACGAGAGGAAAGTGGAGGATTTATTTGAGCTGAGAGGAATTGAGGGGAATTATTTTGACGTAGGCAAAGTTTTTGATGTATTTTAACGAAGGGAAAAGTGGAGGATTTATTTTAGCTGAGGGGAAAGTGGAGGATTTATTTTAGCTGAGGGGAAAGTGGGGGATTTATTTTAGCTGAGGGGAAAGTGGAGGATTTATTTTAACTGAGGAGAAAGTGGAGGATTTATTTTAACTGAGCAGAAAGTGGAGGATTTATTTTAGCTGAGGGGAAAGTGGAGGATTTATTTTAACTATTAATTGTCCTCTCTGAAGTCAAGTCAAGGTGCAATATTTCTTACCTTTGGTCAGGTGAGGATAATATTAACCCTCTCTCCCCTCACCCTGCCGTAACTACCACCAACCATCTACCACCACCACTACTACTACTACTACACAACATCATAATACGACCATCACCACTACCACACACCATCATGCACCAACAAACACCATTACATTCACTAACACCATCACTACTACCCCCCCCCCTCCACACACACACACACACACACACACACCACCTCGCCGATCGATTGTGTGGAGCTGTGTGGTAGCTAACATGGCCCGAAAACCTGGCTTATTCAAATCTTAAAGAGTTATATAGATAAATTCGACCTAACTTTTGACCTTTGACCTGATAGAAGAAGATACAATTGGGTGAAATCATGGAGGAAGGAAGGTATAAAGCTGCTTGTGGATGGGCTGGTGAGTTAGGACTGTGTTGACCTTAATATATATATATTTTTGACTCTCCATTTTCTGTTCGACACGCCCTGGCCAGACCCAACAACAAACTACATTAATTCTACTTTTTCTTTTTTGTTCGGAAGAGTATTTTTCACTTAATTGCGAAGCGAAATAGTTTGTAGAGTTTGTGCCTTGTGTTACCAGCAATTGATTTTTTAATCTTTATTTCATTTTATGTCTTGTATCTCGTCTTCTGTTTACGTATGGAGAGAGAGAGAGAGAGATAGAGAGAAAGAGACTGCGTGTGGAGGAAGCCAAGTATGATCGATTACACATGGGGTGACAGCAACAACATTAAAAGCCACACCCGCCCCTCCTACCCCCCGCCCCCCGCCCCCGCCCCGTCCTACACAGCTGCCGGGCGTACGGTCTTTCAGTTTACTTTAATATTTTCCTTACTTGCGTCACTCGTAAGCAGCGGCTCCGATTGTACCGTTGGGGTTTATATACAACATAAAGGCTTTAGTTTTTACTGGATGATGCTTGTTCGTATAATTCTCCCATTTTTATTTTATTTTATTTATTTTTTAGCAGAAAGAAAGAGTGTTGGAATTGTCGTAGTTGAGGCTGTCGGTGAACTAACCTAACCTAACCTAACCTAACCTAACCTATCCTTACCTATCTATCTAACCTAACCTATCTAACCTATCTAACTAACCTCTCACAACCTAACCTAGCTTCCATCTAACTAACCTATCCTATCCTAACCTATCCTAACCTAACCTATCCTTACCTCACCTATCCTAACCTAACCTATCCTAACCTAACCTATCCTAACCTAACTTTACCTAACCTAACTTTACCTAACCTAACTTTACCTGACCTAACCTACCTAAACTTTATGTAACCTGACTTAATTTAACCTACCATAACTTTACTTCACGTACCTTAACCTAATATTACACCAGGGCCACCAGGGTCTGCCACACCAGGTTCTGCCACACCAGGGTCTGCCACACTAGGGCCACCAGGATCTGCCACACCAGGGTCTGCCACACCAGGGCCACCAGGGTTTGCCACACCAGGGTCTGCCAGGGTTTGCCACACCAGGGCCACCAGGGTCTGCCACACCAGGGCCACCAGGATCTGCCACACCACCATGCACGGCCACAGGATCTTAAAATAACAAACTCACGTACACACACCTTCATTAATATTATTATTGTTGTTGTTGTTGTTATTATTGTTGTGGCTATTGTTATTATTGTTGTTGTTTATATAATTGTTATTGTTGTGGCTATTGTTGTTATTGTTGTTGTTTATATAATTGTTATTGTTGTGGCTATTGTTGTTATTGTTGTTGTTTATATAATTGTTATTGTTGTTGTTTATATAATTGTTATTGTTGTGGCTATTGTTGTTGTGAATATTATTGTTATTGCGGTTATTGTTGTTGTGGAATATGCCTATCGTTGTTGTGTTTATTATCATTATTATTGCTGTTTTTATTATTATTATTGTTGTTGTTGTTTATATTGTTGTTGTGTGTCGACATGGAGGACAATTTTACCCACTCATAAAAAAAAGTCGTCAGGATAAATTTTACTCCAGAATGACCACAGTGAAGTCATCCTCAATTCTAATTTCATGGCGGAAGAACAAGCGGGCCTTTTGTTTTTCCTCTCTCTCTCTCTCTCTCTCTCTCTCTCTCTCTCTCTCTCTCTCTCTCTCTCTCCTTTTTATTTACGTGTTGTTTTCTAAATTATTTTAAGGTTGGTGTAAAATGTCGTAAAAGTGCTGTAAAATATTGTGAATGCTGTGAGATATTGTGGAAGTGCTGTGGAAATAATGTAAACACTGAATGAGCTGTAAAACATTGTAACATACTTGTAAAACAATGAAAAAATGCTGTAAATATTGTCAAATTTACCAGACCTAGTATAAGTGCTGTAAAAAATGGGCGAGGGCGCTGTAAAACTTAGTAGAAATGCTGTAAAATGATGGTGCTGTAAAACTAGTGAATTCTGTAAACGCTGTAAATGTTTTTTTTACAGGAAGGAAAACGCTTGAAAATACAGATATTTTTAATGTGTTGTTAAGCTGTGAGAAACTGTAAAAGATTGTCGTAATAAAAGCTTAATAACATTGTAAAAGTGCAGCGGATAATTATTGTAACAGAGCAGCCAATTATTTATAGAAGTGTAAATGAGTATGTCAAAGAATGTAAAAAATTTGTCAAACATTGTCAGAGGATGTAAAGCAATGTAAAAGAGCTGTAAAACATTGTCGTAGCATTTTTTTTACACATTCTTTAGAGTTTCCTAATTTTATTGTAGGAGAAAAGTTTGTAAATTATGTTGGTGAGTTTTCGTATTAAAATGGGCGAGTTTTGTCTCACTGTAAGAGCCAAGTTGTCTCTCACTGTAAGAGCCAAGTTTTGTCTCACTGTAAGAGCCAAGTTTTGTCTCACTGTAAGAGCCAAGTTGTGTCTCACTGTAAGAGCCAAGTTGTGTCTCACTGTAAGAGCCAGGTTTTGTCTCACTGTAAGAGCCAAGTTGTGTCTCACTGTAAGAGCCAAGTTGTGTCTCACTGTAAGAGCCAAGTTGTGTCTCACTGTAAGAGCCAAGTTGTGTCTCACTGTAAGAGCCACTGTGTCCTGTAGAGCCAATTGTCTCACTGCTTAAGAGCCAAGAGATTGTGTCTCACTGTAGAGCCAAGTTGTGTCTCACTGTAAGAGCCAAGTTTTGTCACTGCTTAAACCAAGTTTTGTCTCACTGTAAGTCAGAGATTGTGTCTCACTGCTTAAACAAATTGTCTCTCACTGTAAAGCTTACCATGAGGAACTACGGCACCTACCGCCAGGAGACTACGGCACTCTACCATGGAAAGGTACATCGTACCATGGGGGTAACGCACCCTTGAAGACTGGCACCCTACCATGGGAGACTGCGGCACCCTACCATGGGAGACTGCGGCACCCTACCATGGGAGACTGCGGCACCCTACCATGGGAGACTACGGCACCCTACCATGGGAGACTCGATGTTAACTTCGCGGTCTCCAGTTTCGTGGGAGTTGATTTCCCGTGGGCGCTGGAGCTAGTGTGTGTGTGTGGTCGATGAGGAACCCCAGGTGAGCCGGGGAGAATGTAGGGGGTGGGAGGAGGTAGGTGGCGTGGGAGGAGGGAGTAGGTGGCGTGGGAGGAGTAGGGGGCGTGGGAGGAAGGAAAGCACCTGGGGATTCCGGGGGAGGGAAGGAAGGGGGAAGGATGAAGCCTACGTGAGCCGGGGGATGAGTCAGGCAAAGTTAATTCAGATTACGGTTAGGGAAGGGTACCTTGGCCAGGTTAGGAGCGGATTAGGAGAATTTTTACTTAGGTTAGGTTAGTTTTGTTTCGGGTTAGGTTAGGATAAGATTATATCACCTTACCTAACCTAGCCACAGGATGAAGATCTCGTGAAGATTCGGCACCCTAGCTTACTTAACTTAATGCATGAGCACTTTGACACTAGTTAAACTTAATCTAACCTAACCTAACCTAATATAATCTAATCTAACTTGCCACCACCACCACCAACCACCACCACCACCACCCAGCCACACCACCGCAACCACCAACCACCACCACCACCACCACCAACCACCACCAACCACCAACCACCAACCACCACCACCACCACGACCACCACCACCACGACACCAACCACCACCACCACCACCACCACCACCACCACCGACCACCACCTGCCGACCACACCACCACCACCACCACCACCACCACGACCCACCACCACCACCACCACCACGACCACCACCACCACCACGACCACCAACCACCACCCCACCACGACCACCACCACCACGACCGCAACCACCTACCACCACCACCACCACCACCACGACCACCACCACCACCACCACCACCACCACCACGACCACCACCAACCACCACCACCACAACCACCACCACCACCACCACCACATGCCACCAACCACCACCACCACCACCACCACCACCACCACCAACCACCACCACCACCACCACCACCAAAAACTAGATCCAGTATTTTATTTGTCGGTCAGGAATTTAACCATTAGTTGTGTGCATTTTAATCAGATTTATTCTCAGCTCAAAACTAATTCCCTCACAGTTATCATATACTATATATATACACACACCTTTGCTCACTGACCCTTCTTTCATTCTAGGCCCCCCCCCGACCACTACCACGACCCACCACCTCCCCACCATGATATTTTTAACTGAGTCTCTCCCTCTTCCTCGTTTTCTAATTTTGGTTTCGACTTCTCTTTCGGGTTCTCTTTTTATTTTGGGTTTGGTTTATTTTCACTGCTTCTTTCATCCCTAATTCCTTCCTTCCTTCCTTCTCTCATTACTTCTTCCCTTCCTGCTTTTCTTTCATTTTCGATTCTTCCCTCCTTCTCCTTCTTCCCTCTCTTTTTCTTTTGTTTCTTGCTTCTTCTTTCTTCATTGTCTCTCTGTTTCTTCTCTTCTTTCTCATCTTGTCCCTCCCACTGTTTGTTCCCTCCAGCTGTTCGTATCCTACAGAGATGGTAGGAACTTTCTCTCATAGTGTGTGTGTGTTGTTCAGTATTATGTGTACGTTGTTTAGTGTTGTGTGTACATTGTTCAGTGTTGTGTACGTTGTTCAGTGTTGTGTACGTTGTTCAGTATTATGTGTACATTGTTCAGTGTCATGTGTACATTGTTCAGTGTTGTGTACGTTGTTCAGTGTTATGTGTACGTTGTTCAGTATTATGTGTACATTGTTCAGTGTCATGTACATTGTTCAGTGTTGTGTACGTTGTTCAGTGTTATATTTACGTTGTTCAGTATTATGTGTACGTTGTTTAGTGTTGTGTGTACATTGTTCAGTGTTGTGTACGTTGTTCAGTGTTGTGTACGTTGTTCAGTATTATGTGTACATTGTTCAGTGTCATGTGTACATTGTTCAGTGTTGTGTACGTTGTTCAGTGTTATGTGTACGTTGTTCAGTATTATGTGTACGTTGTTCAGTGTTGTGTGTACATTGTTCAGTGTTATGTGTACGTTGTTCAGTATTATGTGACGTTGTTCAGTGTTATGTGTACATTGTTCAGTGATGTGTGTACGTTGTTCAGTGTTATGTGTACATTGCTCAGTGTTATGTGTACGTTGTTCAGTGTTGTGTGTACATTGTTCAGTGATGTGTGTACGTTGTTCAGTGTTATGTGTACATTGCTCAGTGTTATGTGTACGTTGTTCAGTGTTATGTGTACATTGTTCAGTGTTATGTGTACGTTGTTCAGTGATGTGTGCGTCGTTCAGTGTTCTTCTGACCAATATTATAATCAGTGCCACTCAGAACACAAGTGCCACCCTCAACGCCCAATGCCACCCTTCATAATACCCAGTGCCACCCTCAACACCCAGTGCCACCCACCATAATACCCAGTGCCACCCACCATAATACCCAGTGCCACCCATCATAATACCCAGTGCCACCCTTAACACCCAGTGCCACCCTCCAGAATACCCAGTGCCACCCTTTAGACTATAACTAATGCCACCCTCCTGACAGTCCCCCAGTGCCACCACCCATCAAGGCACTACTGGACGTGTGTATGGGTTTATGCAATACGTCTCTAGTGACACCTTCCTCACTTGCTGGGTGGCACTGTGCCTGTGTGTACTTCCTCCTCCTCCACACACACACACACACACACACACACACACACACAAAAGAGGCACACATTTTATTTTGTATTGTCACGTTCCAACAATTTCACAAGTTAGCCGTAGCGCGTTGTCCCCACTTTTGCCCAATAGGAAGGATAGTGGTGCAGAAAATACATATTCCCCGTGAATAATATATTTGCATTTGTGACAGCAGAGACGAGGGCGGCGGGCAGGGACGGAGCAGTTAAACCTTCCTCTCTAACAAAAGTCAAATTCCATTCAAACTCTCTCTCCCTCCTCTCTCTCTCTCTCTCTCTCTCTCTCTCTCTCTCTCTCTCTCTCTCTCTCGTAGAAGAATTTATGGGAAGTCATACGCATAAATAGAAGGGTGCCCAGGCGTTGTGGTGTGTGAGAGCTGTTGTGGTGGTGAGTGACAGGAGGGAGGGAGGTGCTGTGTGGAGAAGGCTGTGGTGGTGGTGAGGGAGGGAGGGTGCTGTGTGGAGAAGGCTGTGGTGGTGGTGAGGGAGGAGAGGGGGTGCTGTGTGGAAGGCTGTGGTGGTGAGGGGAGGAAGGGTGCTGTGGAGAGGCTGTGGTGGTGGTGAGGAGGAGGGTGCTGTGTGGAGGCTGTGGTGGTGGTGGGGAGGGAGGTGCTGTGTGGAGGGCTGTGGTGGTGGTGGGGGAGGGGGTGGGGTGCTGTGGAGGGGCTGGTGGTGGTGGGTGGGGAGGGTGCTGTGTGGAGGCTGTGGTGTGGTGGGGAGGAAGGGTGCTGTGTGGAGGGCTGTGGTGGTGGTGGTGGTGGGGAGGGAGGGTGCTGTGTGGAGGGCTGTGGTGGTGGGGAGGGAGGGGGGTGCTGTGTGGAGAGGCTGTGGTGGTGGTGGTGAGGGAGGGAGGGGTGCTGTGTGGAGGCTGTGGTGGTGGTGAGTGAGGGAGGGAGGGTGCTGTGTGGAGAGGCTGTGGTGTGTGGCGTTACGTGGAGGGGAGGGATGAAGGATGAGGTAGGATTGTGGTAGAGTGGAGTAGTATCTTTGTGGTGGAAGGGAGAGGGGTGTCGATGTGTGTGGTGGAGCGGTGTGGTGTGGTAGAGGGGTATGGTGTGTGGTAGAGGGTGTGGTGTTTGATAGAATGGTGTGGTGGGTGGTGGAGGGTGTGGTAGGGTGTGGTGGAGGGTGTGGTGGAGGGTGTGGTGGAGGGTATGGTGGGGGTGTGGTGGAGGGTGTGGTGGAGGTCTGGTGGAGGGAGTGTGGTGGGAGGAGTGTGGGTAGAGGTGTGGTAGGGGAGTGTGGTGGAGGTGTGGTGAGGAGTGTGGTAGAGGAGTGTGGTGGAGGAGTGTGGTGGAGGAGTGTGGCAGAGGAGTGTGGTGGAGGAGTGTGGTGGAGGATTGTGGTGGAGGCGTCTGGTGGAGGAGTGTGGTGGAGGACCAGGGTTGGTGTGAAGTTTCTTGGGTCTTCTTCCTCCCTCCCTCGTTTGTCATTCATGAATATTCAGTCCAGGATTATCTTCACCCCACACCTCCCTCTTCCTCCTCCCTCACTCTCCCTCACCCTACACTTTCTCCCTCACCCTACACCTCCTCCCTCACCCCACACCTCCCTCTTCCACCTCCCTCTCTCCCCCTCACCCCACACCACCGCAGAAGCCTCCCATCACAGTTGTTGTTGGTGATGGTGTTAGTGATGGTGTTGGTGTTGGTGATGGTGTTAGTGTTGGTGATGGTGTTAGTGATGGTGTTGGTGTTAGTGATGGTGTTAGTGATGGTGTTGGTGATGGTGTTAGTGATGGTGATTGGTGATGGTGTTGGTGATGGTGTTGGTGGGGGAGGCGAGGTCTGGTGATGAATGTTTTGTTCCTGTGGTAGATGGACGTGTTACTGCTACTGTTGCTGTTACTTTTACTGTTACTCTTACTAATGCTATTACCGTTGTTACTTGGTATTAATGTTACTTCTGCGGCTACTTGTTATTAATGTAACTTCTGCAGCTACTTTGGCTGTTAACGTTACTGTTGCTACTAGTGTCACTTCCGTTGCTACTTCAGCTTCATTTGATGTTGATGTCACTGCTACTGCCACTGCTACTTATGCAACCTTTATTGTTGTTGTTGTTACTGCTGCTAGTTTTATTGTTTCTTACTGCTCCTTCTGCTACCTTATGCTGTTTGCCTTCTGCTCTTTCTGCTGTTTGTTACTGCTCCATCTGCTACTTTATGCTGTTTGTTACTGCTCCTTCTGTTACTTTATGCTGTTTGCCTTCTGCTCTTTCTGCTGTTTGTTACTGCTCCTTCTGCTACTTTATGCTGTTTGTTACTGCTCCTTCTGCTACTATGTGTTTCCTTCTCTTTCTGCTGTTTTTGCCTTCTCTTATTGTTTTTTCTTCTGTTCTTTTGTGTTGCCTTCTGCTCTTCTGCTGTTTGTTACTGCTCCTTCTGCTACTTTATGCTGTTTGTTATTGCTCCTTCTGCTACTTTATGCAGTTATTATGCTACTTGTGGAATTACCAAAGGCCCTACAGGATGTTTGGCACTGAGAGATTTTTTTTTTTATTTAGAGGGGAGAGTTGGTGGTGGTTGTTGTCATGCTGTGAGGGGAATTTTATTGACCTTTTTTGTGTCATTGTATCGTAGAGGAGAAAGTTGTTGGGTTGTTTGTGAGGGGTTGAGGGCGGCTGTGTCTCGGTTTAAATATATTTTGTTGTAAGTTTAAGAGTAGAGGGGAAAAGTGATATTGTGAGGGGGCTTGTTCGTGGTACAGAAGAGGGGAGTCTTGGTCGTGGTACAGAAGGGGCCTTGATCGTGGTACAGAAGGGAGTCTTGGTCGTGGTACAGAGGGGAGCCTTGTTCGTGGTACAGAAGGGGAGTCTTGTTCGTGGTACAGAAGAGGGAGTCTTGTTCGTGCAGAAGAGGGAGTCTTGGTCGTGGTACAGAAGAGGAGTCTTGGTCGTGGTACAGAAGGGGAGTCGGTCGTGGTACAGAAGGGGAGTCTTGTTCTTGGTACAGAAGAGGGGGTCTTGATTGTGTGGTACAGAAGGGAGTCTTGTTCGTGGTACAGAAGAGGAGTCTTGGTCGTGGTACAGAAGGGGAGTCTTGGTCGTGTGGTACAGAAGAGGGTCTTGTTCTTGGTACAGAAGAGGGAGTCTTGATTGTGGTACAGAAGGGGAGTCTTGTTCGTGGTACAGAAGGGGAGTCTTGTTCGTGGTACAGAGGGGAGTCTTGACTGTGGTTGATAACATAAAGTAACCAGTGAGCCGAGTTTCTCTTACCTTTGGAGAGAGAGATTTACAGTTTGTAATTTCTTAACGTTCTATTGATTTTCTTCAATATTAGTTTGGACAAAATACTGGTAGAGGACTGAACCCCCACTTCCTTCCCTCCCTTTCTCCCTCCCTTTCTCTTCTCCCTCCCTCCTCCCTTTCTGCTCCTCCTTCCCCTACCCTTTCCTCTCCCTCCTTTCTCCTCTCCCTCCCTCTCTTTCCCTTCCTTCCTCCTCCCCAGGGGTCAAGGTCCTCACCTCTCCCCTCCTTGATGATAAATATTTCCCTAGCCTTAACCTTCCCCTCATCTCCCCTTGTCTTGCTGGGGTCATGAACATTTGACCTTATAGTATCACTTTCCTGACCCTGACCTTCCCTACAGGTTAGGGTGGGTGACCTCTCGTTGGCGATGTCCTACTTGTGTACTCGGGACGCGTGACCACTGCAGCTGTGTCCTCCAGAAGTCGGGGATCTCAGGGTCTTTGTGCCTGGCTCGAGGCCCTAATCCCTTACCGATGGGGCCGATCTCCCTTCTTAAGCGATGCTCCCCTAAGTTTGTAATCCTCTTCTTCGTCAGGGAGGAGGTGTCTCGGGGAGTCCTATCAGCCTGGGAATGTGTTGGTGTGTCATGGGGGAGAGTCCTGTGTCAGAGCTTGGGATGTGTTGTGTTGGTGTGTCCTGGGAGAGAGTCCTGTGTCAGAGCTAGGGATGTGTTGTGTTGGTGTGTCCTGGGAGAGAGTCCTGTGTCAGAGCTAGGGATGTGTTGTGTTGGTGTGTCATGGGGGAGAGTCCTGTGTCAGAGCTAGGGATGTGTTGTGTTGGTGTGTCCTGGGAGAGAGTCCTGTGTCAGAGCTAAGGATGTGTTGTGTTGGTGTGTCCTGGGGGAGAATCCTTTTAGGCTAGAGATAGGTAGGCCTCTATGATTGTGTTGTGTTTCAATGTATTTTAAAACCTTATTATATTTTCTCTCCTTTGTCTCGTGTCGTCGTGTTGGGTGACCCTCTGAAATCGTGTTGACGTTTAGAAAGTTTTATAAAAATGAAAAATGACCAACAAAAAATGGTTCAGATTTAACTATTAGAGACCAGATTTAAGGGTCTTGTAGGCGGATTTCAATGGTAATGTAAAATCCAAGAGAAAAAATGAATGAGTGAATAAATGAGTAAGTATGAATGAAGGAGATATGATCCCTATGGCTGTGGTAATAGTGTGATAGTGGTGATGATGGTGGTTGTGATTATCGGATGGTGATTAATGTTGATGAACTGTTGAATGTTGATAGTGGCAGTGGTGTATAAATGATGACTTTATGTTGACTAGGGGAGATAGTGATGTATAGTTGTGATAATGGTAGTTGTGAGTGATGAGAGTGAGAGACTAGGAGAGTGGTTGTGACATTATAGAGTGACAGTGAAATTATAGAGATAGTGGTTAGGGAGAGTGATAGTCTGTGTGTGTGTGTGAGAGTGGTGGTGGTGGTAGTGAGAGGCTGGGAGAGTGTGGAGATGAGAGCACCCTGGCAGCTCACACTCTCCCCAGGTCAACAGCTCCCAGGGCCTCCTCTTACCTCCGTCCATCTCCACCTTATGCCTCTCCTCCTCCTCCCCCCTTCCTCCTCCTCCCTTCCTCCTCCCCCTCTCCTTCCTCCCTCCCCTCCTTCCTCCTCCTCCTTCCTTCCTCCTCTCCCCTTCCTCCTCCTCCTTCCTCCCCCCTTCTTCTTCCTCCTTTTCTTCCCTACAGCACCTCTCCCTCCTTTGTATCTCCCCTCTTCTCTTTTCTCCCTTACCCCCTCCTCGACCTCTGCTCCTTCTTGTTAACTTCTCCTTCTCCTCCAACACTTCCTTCTCATCTTCAACATCTCCCTCCAGCATCTCCTCCTTCAACTCTCCCCCCTTCCCATCCTCTCCTTCCATCCCTTGTTCTCTCCCTCACTCTCACACCTTCAGCCATCTCCGTTACTTTCCTCCCTCTTCTTCCTACTCCCCTCCTACCTCTCCTCCCTATCTCCATTTCCCTCTCGTTCCTCTCTCTTTAAATCTCCCTTCATTTCCCCTCTTACCCTCCCTCCTTCCCCCTCCTCTCCCCTCTCCTTCCCTGCCTGAATCTGGCCAAATTAGTATGTAGGCATCGTTCGAGGTTCATCCGTCTGGAGGCCGTGAACACCAAGCTCTGTTCTATTTGTTCATCACTTGTTCTTCGTCTGTTCTTCACATGTTGTTCTTTTGCTCATCAGGCGTCATTTCTCTGTTCATTGGGTTTTTTCCTCTTTATTTCGTGTTCTTTGCGAGTTCATTTTATTTTTCATCTCTTTATCACATGTTCTTCTCCCCTTTCATTATGTGTTCTATTCCTGTTCATCTTTTGATCACGTGTTCTTCCCCTGATCATCAACTGTTCTTCCCCTGTACATCACATTTTCTTTATCAGTTTCCACCAAGACACAAGCGAACACTGTCTCCATTTCCACCCCGTAACATCCTACCACACTACCGGCCACCAGGAGTCTTATAATAAACTCGTAAACTTACTTAACATTCACCACATAGGCCTATCTAACATTATAATGACTGTACTTAACCAGAATGTACAACACCACTTAATAGTAATAATAATAATAATAATAATAATAATAATAATAATAATAATAATAATAATAATAATAATAATAACAACATAAATAATAATAATAATAATAATAATAATAATAAAAATAATAATAATAATAATAATAATAATACATTGATCCTAAACTGAGTTAGGACTAATTTTCAAGTCTTCATAAGCCGGAATTATTAGTGTATTACCCTTAACTGGTAACCAAGACATAACACCAGTCAAAGTGACGAAATGGCACCAGTTAAAGGAACGTAATAGTACCAGTTAAGAGACGAAATCTAACACCACTTAGAGACGAATTAGTACCACCTTGGGACGAATTAGTACCACTTAAGGACGAAAAATAACACAGGTTAAGAAGACGAAATCGCTATAGTCTTAATAAAACTAGTTTAAAATGACGAAATTAACTTAGGAAAATCTTTGTGACTCCTGTGTGGGGCAGCTGTAGTACTTGGCGTTTATTTGAGAGACGATTTGTTTTCGCGACTCACGTGGTAATAACCCGGTGGAGCCTCTAGACTATTATCTCTTCCTTCTATCCTGTGTAAAAGAAAATGTTTCTCTCGTCTGATTCCTGGAAATTAAAAAATATATAATAATAACACTTCTTTCATTAATTTGTTTTCTGGAAATTTTATGTTTCTTTCATCTGTTTCATTCTTTAAATGTTTATTCTTTCGTTTGTTTGTTTTAAAAGTATTTATTTCTCCCGTTTTCTAATCTTATCTAATTTAATCTAATCTAACCTAACCTAACCTAACCTAACCTAAACTTAACTCTATATCAATTGTTAAAGACAAACCAAAACAGACTTAATTAACCTAACGAAGGCAAACTAAACTTAGTCAACGGAAGCTATAAGAGAAAGCTAACGTGAAGGTATGTACTGTCTTAATGGTGGTCAGTTTAGCTTAGTTGGAGGTGTTGAGGGACAGCTATAATCTCGTAATACAGCTAACTAGTCTAAAGTAACCACGACTTCTAACCAAAGCTAACTACTGGGGGTAGTTATATCCCCCAGAACTACTCATCATACCCCAGAAATATCTCCAGCCTCCCCCAGAACTAGTTAGCATACCCCGAAGGTAAGAGATAAGGTCCGTGCCCTATCGATCATCTGGCTGGTATTATCTTGAGCCCCCAGCCTCCCCTCCTTCATGAGTTATTCGTGTCATCAGTATGGGAGCGGGGGGGGGAGGGGGGTTGCCCTACTGGGGTCCTCAAACCGCCCCTCCCCTCACCCCTCCCCCCCCCATCACTAACTTTCGCGGCCCAGTTTGTTAGATCAGCCCAACATGTTCTGTATTCCTCCGCCTCCACCCACCCCGTGCACTACCCTCCGCCTTCTCCATGCACCCACTCCACCTCCACCCACCTACCACCCGCTGTCCACTCCTATGTAATATTTTATCTCATTAATTTGGAAACCGCAGCGCAGGTAGCAGGCACAGATACAAGTACGTACAATAATTATTTCAGAATGTTCACAGACCACTAATTGTGTTCATATATTGTTATTTCCTTTTTGTAATTCAGGAATATCAATACAAGTACAGAGACTACAGCAGTACCCTAACACTGCTCTGGATGTACTGTATATGCGTGGATAGATTGGATCATGTGAAGATTAGTTCCCACGTTATTTCTCCTTATTACCCACCTTAATCTAACTTAACTTAACCTAACTTTACTGCTAACCTAACCTAACCTAACCCCCAGTTAACATAAAGGAGAAATAAACTAGGGTGTCTAATCTTCATGTGATCCCTTATATCCCATCACCTTGTAGGCACTGGCAGTAAAGACAAGTATTAATATCATTTACATCAAATTTACATACAGTTAGAAGGTAGAGAAGGTGTGAAGGGCCTTCTTATCTACTTGTCCCTAGATGATTGTTGCGGTCACCTGGATGATATTAAACTACCGCGGTCTCGGAACCCACGACAGGTATATGACAGGTACACAAACGGATATTCACATGATAAGTACAAGTAATATGGCTGTTAACTTTTAATAGATTCACAGCTGGGCAGGTAACGAGATGTGTGTGTGTGTGTGTGTGTGTGTGTGTGTGTGTGTGTGTTGGCCAGGTGGTAAGGCCAAGGTAAGGAGGGTTCGAGCGGTGGCCCCACTAAGTTGAGTGGCGCCGAGTTTCAACGAGTTGTCCAATTTCAGTGTTGCCACAATGTCCCTTTGATGCTAGTTGGGAGCCACTCTCTGAGGGATTTACTTTTGTCGCATCACTGGAGTCACGTGGTGGTGGTGGTGTGGTGGTGGAGCGTAAGTGGCTGGTGGTAGGGAAGGTGGTGGTGGTGTGGTGGTGGAGCGTAAGTGGCTGGTGGTAGGGAAGGTGGTGGTGGTGTGGTGGTAGTGTTGTTTTGATAGTGTGGTGGTAGTGTGACAGTAGTGTGTAGGACGATGGTGGTGATGCTGGTGATGGTGGTGGTGATGCTGCTGATGGTGGTGGTGATGCTGCTGATGGTGGTGGTGATGGTGATGCTGGTGGTGATGCTGGTGATGGTGATGATGGTGGTGGTGATGGTGGTTATGGTGATGGTGGTGATGAGTGTAAGTGGTAAACCTTGAATTTTTAGATTATTGTAATTGATCAACCTTTTGTGGACAGTTTATATAGCTGGACATCCATACATGACGAACTCTTTCTGTTTTTTGTTCCTCTTCTCAGGTATTGTTATGACTCGCCTTGACAAAGCTCATATTCACCTGTTGTATTCACCATTAGAACGCGTTGGGTCGTCTGGGTCTTGGCGTTCTTTAATTTTATATCACGGTTTCTTCCCGCTGAGAGAGAGAGAGAGAGAGAGAGAGACTTCTTACCCTGACCTTTGACCTCGTATTCACCTTTTACACAGCTCGTTGCGGTGGTCAGTCTGGTGCACATCCATTTGGTTTATTTAAAGAGAGTTATGGGAAGTCTTGCGGCCTCCAGGTGTATCCCATTTTTTTTCTTTTGCCTTGCGACGCTACCTTCCCCTCCCTCCCTCAACTATAACATACCTTTGACCTCTTACTCAACCTTGTTAGGCAGCGCAAGTCTGGTGTTAGCTTCTTGGTTCATTCATGACTCCGGGCAGTTGTCTCTCCCTCTCTACTCTCTCTCTCTCTCTCTCTCTCTCTCTCTCTCTCTCTCTCTCTCTCTCTCTCTCTCTCTCTCTCTCTCACACTCCCTTCCTTCCTTCCCTTCCTTCCTTCCTTTCTTCCGCTAGCTTCCTTTTCCTCCCTCTCTCCTCTCTTTCCCTCCTTCCCCCCTTCCTCGTACAAGCTTTCAGGAAGGCATTTGGGTGGTGTTGTGGCGGCTGGTCTCAACTCAACCCATCACTAGTAGGCAGCTACCAAACAGGGAGGTACTACCGCCTGGGAAGATATTGGAAGCGTAATGTGTTGTCTAATGGTCGACCTTGCTGCCATATGGCATCACGAAAATAGTGACCAAGACCCAGGTTGCTGATCTGTCTTTCTGCCTCATTTAAACACAATTGTAGGGTCTCAATTGTTTCTCTTACATGACAACACAACATACATATAGCATTTCTCACTCCTGATTTGTTTTCATTCTTGTATTTCTTTGTATTTATTATTATTATTATCACAATGTTATTATTATTATTACCATTAATATTTCATTTTACTTTTTATTCAATTCAATTTCAATTGTTTATTCCTTGATAGAGGAAGCGGGATCCTAGTGCTGTCACTAGGTACCCCTGTACAATGACACCAGAAGCATCTGGCAAGTGTGACAAGTATATACAGTATAAATATTATAAAGGGGCTTACTAAAGCCTAAGGAAGGAAGGATATTCCTTTAACACATAATCAATGTTATTTACAAAATATCTGGCCAGTATGGGGAGGATCATCGTGTCTCCGTCAGGGGGTCGTGAAGTGGTGGTCCAGCAGGCGTCACGGAAGCGTTGTGTGTGGGGACATCTTAGGAGGGAGTGGATAAGGGTGCGGCTGTCGGGTCTTCTGCATAATGCACAAGAGCGTTGCTCAGGGGATGCGGAGATACCAATCTCCCAAGCAAAGTCATACCCAATGATGATACGGGCAGCAATCACGTCCCCTTTCCGCGACCCTTTCCCATAGACGTACGAGAGGTTACTTTTTGTTATAAATTTTATTTACTATGAATTATTATTATTATTATTATTACATTTTCGCCCCCCAGGCCCCGATGTGGGTCAGTGTCCTGTGCCCGGGTGAGCTAATCCCCGTAAAAAAAAAATACAAAAATAAAATATCTTGTAGTAGTCAATGATGTTTCTAAACGTTGAGGTAAATGGTGGACGATCGACTGTAAGATTCTTTTTCGTATCATTTATTTATTTTTTATCTCTTATTTGTTTTTATTCCCTCGTACTTTCTTCTTTTTTGTTTGTTATTCCTCGTCACAAATTCCACTTCGTCCACACCTGTTTCATGACATCATTACTACTTAACCTTGGTAATGTTGAGCTTTTGTCATTTAAGCGATTAATATAACCTAACCTAACCAGGCAGTTCAGTCTTAACCTAATCAAGCTAAATTAACTTAACCAAACTTACCATAACATAAGTAGACCCAAACTAATCAAACCTAACCTAACTACACCTTAGGTAACGTAACGAAACAACCGTAGTTTATGATAGGTACGTAAATTGAGTCTACATACGGCTGACTGGGCATGCGTACTTTGTGTGTGTGTAGTAATTCTCAGCTCACACGAGAAAGAGAGAGAGAGGGAAAAGAGAGAGAGAGAGAGAGAGAGAGAGAGAGTTATAGGTCCGTATTATTTCTCAGTGTTGACGTCTCTGTTGACCCAGCAGTCAATTATTGGTGCCCGGGACGTGATAGACCTGTGTGTGGGTCTGATTCACGAGGTGGAGAGAGAGAGGGGGGGGTAGGGTCAGTGCAGACATCTTGTGGATTTTATTTTTCCTTAGATGCTGTCCCAGGCTGGGAGAGGGGGAAGGGTGGGGGCTGGCAACTGGTCTCCCTCTCCCCCTCCCTCCTCTCATCTCCCCTTCTCCCTGGATCATTTCCTTCCCATCTCCTCAGTCCCCCCGTGGCACCTAGTTTCCCTCCTACCACCTCTTATTCTCCTCACACATCCCTCTCATCACTCCTTCCCCCCCTCACAATCCCCAGCTACCCCTCACAATCCCCAGCTACCCCACCTAATCCCCCAGCTTCCCCTCCCACAATCCCCTCCTCCCCTTCACAATCCTCTCCTCCTTTCCCTCACAATCCTCCTTCGTCCTCACCCCTCACACAGCCCCTCTTATTTCGTCTTGTCTCCATCTTTCCTTCCCCCAGTTCCTTTCCTTTACATATTATTCCTTCCCTCTTCCGCCAGCTCCTCTCTCTCTCTCTCTCTCTCTCTCATATGTATCTCAATATCACTCTTCGTCCTTCTTTTCCCCTCCTCTCCCTCTCTTCCTCTCTCTCCCACCCCCTCCCTCCTCCTCCCTGTCCCCCTAAAATCCCTCCCTTCTCCCTGTTCCTTCACCACCTCCTCTCTCTCTCTCTCTCTCTCTCTCTCTCTCTCTCTCTCTCTCTCTCTCTCTCTCTCTCTCTCTCTCTCTCTCTCTCTCTCTCTCTCTCTCTCTCTCTCTCTCTCTCACCCCTCTAGCTCACACACACACACACACCTCTCCCCTCCCTCCTCTCTCCTCCTCCTGGCTTGGCTGTTGCAGGCAGAGACGTGACTTGGGTTCTATGAGTCGTTGGAAGCTTCTTGATTTTCCGTCTTACGTTCACTCGAAAACAGTTTTAAAAGTTTCGCTGCGATTTCTCTCCCCTTCCCCCTCCTCCCCCTCCTTCTGCTCCCTGTTCCCCGAGGTTTCCCCTAGGCCTCCCCCGGGTTTCTCAAGTTTTCCCCATTTCCTCCAGGCTTTACGAAGATTCTCCAGTTATCACCACCACACTTCACCATTCTTCTAAGGCTTCCCCATCACTCTCACGGGTACCCTGGGATTTTCTAGTTATCCCCATTCTTTCCTAAGGTTCCACAAGGCTTCCCAAGCCTCCCCAAGGTTTCTCTTTTTTTCACTTACTGCGGTTCTCCAAGGCTTCCCCAAGCCTGTTTAGGTTCTCATACCCACAAGTCTTTCCCAGGGTCCATAAGGCTCCCCAGGGAATCCCCACACCCCTCAAGGCATCAGGCATGTGTGTGTGTGTGTGTGTGTGTGTGTGTGTGTGTGTGTGTGTGTGTGTGTGTGTGTGTGTGTAATAATAATAATGTGTGTGTCATGTGTGTGTGTGTGTGTGTGTGTGTGTGTGTGTGTGTGTATGTGTATGTATATATATATATAATAATAATATAATAATAATAATAATAATAATAATAATAATTAACGGTTTATTGAAAAAGTTCGGCAGCCCGAAGGCTGAAAATATACATTGGACAAAAATTACTTATTACATGCAAAGACATGGGGTGGGTGGGTTGTTTAACTAAAGCTTTCACGAGTGAAAGAAGAAGGAACAATGATTGAACATACAAATTATTATAGTTTACAGTTGATGGCCTTGGCTGGTCATGGAGACATCGGGTGGTGTGGTGTTCACGTGGTGTGGTAACTCGTTCTCGGGTGTTGATATGAAGGACTTCACGTGGTCATGGGGACTTCTGGTGGTGTGGTGTGTGTGTGTGTGTGTGTGTGTGTGTGTGTGTGTGTCGAGTCTCTCTCTCTAATAATCCCATCCCCCGTCCCTTCTCCTCCACCTTTACCTTCCCACTTCTTCCCCTCACCTACCCCAACCCTGCCCTATCTCTTCCCCAGTGTCTTCGGTTACAAGAACTCCTCGTAGAAACATGTGGTATACTTGTTCTCTGTCATAACAATAATAACAACTTAATCTCCGCCTCTTACAAGTCTTGTTATGAAGATTAATTCCAGGTTGTGCTCCAGTGTATTATTATTATTATTATTATTATTATTATTATTATTATTATTATTATTATTATTATTATTATTATTGTTGTTATTCCTCTTGTAATTTTATCACTTGTTTTTCTACTAGTTGGTGTAGGCCTGAGCTTGCGGGTCACTGAGTGTGTGTGAGTGTGTGTGTGTGATCAGGCGGCTGACACAGCCTTCCCAGGCACCTCCTGCATACCAACACCAGCTGCCGGGGGGAGGGGGGCTCATTCTTCTTCTTGATCTTTTTTGTCTTCTCACTTTATCTCCCCCTTTCTTCCTTTCCCCCCCCTCTTTTCCTTCCTCCCTCATCCTCCCTCCCTCCACCCCCCTCCTTTCCTCTTCTCCCTTCCCTCCCTCCACCCCTCCCTCCGCCCCTCCCTCCGCGTGAGCAAGACAGGACGCACTTGACCTTTCGAGACGCTCCTCGCCAGTGCCTCCTGACACTTCACACCACAATTAAATTACACCGGAGAAATCGTAATATATTTTGACTGTTGTTTCTTCAGTCATTCGTGTCTCCTGTGTGAGTCCTGTCTCTTAATTTTATTTCGTAACTCTTAAAAACGACAGGAACAGTTAGAGATGCAAGCACAGGTATTCATTTAAGTACAGGTGATTATGTAAGTACAAGTACCCATTTAAGATCAAGTACACGTAAATCCACAGGTATAGAGACATTCCCAAATTAGGAAAAACAAAAACACCAGACGAACACTACCCAGAGTTAGGTGGAGTGTAACTGCTCCCCCAAGTGACTGGTCCAAGCACAGCAGCGAGTATGAGGTAACAGTGATATGTATTATGAACCAGTGTGGGGTTAGGAATAATTAACCCAACTAGTAAGTGGTAGTATAGAATGAAGCGGTGGGGGAAGTTCTTTTGTTGACGTTTTTGTAACAAGACTCGGATTTTCAAGGATTCATAGCTTATTTATTTTTTAATTTCCTAGGAATTATAGAACGCATTTAGTTACAGTAGAGACGTAAATGTACGTTTATAATCAATTTAATTATACTTACATCACAAATTTAAGTGTATTTTTTTTTACAGGTTTAAGTGTATCGTTGACACATGTATAATAAGTGAACTTTTTACACTAGTTTGCCAGCTTAAGTGACCTAGATCTTCAACTTTTACGGGATGGAGTTTAGTCTTAGGAATTTACTTGACAGTCTGGCGGTGTTACGTGTCAGAAAACTCTACGGAAGTATCAAGAAATGTTTCACTCGCTGGCTCGTAAGACTAACTCAATAATTCAGTGTTGCCAGTATAAAGAACACCTCCCACTCACTCACTCTTCCTACGACTCTCATCTCCCACTCACTCACTCACTGTTTCAACGACTCCCACCTCCCACTCACTCACGGTTTCTGTAACTCTCACTTCCCACTCGCTCACTGTTTCAACGACTCCCACCTCCCACTCACTCACGGTTTCTGTAACTCTCACTTCCCACTCGCTCACTGTTTCAATGACACGCACCTCCCACCCACTCACCCACGGTTCCTACGACTCTCACCGCCCACTCACTCGCTCTTCCTGTAACTCAAATCCCACTCACTCACTGTTCCAACGACTCTTATCTCCCACTTACTCACTGTCCCTACGACTCTCACCTCCCACTCACTAACTGTTTCAATGACTTTCACCTCCCACTCACCCACGGTTCCAACGACTCTGACCTCCCACTCACTCGCTCTTCCTGTAACTCTGTAACTTCAACTCCCACTCACTCACTGTTCCAAACGACTCTGACCTCCCACTCAATTTTTAATTCTTTCTTGTAACTCTAATTCCCACTCTCTCACTCACCCTTGTGCTAATCAATTTCACTCACTCTCTTCCTGTAAATACCCAATTCTCCCACTCACTTCTTCCTGCAATAAATTCCACCTCCTCCCATCACCACTTTTCCCTGTAACTTGCCCACTCACTCACTCTTCTTGCAACACTCACCTCCCACTCACTCACTCTTCTTGTAACACTCATCTCCCTCTCACTCACATTTCCTATGATTCTCGCTTCATGATTCCCTACCTATTGTGTTCTTAACCTATTGCCTTCTTCCCTCACCTCACCTCACCAAACCAAACCATATCGCGATAGAGTGTTCAATCATCATGTAAAATAAGCTTTGTAAGAGGGTGACTAATCTTCATGTGAGTTCCTGGCTTATGAGCGGCGGCGGCGGCGGCGGCATTATGGTCACCGAGAGCTGAGCAGTGGACGGTGAATTTAATAACATCTCCCTTGATAACTGAATATAATTAATGGCCATATATTTTAAAGTTTTAGGGACACCAATATACAATTTACTGGGTCTAATTTGTCATCACCTGTGTGGAAGGGGGGAGGGGTAGTGGATGGGAGGTAGAGGGGGGGAGGAGGAAGGTGAGGAGGTGGGGGGGATTGGGGAGGGAGTTGGGGGATAGTGTTGATATCTATCTATCTTATCTATCTTATTCACTACCTATCTATCTATCTATTCATTCATCTTATCTATCTATCTATTCATCTATCATCTAGTTAGTAATACGCTACACAGATTTAAAGGTGGATTTATTTTGCCACAAGCACATGAATATATTGTGCCAGTGACTTGAGCCTCGGAATTAATGGGGGGATGTGGAGTCTTAATCTTATGTTGGTAAGGTAGTGTACATGTGTGGAGGGAGTGTACAGGTGAGGGAGTGTACAGGTGAGGGAATGTACAGGTGAGGGAGTGTACAGGTGAGGAAGTGTACAGGTGAGGGAATGTACAGGTGAGGGAATGTACAGGTGAGGGAGTGTACAGGTGAGGGAGTGTACAGGTGAGGAAGTGTACAGGTGAGGGAATGTACAGGTGAGGGAGTGTACAGGTGAGGGAATGTACAGGTGAGGGAGTGTAATTAATTTTCACCTAAAGACCTAAAAAATACACTTGTTTGTTGACGTATTAACACAGTTTTCTTGTCACAGGTAAGCGATGGCCCAGCAGTGTGTGTGTGTGTGTGTCTGCAGGTGAGGCAGGTGCTACAGGTAAGTTAATGCCAGTAGCCAATCAGCATACAGGGGGGTGAGGGAGGGGGGTGAGAGAGGGGTATTGCTTCTGGTGTGATAACTGGAAACAACTTCCATTTCCAACATTAGTTATAAACATTGGTACGATAAATTAGCCTTCAAACACATTTTTAATACACACTATAACTGTCTTAATGTAAACAATAAAGACACCAATTTATATGATTGTCCTCGTAAGATTTACTCCCTGTGGTGATGGAATTGTTACCCTCCTTCTGGTGCTTTACTTGAACCTCATGGCTTAACCTCACAGCTCAACCTCACAGCTCAACCTCACAGCTCAACCTCACAGCTCAACCCAACACGGTTCACGAGGACACAGCAATAGCTTCTTAATGACTGTACTAATGACAGTCCATCCCACCACCACCACTATCACCACCACCACCACCACCACCACCACCACCACCATCACCATCACCACCATCACCACCACCATCACCATCACCATCACCACCACCACCACCACCACACCACCACCACCAATTCACACTATGAGTGTTCACCAATTACCATCATCACCATCACCACCATAACCCACCAGGAGTACCACCACCACCACCACCACCACCACCACCACCACCATCGCCACCACCACCACCATCGCCACCACCACCACCACCACCACCACCAGTATCCTCTCAGTTCTTTTCATTTTTTTTCTCTATTCTTTGATTAGTTTTTGTTTTATTTAATTTCTCCTGTCTCCTGTTCCCTTCTATCTTTATTTCTCTTTTATTTATTTTTTTCGTTTCCTTGTTTATCTTTACTCTTTTTCTCTTGTTTCCTTGTTTATCCTTTCTCCATTTCCCTTGTTTAGTTTCATTTCTTCGTTTTCCTGTTTGTTCTTCTTCTATTTTTGTCTATTTGATTTTTCAATTCTCCTCTTTCATCTTTTTTTTTATCAGTTATAAAATTTTATTTCATTTGTCCTTTGTTTCCTCCTCATCAATCCTCTATTTCTTTGTTTTTATTCCATTTTCTTTTATTTTCCTTTTCTTTTTATTCCTTCTCCGTGTCTGTTAGCATTCTTTTATCTCATTATTCTTTCTCACTTTTCTTTATCATGATTCATTTTCCCGTCATTCTTATTTTTTAGTCTTATTTTGTTATCTTCTTCTATTTTATCATTTATTGAATTATCCCATCTCCATCTTTATTGTACTTTGTGTTTTCTTGCTTATTCTACAATTATTCAGGTTTTTCATCTTTCATTTCTGTATCCCTTCTCTTAATTTCTCCTTCCTTCCTTCCTTCCTTTCGTCCTTCCTTCCTTCCTTCCTGTGTTTATTCATTCTTTTCTCTTCTCCCTCTTCTTATTGCATTTCTTTCTTCTTCTTCTTCTTCTTCTTCTTCTTCTTCTTCTTCTTCTTCTTCTTCTTCTTCTTCTTTGTTTTTCTCATCTTTCCTCCATCTAGGTGTGTTGGGTGGAAAGGATAGATGGATAGATGTGATAGGCTGTTCGGGATAGGAGACAGGGTAGAGATAGGAGACAGGATAGGGAATAGGAGACAGGATAGAGATATGTGACAGAGGATAAAATATAGAATACAGACAATAGGGGATAAAAGCCACAGGATAGGAGATAGGGGGCAGGATAGGAGACAAGGAGATAGCGGGTAGGATAAGAGACAGGAGACAGGGAATAGGAGACAGGATAGGGAATAGGAGACAGGAGAGATATAGGACAGGACAGGGAATATAAGACAGGATAGGGAATAGTAGACAGAGGATATGTGATATGGAACAAGACAGGGAATGGGAGACAGGATAGGGGGATAGGAGGCACAGGATTGGGGATAGAGGGACAGGTGTGCAGGCAGCCAGGTAGCATAACAAAGCGCCATCAACGGGCGATTTATCCCTATAATACACAACACTGTGGGATTACGAATGTCAGCCCAGGATGGATTTACGAGAACAAGGGAAGGAATGATGGAAGAATGATGGGGAGGAGGGAAGAATGGTGGAGAGGGAAGGAGGGAAGGATGATGGAGAGGATGGGGAAGGAATGATGGAAGAATGATGGGGAAGAGGGAAGAATGGTGGAGAGAAGAGGAGGAAGGGGGGAAGAATGATGACGAGGAGAGAGAAGGAAAGAGGGGGGGGAAGTGATGAAGAGGAGAGGGAGAAAGAAAAAATGACGAAAGGATAAAAAAAGAAAGAAAATATGAAAGAAGGACGTAGATATCGAAGGAAGGATAAATGATGGAGAGGGGAAGGAAGGACGGAAGAAAGGATGATTGATGAGATGGAAGAAGGAAGAGGGAAGAAGTAAAGAATTATGAAGAGGGGGACTAAAGGAAGGAAGGATAATAGAGAGGAGGAAGAGAGAATGATGAAGAGGGAAGAGGATGGAAGGAGGGAGAGGAGAAAGAACAAGAAGGAGATGGACAATAATGAGGCGGAGAAAGGAAGGGGAGGATAATTTTTTGTGAGGGAGATATTATGATAATGTAGAGAGAGAGAGAGAGAGAGAGAGAGAGAGAGAGATGACCTGGAACTTACAATGTCAACAAACTCATCTTAGTCATCATTATATTAGGTATTTAGCAAATCCACCCACGATGACTACCAATACCCCTCAGTGCCACCACCCACGATGACTACCAATACCCCTCAGTGCCACCACCCACGATGACTACCAGTACCCCTCAGTGCCACCACCCACGATGACTACCAATACCCCTCAGTGCCACCACCCACGATGACTACCAATACCCCTCAGTGCCACCACCCACGATGACTACCACTAGTACCCCTCAGTGCCACCACCCACGATGATCACTATTCCCTCAGTGCCACCACCCAATGATGACTACCTCTAATAATTCTGACAATGCCACCTTCACACCCACGATGATCACCAATATTCTCAGTGCCACCACCCACGATGACTACCAATAATTTCAGTGCCACCACCCACGATGACTACCAATACCCCTCAGTGCCACCACCCACGCTGACTACCAATACCCCTCAGTGCCACCACACACGATGACTACCAGTACCCCTCAGTGCCACCACACACGATGACTACCAATACCCCTCAGTGCCACCACCCACGCTGACTACCAATACCCCTCAGTGCCACCACCCACGATGACTACCAGTACCCCTCAGTGCCACCACCCACGATGACTACCAATACCCCTCAGTGCCACCACCCACGCCGACCTGACTCACTCCCCTGTTCCCTGTGTTAAATTATTACAGGAACATAATCATCACTGGAAAGATTAAGGTGAACACACAAGTCAAGTCTATTCCAGTTAAGTCAGGTCGTGTTCATTAAGGTGTTCAGTAACATTAATGAGGCCATGTAGCTTCTTGTATTATTATTATTATTATTATTATTATTATTATTGTTGTTGTTGTTGTTGTTGTTGTTGTTGTTGTTGTTATACGAGGTGCAGGGCGGAAGTGAGGTTAACGAGAGGGGAGAGTTTTGTGGTGTTGGTTAATGACAAAGGAAGAGGCAGTCAGTGAGAGGGAGAGAGGGACGCAGGCACGAGAGAGACGAAGCCAGTGGGGAGGGACGAAGACAGTGGAGAGGGACAAAGACAGTGAGGGAACGCAGACGGTGAGAGGGACGAAGACAGGGAGGGACGAAGACAGTGGAGAGGGACGAAGACAGGAGAGGGACGAAGACAAGGAGAGGGGACGAAGACAAAGGAGAGGGGACGAAGACAAGGAGAGGGTTTTTAAAGACAGGGAGAGGGACGAAGACAGTGAGAGGGACGCAGACGGTGAGGACGCAGACAGGGAGGGACGAAGACAGTGGGAGAGGACGAAGACAAGGAGAGGGGACGAAGTCAGTGAGAGGGGACGAAGACATGAGAGAGACGAAGACAGTGAGGGACGCAGACGGTGAGAGGGGACGAAGACAGTAAGAGGGACGAAGACAAGGAGAGGGACGCAGGCAGTGAGAGGGACGAAGACAGTGAGAGGGACAAAGACAGTGAGAGGAACGCAGACGGTGAGAGGGACGAAGACAGTGGGAGGGACGAAGACAGTGAGAGGGACGAAGACAAGGAGAGGGACGAAGACAGTGAGAGGGACGCAGACGGTGAGAGGGACGCAGACAGTAAGAGGGCTACAAGAAGTGTGAGAAAGTGAGTTAGATGACAGAGGCTCCGTGGTGAAAGGATAAATGCCAGGAAGATAACGAATGGCAAATAAGTAGGGATCTGTGTGTGTGTGTGTGTGTGTGTGTGTGTGTGTGTGTGTGTGTGTGTGTGTGTGTGTGTGTGTGTGTGTGTGTGTGTGTGTGTGTGTGTGTGTGTGTGTGTGTGTGTGTGTGTGTGTGTGTGTGTGTGTGTGTGTGTGTGTGTGTGTGTGTGTGTGTTGTAAGACGCTGCAGCAAGATAATGAAGAAGAGAAACATGGAGACGGTGGCACATTACGCAAGACGGGTGAACGCGTTACGCCCTCCTTACAAGTAACCTTACGCAGATCCGGCTTAAATCCCAGAGGATGGGAGAGTAGTAAAGATACGCCAACACTAAAGGTAGTCGGCAATTTTTATGCCGCCAACACTACTGGTTAATCTACGCAATTTTGGCGTAAATCCAAGCTGAAGCAAGAGGAACCGAGGAGGGGGTAAATATGCCGGTAACAGCCAGAAGTAGGTGCAATTTACATGCAAATAGGCCCACTGGCGGCCAGTTGGGGCGTATGCAGAATGACTTTATTCTATAGATGAAAAATAAACATCTCGTGGCTAAGGGGGGGTGGGAGGGGCCAAGGGAGGGGGAGGAGGAGGAGTGGTACGAGGAGGGGGTGTGGATCAAGAGAGAGAGAGCCACGGTCGACGTTCAGGCTCTCATCTGTTCTGATAATATTTTCATAACCGTGGCACAGCCTTTGTGGCTCTACACGCCGGAAATACCCAATGTCAGTATCTATTTCTAATGCCTTTCAGGGAATACAGAATGTCTCCAGGAATACATAATGAACTTGGAAATACCAGAGGCGACAGTCTCTTTCTCATGTTCAAGAGAATACAAAATATCAGTATTTTTCTAATGTCCCTGAAAATACGAAATGCAAATATACGATTCTAATTCTCTTGAAAAATATTAAATGCCTTTAAGGAATAATGAATACGAATATATTATTCTTATCTTTTATATCTGTTGCCAATACTGAGAGAAGGATCAGGTAGTTATTATAAGGGATTGAATAATGTTTATAATTAGTGGCTCAGGTACAACAAAGTGTCCTGCTGTGTGTCTCTTCCTGTTGTCTGCTGTCTGTCTCTTCCTGTTGTCTGCTGTCTGTCTCTTCCTGTTGTCTGCTGTCTGTGTAGGCGTTATTGTTGTATTAGTTAATGTGTTTGATTATAGACAAGTTTTAGTAACGTGAGTATACATTATATACGTCACTTGAAGCTTAAAATCTGTCTGGTTATGGTTGAGCTTCGGTTACTTGCAGTACACAGAGTTATTACCAGGGTTTACTGTATGATCGAGTCGGGGGGTTAAAGATAGTGTTACAACAATGTTAATAAGCCAGTGTCGTAGTAGGATTATATATGCACAAGAAAGAAAAGAATAATTTTTTTTCTGACACAGGAGCCGTCAAGCAGAGTAACGTGATATTCGGCGTTATTAAAGGTTAATGAGAGGTCGCCACTTTGTTAGTGTGTGTGTGTGTGTGTGTGTGTGTGTGTGTGTGTGTGTGTGTGTATATATGTACTAGCTCCTTTTAAAGTTATTTTCATAAGAGTTTAGTTGTGATGTTCTTTATAGTGGACCATTAATTATTTTAAAGGTGTAGCTTAGTGTGAGCTCGGGTGAGACACACCTGGGAAGAACTTTTATATGATGAGAAATCTACTCCCGATTGTTCTGTTTTATGTATGAAAGTTTTGGTTCTAGAAGTTTAACTCCACTGTACAGTATTAGCTGAGGATATATATATATATATATATATATATATATATATATATATATATATATATATATATATATATATATATATATATATATATATATATATATATATATATATATATATATATACCTAACTAGGCTATAAGGTCAAGCCAATCACTCCTCCACTTGAATTTAGTGTGTGTACAGGTAATTGCTTCACTTGTATTGAACAAATATTTTACCGTTTATCCCATCATAAAAAAAAATAAATGGCATATATGTATTTTTGCTGTATTTCACAAGGGTCTAACTTGAATTGTTTACTATGTTAAAAATGGATATGGCAGTGATCGGAAACGGCCATGACTTCACCTCTGTTATGACTTTATAATTAAGAAAACATCTGAACCTGCAGAATAGTTTATACGATCACATAGTAAATTAAAGTACAGGTGACCCATTATGTGTTACCTGCCTAATACGGTACTTAAGTTAATTTGATTTTCAAGCATCACCTGAAAGTTAGCCTCCCCAGCTCAATTCACATCCTAACACTACTTTAGAGGTTAGGTTAGGTTAGGTTGGGTTGGGTTAGGTTAACGTTAGGTTAGGTTAGGTTAGGTTAGGTTAGGTTAGGTGAGGTTATCATTAGGGAGTTTAATCATTTAGAGAAATAAATTTACAACGCCTAGTCTGGAATAAAACAACGCTTATTATGGAAGAAAACGCCTAGTGTAGGGGTAATGAGATCTCTTACAGCGCATAGTGTGGAATTATAACCCATCTGTACAGGCGAGTCATCACATATGTTTGTACAGCCGTGAAGAAAGCAAGTAGCTGGCATCTTCACATACACAAAGGCGTCTCTTTATAGCTCTGACGGCCGGCCACTGTAGTTCACAGAGATCCATAACAAACTTTGACCTCTAGAGATGGTCGGACTCGTTCCGGGTCGTGATGTCTGGCGCCAACCTAATCTGTTATTATTTCTTTAACCTTTTGAACATTTGGTTAATTTGTTTATAAAGAATGTCAGAGAAGAGAGACAGACACACGAATAGACATACAGTACAGAGAGGAATCCTATAGTCTCTTTCCGGGTTCAACAGTTGTGGACTGATAACATGGTAAACACACAGTATACTACACAAGGATTGCCTTCATACTCTGCTGTAGGTTAAGTTAATATGTTCTTAGTGAATTCTGGCTGTAGTTAAAGATTTTATGAGTTGTTGAGATAGGTGATGGTACTATTAGAGTGGGTGGTGGAGGGCGGTACTACTGGAGTGGGTGGTGGAGGGCGGTACTACTGGAGTGGGTGGTGGAGGGCGGTACTACTAGAGTGGGTGGTGGAGGGCGGTACTGCTGGAGTGGGTGGTGGAGGGCGGTACTACTGGGGCGGAGGATGACCCGCCTACCGCACTGACAAGAACAACTTGAGGAGATCTGCCTCTGCTGACGCTTTGGCTGATTCACTTACTCATGGGTGCTGCTGACGGATGGTGGTTAAGGCTGACAGTTGGTGGTTCAGGCTGACGGATGATGGCAAACGGCTGATGGTTGGTGGTAAGGCTGATAGATATTGGTTAAAGTTGGCGGATGGTGGCGGCTGACAGATTTTAGTTAAAGCTGACATATGATGGTTAAGACTGACAGATGGTGGTTAAAGCTGATAGTTAAGGTTAAGACTGACAGATGGTGGCTAAAACTAATAGTTGGTGTTTAGGCTGATGATTAATGATGGTTAAAGGACAAGCTGATATTTGGTGGTTTAGACTGACAGATGGATTGGACTAACAGATGGTGGTTAAAGCTGATATTTGGTGGTTAAGACTGACAGAAGGTGGTTAATGCTGGCGAATGGTGATTAAGGCTGACAATGGTGATTAAAGCTGATAGTTGGTGGTTAAGATTGACAGAAGGTGGTTAAAGCTGGCGAATGGTGATTAAGGCTGAGACAGATGGTGATTAAAGCTGATAGTTGATGGTTAAGGCTGACTAACACCTTGTAATGAAAGACTTATTGGTGATAATTATTTCATGAAATGTAGAAGCAGCAGCAACTAGAACTCAACAGCAGCAGCAAGAACACAAAAAGAACAGCAGGATCACAGCAGCAGCAGCAGCAGGAAGAAAACAAAGCAAGAACAGTAAGAACACAACAGCAGCAGCAGCAACAGTAGAACAAAGAGTCAGACAGTAAGAGAGAGGAAGGGCGTTGTTGAAATGATAACGAGTCCAGCTGTATCATCACCGCCCCTCCTCGCCCCACTGGCCTCCTACCTCCCACTGAAGCGCACCCCATCCCTCAGCCCTCAGGTCCAGACGCTGGGTTTGTATTCTCGAAGATTCTTACAGTATTACTTTTTTATCTCTTTCTCTGACCTGAAGATGAAAAAAAAAAAAACACCATTTGTCTTTGTACATCATTAGTTCAAGTCTATCTTTCTAATCAAAGTCTCACGATCAACTTCGAATCGCGCGCTTTATTGAACGAGTTAGATGCTGTTCTTACGTCACCAATCAGGAGAAGACACAAGCTGACGAATCTCCTAAGAATCTCAGGATCAAAATGTGCAGCTGGCGACTCAAGCTGGTTGTTGTGGTGCGGGACTCGTCTTGTGTGAATGAATGAATGAAAGAAACGCCTTCAGTGTGTGTGTGTGTGTGTGTGTGTGTGTGTGTGTTGTGGAGGGTGTTGATGGGTCGTGATTTATGTGTTGTTCCTCGACTTACTCCCTCTCATCTTTAAGACCAGACGCCGGTTATTTACGACTCACTCTGTTGAACGTTTTTAGATAGAAGATGTTTTATCGTTGTTGTAGCAGTGGAATGACTAGGCCTTGATCGATGGTATTCCTCGAAATGTTCAGGAATGAGGAACAAAAATTTATACCCGAAACACTGTGTAGAAATGATCAGTGACTTGGATAGTTTCTGAAAATATTTTATTATATTTTGTTATTCGTTATTGTGGGACATAGGATTTTTTTTCCACTGTGAAATGAACTTTTAAAGAATTAGCCTTAAAGAATTCTATATAGAGCCAATACAGTCCCTGCCATATAGTGAGGCGACCTGGAGATATTATATCAGTGCTTCCTTGATCTCTATTTATGAACGTGATTTATCGGAAGCAAATCGAATCAAGAGTCTCAATTTGTAACATTACGCTGTCGCCTGTCGGTCTCTCTGATGTGTTGGGCCATAGTTAGTATCTCCCATCTTTATTTTGACGTGAGATAAGAGTCAGCGTTTTCCGTATCTATTTTGACAAGTTATGGACACCTTTTGTTTTCGTGGCCTGATGCTCCAACTACGTGATGAACGATAACTTGAATCAATAGCGATGAATTTTTGAAGAGAATTTGGTGTGTGTGTGTGTGTGTGTGTGTGTGTGTGTGTGTGTGTGTGTGTGTGTGTGTGTGTGTGTGTGTGTGTGTGTGTGAGACTCAACATGACCTCCTTTGTCTTCTCGGGTCACCTGTCATGGCGGCAGCGAGGACCTGGTCTGCTCTTCTAGGTCATATTTATTTGTTTATACACCGTTTTTTTTTAGAGGAATGTCGAGTTTGTTTGTTTTATCGTGTGTTTTTTTTTGTGAATTTGAACGCTCTATTTTTTTTCAGGTGTAATATGAGATTTTTGGTCTTATTTTTTATTTTTTTTATTACAATGGTGTTGTAGATTTTCATTTATTTATTTATTGTCGCGATATATTTTTTTTGGGGGGAGAGGAGGGGAAAGGGGGGGTGGGGAGTCTCGTTTTTTCTTATTTATGACGCAGTGTTTAAAGTTCTTGACACGCTCTTTGTATACAGTATATATTTTTTGCTGCACAGTTTGTAATTTTGGAGTAAGATTTTTGCTATAAATTGTGTGCGTATGGTTTATTTTTTTGGGAGCCTGTAGGGTGTACTGTATAAACTTTGTGATGCACAGTGTGTATAATTATTACCGCGCAGTTTGTATGATTTTTTGGTGCGCAGTTTGTAGGATTTTTGACATGCAGTTTGTAGGATTCTTTGGTGCGCAGCTTGTAGGATTTTTGACATGCAGTTTGTAGGATTTTTGGTGCTCAGTTTGTAGGATTTTTGGGTCGCAGTTTGTAGGATTCTTTGGTGCGCAATATGTGAATTTTTTGACGCTGACGCACATGTAGTTGGACAGTTCGTTGGACGTCAATAACGCGCCATTATTATTTTATGTTGGCGCGAACCACAAGATTACCTGTGTCTCTGAAAGCAGGAGCAGGTGAGGGAGGGATGAGGGGAGAGAGAGACGGGAGGACAGAAGCGGATGAGGGAGAGGAGAGACGGGAGGACAGAAGCGGTTGAGGGAGGGACAGACGGGAGGACCGAAGCGGGTAAAGGAAGGGAGAGACGGGAGGATAGAAGCATTATGAGAGTGTGTTTGTGTACGCTTGTGTATATGAAATATCGTGTGTGTGTGTCTGTGATTGTGTACGTTTCTTTATGCCTCATGTCCTCAGTGTGTGTGTGTGTGTGTGTGTGTGTAAGATCAGACTCGTTCCTCGCTATTTTCTTCATCATATTACGCCATAAAAAAGATCAAAGTTATCTCCAGAAAATTGATGGGTCATGACGGGTTAAAGACAGACTATTGACAAGAGAAGACAAGGGAAGGAAAAAGAAAATGGAGGAGGAAAAAATCAACCTTGAAACACACTCAACGTCGATTATAATCCGGTCAGTAGCGTAGTTAAAACAAGCAGAAAGGGGGGGGGAGGGGGGAGGGGGGAGTGCTTCATCCTCCTCCTCCTCCTTCATGCTCCTCCTTCACGCAGAGGGGGCGACGGGGAGACGGGAGCCAGGAACGGCGCCTATTGTGCGGACGACGCCAGCCAGGCAGCTCTTCTCATTTACAGTAAATATTCTCTCTCTCTCTCTGGTGATGAACGTGCCTCACCCCCGCGGGAAGATTTTCATTTTTAGCTCGTGTGTCTTGGACTTTCGTTTTACAGCTCTTTTGTTAAGCTTTCCTATCTCGCTGACTTGTGAGCTGAGACTTGAGTCCTTGTGAGCTGAGACTTGAGTCCTTGTGGGCTGAGACTTGAGCCCTTGTGAGCTGAGACTTGAGTCCTCGTGAGCTGAGACTTGAGTCCTCGTGAGCTGAGACTTGAGTCCTCGTGAACTGAGAAGAGTCCTCGTGAGCTGAGACTTGAGTCCTCGTGAGCTGAGACTTGAGTTCTTGTTAGCTTACTTTAACTTCATTTTTAGGCTTAACTTAGCTCCAAGTATTACTCCCTTTAATCAGGTGTTTATCTCTGTTAGCTTCCCAGCTCTGAGTTGTAACTATATTGTTTTTTTTTTTAGCTTCCTGACTCTGGTTCATTTCCTCGTTAGCTGCCACTTTTAGCTTCTTCGGTAGTTCCCTATTCTTAGTCTGTAGTTTAGCTCGTAATTCAAGCTTTTTCGTTAGGTCGTACTTCAAACTTTCTCGTTAGGTCGTACTCCAAGCTTCCTCGTTAGGTCGTACTCCAAGCTTCCTCGTTAGTTCCCTGCCTGTCCTAAGCTTGGTGTCGTCTCTTTGTTGTTCCTCCTCCCCCTCCCCTCTCTCCCTTACCTCCCCCCTCCCTCACTTCCCTCTCCCTCCCTCACCTCCCTCTCTCTTCCCTCTCCCTCTTCCCCTCCCTCACCTCCCTCTCCCTTACCTATCCACACCCCCATCTCCCTCCTGCACCCCATGGTCCTTCCCTCACTAGCCTTCCTTTCCTTCAACCTTTCCTCCTACACCTCCTTCTCGTCTCACCTCACTCCACCTCCCTCTCTCCCCTTCTCCCCACCTTCCCTACCATGACCCACTTATTCCCTCCTCATGATCCATTCCTCTCCCTTCACTCTCCCTCTCCCTCCCCCTTCACTTCCCTCCCTTCACCTCCTGTTGAGTCGGATGTATTGAGGTAAGATTTAACCATTTTTTAACCTTTGTATTTTATTCAGATTTTAGATTTCCTTCACCGTCTCATTATCATTTTATCTCACTCCCCCTCTCTCTCTTTTACCCTCATTTCCTTCCTCATTTCCTCTCTTCCTCATTTACTCTCCCTCTCACCCACCCACCCTCCCTCTCCCACTTTCTCCTCCTCATTCCCTCTTTGTCTACCCTCCCGAACGCTATTTTTTTTTATTTCTTTCTTCTTTCTGTCTCACTCATCACTATTTTTCTCTCTCTCTCTCGCGCGTCGAAATTCTATGTAAGGCCTTTGACTTTGAAGTGAGTGTTTTTTCTTTTGTAAAGGTGGGAGATGTTGAGAGAAGTGTGAGTTTTAGAGAGAGAGAGAGAGAGAGAGAGAGAGAGAGAGAGAGAGAGAGAGAGAGAGAGCACTTGCCCGTGAGTGTTCAAAGTGCGGTGGAAGGGAAGGTAGGGAGTGTGGTGAGAGGGCAGATAAAAGCTAGTAGGCCGTAGGTTAGTGAGTGCACCAGAGTACAGGTTATTGAGTGAGTGAGTGAGGAGAGAAGCCAGCCATTGTGCGGGTGTTGACTCGGTGAATAATGTAGCCGGCCCAGCGGCTCTGTGGACCGGCCAGGTCGGCTGGAGCCGCCCGCCCCGGCCTCAACCGTGTGTCCTCCGGTAGGAAGAAAAACTGTGGCCAGATACTCTCAAGACACGGCTGTGTGTGTGTGTGTGTGTGTGTATATACTGAGGTAACAACATAGCTGTATCACATGTGTGTATACTGAGATAACAACACAGCTGTTCCACATGTGTATACTGAGGTAACAGCACAGCTGTACCACATGTGTATACTGAGGTAACAGCACAGCTGTTCCACATGTGTATACTAAGGTAACAACACAGCTGTTCCACATGTGTATACTGAGGTAACAGCACAGCTGTTCCACATGTGTATACTGAGGTAACAACACAGCTGTTCCACATGTGTACGCTGAGGTAACAACACAGCTGTTCCACATGTGTATACTGAGGTAACAACGCAGCTGTTCCACGTGTGTATACTGAGGTAACAACACAGCTGTACCACATGTGTATACTGAGGTAACAACACAGCTGTACCACATGTGTATACTGAGGTAACAACACAGCTGTTCCACATGTGTATACTGAGGTAACAACACAGCTGTACCACATGTGTATACTGAGGTAACAATACAGCTGTACCACATGTGTATACTGAGGTAACAACACAGCTGTACCACATGTGTGGTACTGGGAGGTGGAACACAGCTGTTCCACATGTGTGTGTGTATACTGAGGTACAAATAAGCTAGTACTAATATGTATACTGAGGACAACACAGCTACCTTACATGTGCATAATTATAAATAAATACAGCCAAAACACATGTGCATACTGAGGCAACACAGCTGTTCCACGTGTGCATACTGAGGTGACAATACGCTGTTCAGCGCAAAGGTGCAAAGATATTTGAGGTAAATAACACAGCTAAATTATTAGCGTGTATTCGAGGTGACAACACAGCTGTACCTTTCACATGTGCATACTCGAGGTAACAACATTGGCTGGGTACCATTATGACATACTGAGTGTAACAACACCGCTGTTCCACATGTGTGTGTATACTGAGGTAACAACACAGCCACCAATATGCGTATACTGGAGGACAACACAGCCGGTACCACATGCGTATACTGAGGTGACAACACATTGCTCCATTATGTGTATACTGAGGTGACAACACAGCTGTGGCCTTACATGTATATACTGGAGGCAATAAACACAGCTGGTCTGCCATGTGTGTGTAAGACACTCGAGGTAACAACACAGCTGTACCACATGTATATACTGAGGTAACAACACAGCTGTTCCACATGTGTGTGTGTATACTGAGGTAACAACACAGCTGTACCACATGTGTATACTGAGGTGACAACACAGCTGTACCACATGTGTATACTGAGGTGACAACACAGCTGTTCCACATGTGTGTGTATACTGAGGTGACAACACAGCTGTACCACATGTATATACTGAGGTAACAACACAGCTGTTCCACATGTGTGTGTGTGTATACTGATGTAACAACACAGCTGTACCACATGTGTATACTGAGGTAACAACACAGCTGTACCACATGTGTATACTGAGGTAACAACACAGCTGTACCACATGTGTATACTGAGGTAACAACACAGCTGTACCATATGTGTATACTCAGCGGCCGGTGTTGTCGCGTTTTGCGGGAATTTTTGGGAAAAACTTAAGGTAGATATGAATTTTGCTGCAACTTTGGCGAGAGATTGTAATGTACATAACTTATTTTACCGCCGTGTTTAAAGTCGCGTGAAGAATTTAAAAGGGTTGGAAATGTTGAAGAAAAGAATTCTTTGCTGTGGAGACGAGGGCGTGTTTGTCGTGTACACGGGGATGATGTGTGTTCACTCGTGAAGATACACCTTTAAACGGTGGTGACCTCGCCTCGCACACCTCGGTGGTGGAGAGTAATACATCTGCTGTACTCCATCACCTTTGACCCGGTGTGGAGCTGTTCCTTCTATACCTTTAAATAGAGATCTGGAGGGTAATAACGTGAGTGGGGGGTTGCTTGCAGTAGTGGCAGCAGTGGCCACACGGAGGGCTGCTTGCACCTAGTGGCCACACGGGTTACTTACACCTAGTGGGGACCTGAGGGCTGCCTGCACCTAGTGGGCACATGGCAGGGTTAACCAAGCCACTTGCTGAATAAATTTAAAGTAATGGTTATTACAAAGAAATTATGTTTGCGTCTACGGCCCATACCATAAAATAGCTCCAGCATGAGCCATCAACAGCGCCTGGCTATTCCTCTCACCCTGCAATAACATAATCATACGAGCTACGCCAGACGAACATTGCTCACCTTGTGCCTTAAGTCAAGCGTTAGTTAACTGTATTGGTTATAATTATTCTCCAAACATCACCCCTGTGTGTGTGGTCGACCATATGGCCAACACACAGCCCTCAGGTGTCTACACAACGGTGTGATCTAATTCTGATGTGTTAGAGAAATGAAGGAGCAGCGTGGAGTGCAACTTTGCTACCTTGCTACTAGTAAAGGTCAAGTGACGTTGAGCGGTGGGTTTGCGAGTCCCAGGAGACGGCGCTTGTCAGGCGGCGGTGACTGTTCGTACTCTGAATAATGGAAGGCGGCCCGTCGCTGCCTGTCTGTTTACACTTACCTCAAATGTCGCGTTTGGACAGCAGACGGGATTCATCTTCAGGAAAGTGTTACTGGTATTGTCTTGTGGCAGCTCCCTAAACATATCTTGAAGTCGTTCTTCGTGGAACCCGTCTTCAAGTTGTTCTTACAGAAACCTACTTTCAGGTACGTCAAGGAAGCGTCATCTCCAGATGACTCCGTAGGTAACCAATCCTCCGGCAGCTGACTGAGGAACACCAGTCTCTCGTGGTAGGTGGGAGAATATTCTCCAGAAAACTTCTTTACAAACCACTATGAAGAAACCCCCGACAGAATTCACTAACGGTTGGACCCACTTCCAAGTACCTCTTGAAGACGTACCTAACAAGAAGCTTCAGAGAACCCCCACCTTCAGGCACCTCTTACAGCAACTCACATTCAGACAGCTCCTGGAGAAACCCATCTTACGGCTGATTCATAAGTACACACACACACACACACACACACACACACACACACACACACACAAGAGTGTTCTCCACCTGCCCCAAACAAAGACCAGCCATCACCACCAAGGATGACTCCTGATATACCTGCTGCGGCATGGCAGGGAGGAGCTTGACCATCACATCTCGACCCAATTATTTATAATGCCGGGAAGCCACTCTGAAGGAGGAGGTGTGTTCCTGGTGTCACTTCCTGGTACTTGAACCTGTCCCTCAGATACTCGTGGCCTCGCTGCCGGAGGATCGGAGGAGGAGGAGAAGAAGCCACACTAACGTCTTGAGGGAATGGTCGCCACTACCAAGAGTCGCACTGTATAAATTGAGATTTTCTTTACGCATTTTCACAGGTCTTAACTTGATGTATTTTCCGCGCATTTAGGTAAAGAGGCAGAAGGTGGAGCAGGTGGAGGGCATGAAACAGCTATAGCAAGAGGGTGGAAGGCATGACACAGCTAAAGTAAGAGGGTGGAGGGCATGAAACAGCTATAGCAAGAGGGTGGAAGGCATGACACAGCTAAAGTAAGAGGGTGGAGGGCATGAAACAGCTATAGCAAGAGGGTGGATGGCATGACACAGCTATAGTAAGAGGGTGGATGGCATGACACAGCTATAGTAAGATGGTGGATGGCATGACACAGCTAAAGTAAGAGGGTGGAGGGCATGAAACAGCTATAGCAAGAGGGTGGATGGCATGACACAGCTATAGTAAGAGGGTGGATGGCATGACACAGCTAAAGTAAGAGGTGGAGGGTATAAGATGAAGAACATACGAATGGAGGAAACTGCAGCGGACCTATTGGCCTATATTGGGCAGTCCCGTTTACACCCAACTCCTACCGCTCATATACCCGTCCAACTTATATTTGAAGCTATCCAGCGTATTCGAGTTAATGATGATGATTAGTAACTTGTTGCACCACTCATCCACTATTTCCAAGCCAATGTTTACCTATCTCGCGCCTAAATCTAAATTTGTCTAATTTAAAACCATTAGGGTGATTATAAAGGTGAACAACAGGTGAACGCGACACAGCTAAGGTGAACAACAGGTGAACACGACACAACTGAGGAGAACAATAAGTGAACACGGAGAAGAATACAAGACACAGTAACAGTAATAGGCATATAACTACCAATGTTCCCCACCTATAGCTGTGCTGTGAGGTAGGTTAGTTTAGGCTTCTTTTGGTTAGGTTAAGTTAGATTTGGTTAGTTTAGGTTATGTTTGGTTCAGTTAGGTTTGGTTAACGTAGGTTTGGTTAGATTCGGTGAAGTTAGGTTCGGTTCGGTTAGGTTAGGTAAGGTTAGGTTAGGTTAAGTAAGGTTAGGTTAGATCTGCCACAACAACAGCATCTGAGAATCCGGTCAGTCCAGATGTATTCACTCAAACTCGTTCAACACTGGAAGAAGACAACCTGAACTTACCACTTTAACTCAGGGAAAACACCGCCTGTCGCATCTGGCTAGGACTGAAGAGAGAGAGAGAGAGAGAGAGAGAGAGAGAGAGAGAGAGAGAGAGAGATGACGGAAGGAAAATTGAAAATATAGAACGAGAAGAGGTCAAGACGTGGAGAATGTTGACGTTTTTACAGGTTAATCCGTATTGATCCATTTGTGCACCCGGATTCCTTGGATTAATATATCTCGATCCAGTTTAAAATTTTACACTCCAGGCAGTGCCGATGTGTTTTCGCTCCCACGCTGTTTTTCCCCCCGCCTTTAAAAACGTATTTTTAAAATTAGGACGCATATTGATGAGCGCTTTAGAATTTCGTGTAAAATTTCCGAGCCGCTGACTGGCACGATGGAAAAAAAAATATGCCTCCGCTCCAAATTGCTAAGGTGTTTTTTTTTTATTGTGTGTGGAGGCTGGGAGTGACATATGAATGCTCACCATCTGCATCATATTATGTTTCTTTTATGTCTAACGCCATTTTATCGATTCGAGGTTGGCGATGGATGTGTAATTCTCGTATTTGAGTAAAGATGGATGTATATATATCTGGCCGAGGGTGACGTCACGCGCGTGTGTCAATTTACCCAACCGACACTGTTGTTTGGTACCCGCGGTGTGTGTGTGTGTGTGTGTGTGTGTGTGTGTGTGTGTGTGTGTGTGTGTGTGTGTCCTTGTTATTACTTACATAATTATGGATCAAATGTCAATATAGTTTCCAGGGTGAGGGGATGGTGGAAGTTATGGTGATTGGTGATGTGGTCGTGTCGTGTGGTGTAGACTGTGGTCGTGGTGTGGTCGTGGTGTGGTGGTTGGGAGGAGTAGTGGTAGTCGTGAAAAAAAAAAGGAGGGGGATGGGGTGAGATTTTTGTAGATGAAATTGCTTAAAGGATGGTGATGGAGTTATGGGTAGAGAGAGGAATCTGTATTTGCTTAGTGGAGTGGGTGAATAGGCAGGAGAGATTAGAGAGGGAAGTAATTGTATGTATGGCAGTAGGTGGGGAAATTGGTGCTGGGTGGGTGGGTGGGTTGGAGAGGCAGGATTGAAGGCCAGAGCGAGAGAGGATAAATGTTTCAGTGGGAGGAGGAGGTGAAGGCAAGGAGTGGGAATAGGCATGGTGGGAAGGTAGGGATGAGGGATTGGATAGTAGAAACATGAGGGAGGAAATAGTATTACACAGGCACGGAGAGGGGCAGGAAGAAGGAAGGGAGGGACAGGAACGAGAGAGGAAGGGAGGGTGGGTGTGTGTTAAGCTGAGCGACAGTGGGCGTGGGTGGTGGATGGGTGTGTGGGTGGGCGTGGGGTGGTGGATGGGCGTGGGTGGTGGATGGGGTATTATTGGGTGGGCGTGGGTGGTGGATGGGTGTGGGTGGGCGTGGGTGGTGGTGGATGGGCGTGGGTGGTGGATGGGTATGCTAGATTGGGCATTGGGTGGTGGATGGGCGTGGGTGGTGGATGGGTGTGTGGGTGGGCGTGGGTGGTGGATGGGTGTGTGGGTGGGCGTGGGTGGTGGATGGGCGTGGGTGGTGGATGGGCGTGTGGGTGGGCGTAGGTGGTAGGTGGTGGATGGGTGTGTATGGGGGGGGGTGGTGGTGGTGTGGGAGAGGTCATAGCAGCGTGATCATTAATTAACCACATAAAAAATGGAAATGGGTGTGGGTTAATGGGCGCGGCTGGGTAATGACCGTGAATACACAAGAGCGAATTATAGCAATTGCTGTTGGAAAAACTGTGTGCCAATCCGCCGGCAAAATGTATTTTCCCGGGGCCTAGTTATATTATATAATTAATTAATACGATAAAGCGCTGGGTGATGTGGAAATGTCAAAATATATATATTTTGTTGGCATTGTTTCGGAAGTGTTAGTTGGGTGTTTCAATTGTTGCCAAATAGTAGGGGTTTTTTCGCGAGGGTATATTTTATAAACATACACACGAGAGAGAGAGAGAGAGAGAGAGAGAGAGAGAGAGAGAGAGAGAGAGAGAGAGAGAGATCGTAATACCAGATAAGTCGAACCAACGATTATCCCTAAAAAAAA
Source organism: Homarus americanus (assembly GCF_018991925.1). NCBI lineage: Eukaryota > Metazoa > Arthropoda > Malacostraca > Decapoda > Nephropidae > Homarus > Homarus americanus. The sequence continues at coordinate 21,888,390 of NW_024716703.1, read as the reverse complement.
TCGTCCTGGTGATTAGATACCCCTCCTCTGGGAAGTAATTATATGCAGCGTGTTCCAGACATACATATACATAAATGACTATGACCATAAGACTGTCAACAAGTCTATGGACATAAAACATAAAATATCAAGACCTATTTAAATTAAGTGTTAACACTCGAGTGGGTCTGTTGTCATTCAGCGTGAAGTGACACGAATGTACATCTCATCAGGTAGGATTCACAATCGATGTTTGGGGTCGGCATTATTGGTGACCACCTCATTGACCCATATCTGCTGCCCCAGCGACTGACAGGTGAAACATACACACATTTTCTTGGCGATATGTTGCCAGTGATGCTTGAGGATGTGCCCATCAGGATACGTCAACAACTGTGGTACACTCAACAAAAACCTCTCCAACACCTGGGCACGATGGGTGTGAGAATGAGCAGAATGGGGCTGGTCATCTCGGAATGGTTTCAGATTCGTCGTTCATTTCTCAGATTGCATAGTTCTTATAGCGTGCGAGAAGTTTTTGGTGAGAGTCTACAGTACATGCATGATGTTGCCCCAACTCATTTTGCACTAGTAACAACGGAATTCCTAAATGTTGGGTATCCTGGCAGGCGTATAGGGCGCGGAGGCTCTATTCCATGGAAACCTCGATCACCTAACCTAAATCCCCTTGACTTATACTTGTGGGGTCACGTTAAAAACAAATTACATGTTACAGAAGTACCGACTCGTGAGGAATTGTGGCGCCGAGTGCAAGACAGTGTCACAAGCATTCACAACTCTCCTGTAGCCTTCAAACTGTCATATGTTCGGAATTTATAGTCATAAAGTAATTTATCCTTATGTACAGTATGTCTCAGGAATACACCCCCAGAATTATGAAACGTATTTATGAAACACCCTGTATAGTAGAATGAGAAATAATTATTGAGGCTAGGAAATGATTATACAGGTTAGGAAAATATGATAAAGGCTGGGAAATAATTATATAGACTGGGAAATTATTAAATATGAATTAATTATGTAGGGAGTGAAATAATTAGATAAATTGGGAAATAAATATACGATATAAGTGGGAAATAATGAGCTAAATCGAGAAATAATGATATAAGATAGGAAATAATTGTATAAGATGGGAATTAAATATAAAATAAGGGAAATAACTGCATAAACTGGGAAATAACTGCATAAACTGGGAAATAACTGCATAAACTGGGAAATAATTGCATAAACTGAGAAATAATTAGATGAACCATGAAGTAATGATATAACCTGGGAAATAAATATATAGGCTGGGAAATAATTATGTAGAGTGAGTGAAGGTGGTGCCGCTGTGGTGAATTTGATGATAGAGTTAACGCGTTATATAATTACTTGGCTGAAATTGAAGCGAAATTGAACACGTTGTACTGCAAGAGAAGAATGATGTAGCATATAATGGTCAGCGGGTGTTAACATATAGCAGGTGTTAACATATAGCAGGTGTTAATATATAACAGGTGTTAACATATAATAGGTGTTAACATATAACAGGTGTTAACATATAACAGGTGTGAACATATGGTAGGTGTTAACAACATATAGCAGATGTTAACATATAGCAGGTGTGAACATATAGCAGTGTTAACATATAGCAGATGTTAACATATAGCAGGTGTGAACATATAGCAGGTGTTAACATATAGCAGGTGTTAATATATAACAGGTGTTAACATATAATAGGTGTTAACATATAACAGGTGTTAACATATAACAGGTGTGAACATATGGTAGGTGTTAACATATAGCAGATGTTAACATATAGCAGGTGTGAACATATAGCAGGTGTTAACATATAGCAGGTGTTAATATATAACAGGTGTTAACATATAATAGGTGTTAACATATAACAGGTGTTAACATATAACAGGTGTGAACATATGGTAGGTGTTAACATATAGCAGATGTTAACATATAGCAGGTGTGAACATATAGCAGGTGTTAACATATAGCAGGTGTTAATATATAACAGGTGTTAACATATAATAGGTGTTAACATATAACAGGTGTGAACATATGGTAGGTGTTAACATATAGCAGATGTTAACATATAGCAGGTGTGAACATATAGCTGGTGTTAACATATAGCAGGTGTTAACATATAGCAGGTGTTAACATATAACAGGTGTTAACATATAACAGGTGTTAACATGTAGTAGGTGTTAACATGTAGTAGGTGTTAACATATAACAGGTGTTAACATATAACAGGTGTTAACATGTATTAGGTGTTAACATATAGCTGTTGTTAACATATAACAGATGTTAACATATGTTATAGCAGGTGTTGGCGTATGTTAACATACATCATGAGAGAAGAAAATATTTTATATGAAAATATATACATAGCTGTAAGGAGGAAGTACAGTACTGTATGTGTAAGGTTTAAAATACAACTTTACTATCTGTCTTCCACGCCGCCGCTTGTAATTTGTGTTCTTTTATTGCATGAAATCTGAGTAAGGGTCATGGAAGAACTATGTTGGGTACACATTAAACACTGAACCTTTTGTCATATCTCAGGAACTGGTGGATGAAACGCTTCAAATTTGTTATGGAGAATATTTGTAGGACCTTCATCGTTCATAAAATAAAATCACGAGATGAACAGTGAAGTGACATCCTCAGTGTTGGGTGTCCCGTCCCGATGACAGTGGGAGGGGGTGAGGTAGACAGTAGAGTGGGAGGGGGTGAGGTAGACAGTAGAGTGGCAGGGGGTGAGGTAGACAGTAGAATGATAGAGAATTGAGGTGAACCTTGAGGTAAGTGGCAGGGGTGGGGTAGACAGTAGAGATGATGGCAGGGGGTGAAAGGTAGACAGTAGAATGGCAGAGTGAGGTGAACAGTAGAGATGGCAGGGAGGTGGGGAGTAGACGGTGCAAATTGTGGGGGTGAGACAGTGGGGAGTGGCAGAGTTGAGGTAGACAGAGTAGAGATGCGTGGGGGTGGGGTAGACAGTGAGATGATAGAGGTGGGGTAGACAGTGAGATGGCAGGAGGTGGGGTAGACAGTGGGGAGTGGCAGGAGGTGAATTAGACAGTAGAGTGGCAGGAGAATTGAGGGGTAGACAGTAGAGTGTGGGAGGTGGGGAGTGTAGACAGTAAAGTGTGGGGGTGAGGTAGACAGTGGAGAGTGTGGGGGTGGGGTGTAGACAGTAAGAGTGGCAGGGGAGATTGGGAGTGAACAGTGGAGGTGGCAGGAGGGGTGAAGAATTAGACAGTAGAGTGGCAGGGAGGGTGGGGTAGACAGTGGAGTGTGGGGGGTGGGGTGAACAGTAGAGTGGCGGGAGGTGAGGTGGACAGTAGAGTGGCAGGAGGTGGGGTAGACAGTAGAGTGTGGGGGTGGGGTGAACAGTGGGGAGTGTGGGGGGGTGGGAGTAGACAGTAGAGTGTGGGAGGTGGGGTAGACAGTGGGGTGTGGGAGGTGGGGTAGACAGTAGAAGTGACAGGAGGTGGAGTAGACAATGAGGTGGCAGGGGGTGGGGGTAGACAGTAGAATGATGGGGGTGAAATTAGACAGTGAGTGGCAGGGGGTGGGGTGGGTAGAATGATAGAGGTGGGGTAGACAGTAGAGGTGGCAGAGTTGGGGTAGACAGTGGGTGGCAGAGTTGGGGAGTGAACAGTGGGGGTGCAGGGGGGGTGGGGTAGACAGTAGAGTGGCAGGAGGTGGGGTGAACAGTAGAGTGACAGGGGGTGAGGTACGCCATCTTGTTTGTGTTGTATGAGCACCAGTCCTGCCTGATAGAGGGGCCTGGTGATACAACTCATGACCAGTAATACAAGCTCATGGCCGGATTAAAATTTACCGTTCATATATCACGTAATTTTTTTGGTACTGACACCAGCAGGAGTAGAGTACAGGTGTTGGTCAGGATTTCACACCAGTTAGGACTCAGTTTCATACCAGTTTGGACCTGGATTCACACCAGTTAGGACCTGGATTCACACCAGTTAGGACTGGATTCATACCAGTTAGGACCTGGATTCACACCAGTTAGGACCTGGATTCACACCAGTTAGGACCTGGATTCACACCAGTTAGGACCCGGATTTACATTCACTAATTGACATATTCTAGAAAGGCTATAACTAGAGTCATGACTAGTGTATGTAACGACCTAGAATTCTCACTCAAAGAACTTAAGTGTTTAGAGCAGTAATACATAAGTAACATCACCTACAATAACAACATTACCAGTTAAGAGTCTTAGTACATAGAATCAATACGAATCAACACCCAATCCCTGATCCTTGAAGATTCGTATGCCGTGCACCCCCCCCCCCTTCCCATCCCCCAATCTCTGCTCCAATGGCGTCGAAATTACGTTGAGACTTTAGTGATAATAATTGAATTTTTTTTTGCATTATTTCCTTTTGTATCCTAAGTTCTGGAAAGCATAAATATGATCAATAATTAATTAGTCATCAGCTTGGTGAAACTGCACTTGAAAAACAAACACGAATCCCTCACGTAAAAACAAAATATAAATCAGTTTGGTTAGTAATGGCTGTGGGAGGGAGGGTGATTTGGGTAAACTAAAAGCAGCCAAGAATACACTCATCCACCCTCCATCCATCCATCCATCCATCCATCCATCCATCCATCCATCCATCCATCCATCCATCCATCCATCCATCCATCCGTCCGTCCGTCCGTCCGTCCATCCATCCATCCATCCATCCATCCTCCCGCCCGACCGTCCAAACACTCATGATTCCACCATCTTGTTTTAGACACGCCCTGCCATGGTCAACCAGCCTGGATTTTGTTTTTTTTACTGTATGCATGTAGATTACAATTTTAATCTCAGGCATATTTTTTTTTCTCTTTTTCTGTTTAACTTTTATGAAGGCATGAGTGGTGTGTGGTGTGTGGGATGAAGTATATGGTGTGTGGAGTGACGCGTGTGGTGTGTGTGGGGTGAGGTGTGTGGGGGCGAGGTGTGTGGGGGGAGGGGTGCGTTACATCTCATTTCATTGAAGAGAAATCGCCCGAGTTTAGGAGAATGTTGTGTCATAATGAATCGAGCTGGTCTCTGCTGGTACAAAAGTCATCTTCCATTAAAACTGATTTGGGGGGGATGTGTGTGGTTCGTTGTGTGGTTCGTTGATGGTGTCGTTGGTTTTGTGTTTCGTTCGCTGGTTGTGTTGTTGTTGATTGATTGTATGTTTCGTGGATCATGTGTTGTTTTTTGTATTCATTGCTTCGTTGATTGCGTCTGTTACATTGGTCGTGTTAAGTCATTATTTTATGTTCCATTAGTCATCTATTTTCTTGACCAAACATTTTTTTTTTAAATTATTCATCAACAAATATTTTAACCAATAACATAATAGATTTATAATTTGATATTTACATTTAATTAGTAATATTAGATAATATCAGTAATCATAAATAGAAAGTTATTGTGTATAAATTAATTATGTATAAACTCTCGATTATGTAAGATTGTTTATGATAGTGAGTGAGAACTTATGACAACATGGGTCTCGTGGGACAATGGCAGGCACTGAACTCGACCTTCTTTCATTCCCCAACTTGAAAAGACGGATCAATACAAAATAAATCAATACAAATTTCAATGAAAATAACTTCGTGTTTCAGATAGAACTTTGTGACTCTACATCCGGTTGTGCTCTAAGGGGAAAAATATTCAGGAAAAAAATCTACGAACATACTTTCTTTTGTACCCTTATTAAAAAAAATCATAATAATCACGGTTAGATGATCATCAGCATCATCGTTCGGTAGTGACTCGTGGGAGACGACCCCTTGACATACGGAGGAGGTCACACCCCCCCCCCCTCTCAACCTCCTTACCTCCTTTCCTCTGTCAGCGGCTTACGTCTTGGCAACACCTCCCTCCTCTTTGTCCTCCTCCTCCTCCAGGGGATCCCAAGGAGGGGTAGGAGGATGAGTCCCTCGTCCTCATTAGCGAGGTGTTGGATACCTCTCTTCCTCCACCTCCCTATCCTCTCCTTCCCCTTGTCCCTCTTAGCCTTCCTTCTCCTCCTCCTCTTTCTCAGTGTCGTTTAGTCTTTTGGAAACCTTTCTGGTATAGTCCTACACACACACACACACACACACACACACACACACACACACACACACACACACACACACACACACTCTCTTATAGTGTGGGGGAGAGAGTGACGGATCGACTAAGAGAAAGAGGGTAACGGAGAGAAGAGATGAAAGAGGAAAGACAACAAACGGAAATAAGTAAAATGGTGGGGAAGAGAATATAGAGAACCAATAAATAGCAAACTAGGAGAAATAGAAATAAACAAACAACTAAGGAATGCAAAACAAAACAGAAGAAACGTAAAGGAGGAACCAGGGAAACGAAAGAAGAAGAAAAAAGAGGAAGATGAGGAAAACTGAAGACTTAAGTTTAGGAGGGATTAGGATAACGAAGGAGTAAGAAAAATCGAAGAAAATGGAGAATAAAGAAGATGGAGAATTTGGAGGGAGACTTAAATGTTTTTGTCGTCAAGAGATAGTTCGGATCGGGAGGAATAGAGAGAAACTACGAGACATCAAGTACATGGACTGGAGAGACACACCAACTACAGACTTATTAGGAGAGATATTGAGAGACATCAACTACAGACGTTAAAGAGATATTCAGGCATCATATGTGATCATGAGACGTTAGATATAGACATCGGGTAGATATTGTGAGTCATCAGCCGGATATGTCTGGTAGGACGAGACATTGTATGAAAGGCAAGCGGAGTGAGAAAGATGGATTGGGCGGAGACAGAATTGTTAGGGAGAGAGAGAGAGAGAAAGAGAGAGAGAGATAGATTAAATAACAAGAGTAACATGTTTCAGGAAGAGTATCGACAAAGCTCATACCCAAAGCGTTGCCGTGTCACGTGTTGTGGTCGACGTTCACCAGAGGGAGGGAGGGAGTGTTTGTGGAGTATTGTAACGCCACACAAAGACTGTCAGAAGTGCGCTAGTCGACCAGATGTTTAGGGGGGAGGGCATCATCGCACTGTATATATATTTAGCAACAGTGACCCCTGACCTCTGATCTCACCTTTTAACCTTTGACTTGAAAATCAGTCCCATGAGTATTGATAAATCTGGGTGACAAGATATCATCATACTGCAGTAACTGTGTGATGGACGGACGGACAGACTAAATTATGTATGCCACCACTCTAACTGTTCGCTGCGGTGGCATGGAAATAAAGATGAAAATAAAATGACAAAAAAACTGGAAAAAGGAGATTGGTGTTGAACAGAGAAGAATACATTTCTATAACAGGAAAAAGGAAATACCCCGTAGTTAGAAAAAAAAAGGGCGAAAGATATATTGTCTCAAATAGAAACAAAAGGGGATGGAAAGAAGAGAAAAAGGAATTGGTTGGAAAAATGGAAAAGGTTGCTGTCAGGTGTAAAAAAAAAGTGTTTGGTAAAAATGTAAAAAGACTGATGTCTGCCACGCTGACGGTATCGTCGCCACAATCCTGCAGTGTAGCATCGAGTGTTTACTTCTAGAGGCGGAGGACAGCAGTGCCCCTCCTCCCCCCTTCAGGAGCTATGTGGAGGTCCTGTACAAGTGGCTTCTCCTAGGTGTGACGTCCCCCTCTTGTTTACATTCTTGGAGACCGAAGCTGTATAGAGACCCAACACTGTGATGTCTCCTGGGTGTGAAGGTATCCTCCTGTTTACACGAAGCTAAATTGTCGCTAAGTAAAGAGAAGTGTTGTACTGTAGCTGTTAATTGAGGAGGCGTGTGTCATGGTGTGTGTGTAAAAGAGAATCTTACATAACTTAATCTGACCTAACCTAAGCTAACCCAACCTAACCTAACCTAAGCTAAGTTAACCCAACCTTACTTTACCTTACGTAACCTAACCTTACTTTACCTAACCTAACTTAACCTTACCTTACCTAATCTAATCTAACGTAGTCTAACTTAGCCTTACCTTACCTTACCGTGGGTTCCTATATTTAGGTTTCTGTGAAATTATGTCCTTGGGTTCTGTCCATGAGTTCTATCCGTGGGTTCTGTCCATGAGTTCTGTCCATGAGTTCTATCCATGAGTTCTATCCATGGGTTCTGTCCATGAGTTCTACCCGTGGGCTCTATCCATGGGTTCTGTCCATTAGTTCTACCCGTGGGCTCTATCCTTGGGTTCTGTCCGTGAGTTCTACCCGTGGGCTCTATCCATGGGTTCTGTCCATGAGTTCTATCCGTGGGCTCTATCTATGGGTTCTGTCCATGAGTTCTACCCGTGGGCTCTATCCTTGGGTTCTGTCCGTGAGTTCAATCCGTGGGCTCTATCCATGGGTTTTGTCCGTGAGTTCTATCCGTGGGTTCTATCCATGGGTTCTGTCCATGAGTGTTGAGGTTCTAATGGTTCCTTTCTTCTTGTAACTGGTTGACTCGTAACAGAACAGTAATTGTCTTCACGTGTTTTACTTCTTTATCTCTCATCATTATTTATCTTCACGTTTCTCTCCTCATTAACTCTCCTCATCATTATCCTCACACGTTTTTCTTTGTCTTTTTGTTTCATTTTCTTCACGTATTTGTTTGTTTCTCTCCTTATTAACTTCACGTCTCTCCCTCTCATCATTATCCTCACGCGTTTTACTTTGTCTTCTTTCTTTCACCATTATCCACGTGTTTTCTTTGTCTCTCTCTCTCTCTTTCCCTTCCATCATTATCTTTATGTCATTGTACTGTGAGCAATGTGTTAATTATTATGAATGTGTTCTTCCAATAAGGTTAATGTGTCTTGTTTAATCTCTCTTCTCTTTGTTCTTCTTTATTTTTAATTTTATTATGTTTTCTTATTTCCATAACCCTGTCTCCCCTTTTGTTATCCTTTCTTGTTTCTGAGTTATTATCATCCGTTCTTGTTCTTGTTCTTCTTCTTGTTGTTCTTCTTCTTCTTCTTGTTCTTGTTCTTCTTCTTCGTTTCACGGTTTAACGAGTTCATTTATCTTCAGTCATAAAGCTGGTTGTTGTTGTCTGCTGTCTGTTTTCTTGTCTGCTGTCTTCTATCTACTGTTGCCTGCTGTCTTCTACCTACTGCTACCTGCTATCTTCTGTCTGCTTTGGGAGTGAGAGGTAAGGGATCATAGAACACTGCTTTTTAGGACATCTTCTTAACCATCAAAATTATTATTATTATTATTATTATTATTATTATTATTATTATTATTATTATTATTATTATTATTATTATTAATTCCTTATTTTCTTCTTATTTAATTGGGTTTTCTTCCTCTTCGTGTGGCTCTTGTTTCATATTTTTAACAAACTCATTTTTCCTGTCCCATAAAGAGTGGTTTAGCTGCCTCTTGCCTTCTTGTCATCCTCCCTTGCTTGATAAATGTTGTTTCTGTCTTCACTACTGCTGTCCTTATTATTATTATTGTCTTTCTCCCTGTTATTGTTCTCTCCATTGTTGTCTTCCCCACTATCTCCCCACCACTATCCTCCCCATTATCTTCCCACCACTACCCTTCCCATTACTGTTTTTTTTTCTCCACCACTACCCTCCCCTGTACATAGTTCCTCCACGACCACCACTACGACCACCACCACTACGACCACCACCACCACTACGACCACCACAACCACTACGACCACCACAAACCAACAAAAATAACAAACATCATTAATAAGAGACCAAATACAAGAAACCAACTCAGAAGAAAACATTGAAAATTACCCTAAACTTTGACCACAAAACGACAAACATCATTTCATTAGAGAACAAACATAAGAAACCGTCTCCAGTAAAAGAAAACACATCAATATATCCCTTCCTCCACCCCCCATATTATTAAAGAACAGTAGTTATTAGAGACACATTTTAGAGAACAGTTAGCATTCTAGTCCTCGTATAAATATCCCTAGTTACCCCTCCAATGCCTCCGTTTTCTTTAAGATGGAATTCGAAACTGACAACAATTTTATTTTTTTTTTTTTTAATATTTTGTTTTTCTATTTTTTTCTGAATGATGATGATAGATAGCAATTTATGACATTAATTTATGGCATTTTATTTACGTTTTTGTTCTCTTATTTATGACTTCTTTCTTTTTTTTTATTTCATTTTAAAAATTTACTCCCTAAGCGAAATGAAGCAACAAGGAGTAAATGATAGAATAAATGAAGGAAAGATGAGATAAAAGAATGAATAACAAGTGAAGATAGAATGAATTGATAAATATATGGATTAAAAATAACAACATATATATATTATTAATATTTTTTTGTACGTATTTATGGAATCATGGTTAAGGCAAGAGTGAATCGTCGTCAGTAGGAAATTCCTCCATCAGTTATGTCAGTTATATAATGATAGTCTGTGGTCATTTATACGATAAGAATTGGTTGTGTTTTGTGAGATTGGATTATTATTATTATTATTATTCTTATTATTATTATTATTATTTGTTCTCTCTTGAGTGTTGCATGAACTTCTCGGTTTGACAGAGACTGGGGCGGCAGGATCTCAAGACGGAGGAGGTGTGAGAGGCCCCAGGAAGGATTCAGAGGAGGGGAGGAGGAGGAGGTTGAACAATAACCCAAAAACCGGAGGGGAGGAAGACGGTGAGGTATTGTTTGAGGTCGTCTTCTTGTTTCTGGTTCCTCTTCCTCCTCCTCCCCTCCTTCTCCTCCTCCTCCTCCTCCTCCTCCTCCTCCTCCTCCTCCTCCTCCACCTCCTCCTCCTCCTCCTCCTCCTCCTCCTCCTCTCCTCCTCACCTTGACTCTCACTCACTCTCTCTCTTCCTACCACTCACCGTGACTCTTACCTCAGTGTTTCCCTCCCTCACATTGACTCTCTCTCTCTCTCTGTCTCTCTCCTTCCTTCCTTGATTTTTGGTTTGTCCGAAGTTATTTTTTTTCTTACGTCCTGCAATACGGGTGGGACGGTTTTGTATCTGTTTGTCAATCTGTCCGTCCGTCCGTCAGTAACGTACGCACTTCCGTCTCAACTATGTTTGTTCGGGGGGATTATGCAAAAAATATCTTACGTCGAGAGTGAAATATCGAATTTTCAAGTTGTTGATGTAAGATTATATTTTGCATGTTGTTTTGTTTTTATTATATTTATCCTTTTCTTGTTTTGATTTTATCCTTCTAATCCTCTTCCTTATGCGTTTCTGTTCCTATTATTTTTTTTCCTCTTCTTCTTTGGCATTCTCCTCATCTTAGTGTTCTTCGTCTTCTTCCCCTCCTGGTATCACCTCCTTCCCTTCATTTCTCTTTCTCCTCATCCTTCGTCTTGGCTATCCTCTTCCCATACCAATTCCTCCTCATTCTATTTTATTCCCCTCTCCTCCTCCTTTCCTCCTCCATTGCCCCCCCTCCTTCCCCCTCTCATACTTGGCACCGTTCACCCCTCCTCCTCCTTGTCCCCTCCTCAGCGCTGGATGCGTCGCTCGCACTAGATGGAGCAAGAGGGATATTAAAATTTTGGGCGTTATAAGAGCGTAGGGGACGATGATCTCTCCAGGGTAACTGTATACTCGAGTACAGGACGCCCCAGCTACACTCCCCCTCTTCCCCCTCGCTCTTGTCCTCCTGCGCCCTCATTCTTTTTCCTTTATGTCTCCTTTTTGGTAGAAGTGCTCCTTACCAGTACGGCCCTAATGGTGTGGCCACGTCGATGCGGCCCTCTTGGTGGCATCAGTGACGGGCCGTGTACCCTCATCTGGCCACGTCGCTACAGTGTGGAAGAAGACAATTGAGGTTAATGAAGACACAACCTTCAGCCACTTCTCTACGGTCTCACGTCAAGGCCACGATCGCTGCGTTTAATGACACTCTGTCCTGGACCTCACGACCGTCCACGACCCCATGGCGGTATACGACCTCATGACAATTTACGATCACATGATTTTACAGCGTCCCTTCTCTTCCCTCGACGGCCCGTGACCACAAGACGGTGTACGACCACACAACGGCTCATGACCCCACGATGGCCCATGACCCCACGACGGCCCACGACCCCACGGCCCATAACCACGACGGCCCGATGGCTCCCCCACGACGGCCCACGACCCCACGACGGCCCACGACCCCACGATGGCCCACGATCCTCCTCCATAGGGCAAAATCTGAAATCCATAGGGTACGCTCCAGGTTGAAGACGCTAGGGCTGCCGTAAGTTATAGAAGAGACAAGTGTGTATCCAACCATGAGATTTAGTACCATTGACAAGTTATGAGGCAGAAGTGGTAGTGGGCCCGGTAATGTAAGGCGGGGTAAGAGGGAGGGTGGGTGGCGGCAGGTTGGGTAGGGAAGAAGAAAAGGGAGTAGGAAAGATAGTGACGAAAGAGAAGGGTGGGAGAGATAGGGACGAAATAGAAGAGTAGGAGATAGAGGGAAGAAAGAGAAGGGCGAGAGATAGGGACAAAACGAATATTAAGAGGGGATAAATAACCAAAGGAAACAAGACAGAAGAGAATAACGGGAATAAAGAAAGGAAAGTGGGAGAATGAAGAATACGAGAATAAATAAGAAAAAAGAAAAACCTAACAAACAGGAAGGACTGATGATGATGTTGATAATGAGTGTAATAATGAGAAATAAACGAGAGAAAGGAAATATCAAAGGAGGTAAATGAAAGAACAAAAATAGATAATGAGAAAGAAAGGAGTGAGAAACGAATTTGATAATGGTAGATAAATTAGGAATTGTATTAATTTTAGGTAGATGAGAAATAAAGAAGACAAAAAAGGGAAATAAAGGAAGAAACAAATAATAATTGGAAATAATAATAAAATGAGTGATAATGGGAAATACGTGAACGATAAATGCGATAATGAGAAATTAATGAAAGCAACGAAAGTAATAATGAGAAAGAGAACGATAGATAACGACAATAATAGGACAAAGAGAGGGATAATTAAGAGTGATTAAGCAAAATGGGGAATAATGGGAAATAAATGAGAGAAATGGATGAAATAATGGCTAATTGATGAGAGGGAGAGAGTGGGCGTTGCATTGTGTGAGAGAGGAGACACAGATGAGAGGGAGAAAGTGGGAGTTGTGTTTGAGAGGGCGTTGCGTGTGTAAGAGGTAGGGAGGGGGTGCATGAGAAGGAGAGGGTAAGTTGCGTGTGTGAGAGGGGAGATACACGAGAGGGAGAAAGTGGGCGTTGCGTGTGTGTGAGGGGGAAACACAGATGAGAGGGAGAATGAGCAGCACGGACGGTAAATGGGAGTGACGAGACAGGAATTGTGAGTGGTAACAGATGTGACGGCTGGGTGCCAAGGGAGAGAGGGAGGGAGAGAAAGGGAGCAAGGATGCGATAGAGAGGGGGAGGGAAGGGTGACTTGAAGGATGAGAGAGAGAGAGAGAGAGAGAGAGAGAGAGAGAGAGAGAGAGAGAGAGAGATGGTCCGTCTGTAGGAATCCAGTGTTCTGCCTTAATGGATCCTGGCACGACACACGTCCCCGTTCCCACACCCTCCCCCCTTCCGTCCCTCCCACAGACCCCTCCCACACGCCCTTCCATGTCCCTACCAGCTCCCCCCTCCCCCCTTTACACCACTTCCACGAGAGGGGAGGAGGGGGGGGGGAAGACATGGAAGAAAAGGATAACAGTATACGAGTATTTGGTTAAGAACAGGGAGGAGGAGGAGAAGAAGAAAGAAAGTAGCGGTGAGGAAAAGGTAGATAAGAAAATGCGTGTAAATGAAGAAAGAACAGGGAGGTGGAGGAAAGCAGGAGAGTCATATCGAAGAAGAAAGAACAAGAAGGGGAGGAAAAGAAGTTGAAGACAGTTTAAGAGACGTATCCAGGAAGAAAGAATAAGGAAGCGGAGGAAAAAAAACAAATGTGATGAGGAAAAAAAGAAGAAAGAGGAAGAAAGAAAGTTGAATCAATGAATCCAGGAAAGTAATGGGTCGAATTTAAGACAAGGGAGAGAAAAACAAACTTACGAAGGGGGAGGGAAAAAAATTGAAATTTATAAAGAGGGGAAACGAAAGAAAAAAAAATAAGATAGGAGAGAAGTTTGAAAGTTATAAGGAGGAGGAGACTAAAAATGGGGATTGAACGACGGAGGAAGTGACGTCAGAAGGTGTCGCTAGAGGGCCATTGGCAATATGTAACCAAATGTGTGTGACAATGGTGCCAGCGCAGGGCCCAAGTGTTGCCACCATCGAGGATATCACCGCCACTGCTAAGGGTTGTCATTGCCACCAACGAGGATGGTACCTGGACTACCACCTGCCACCAAATGTGCTACCACCTCAACCAGTGCCACCACCACCTCAACCAGTGCCACCACCACCTCAACCAGTGCCACCACCACCAGCAATATATCACCACTTCCACCAGTGCCACTACCACCACTGTTACCACTACTATTACCACCAATGCCTGACACACAACCCTGCTTTAGTGTGGCTGAAATAAATGATTTAGTTCCTTTAGTGACATGATGATAGGCAGCGAGGCTAAACATATACCCGGGTTAAGTAAATAATCATCCCGTACACTACACTGCCTGTCCAAACTGCTGGTAATTATACTTGCAAATCTCTCACGCTGTCCTAGAGATCACGTGGGCCGTTTCTTGTGGCTCTAACCTACCCTACCCTACCCTACCCTCACTCCCACCCTATCTCCCTAATCTAACCTCTCCACCTCCTACCACCTTGCTCCCTAACCCTACTCCTACTCCTACCCTACTCCTCCTACGCTACCCCTAATCTAACCTACTCCTACCCTTACCCTACCCTAATCCTCCTAATCTAATTCCACCTAACCTAACCAGACTTGACGTAACGTAACCTTTCTTCTACATACCCAACCACGAGGACTGGAGGCCTCTTATGGTTAAGTTAATTTGTTGCTAGATTAGGTTAGGTTAAGTGAGGTTAATTTGCGTTTAGTTGGGGTCTCTTAGGTTAGGTTAGATTCTTTGAGGTGTGTTAAGACTGGTGACACTCGACAAAACATTTCTATTGTACCTACGACAAGCGGCAACTCGTGGTAACTCCTAATAAAGTGATGGTAACTCATGGTAATTTCTAGTAAAGTGATAGTAACTCATGGTAACTCCTAGTAAAGTGATGGTAACTCGTGGTAAGTCCTAGTAAAGTGATGGTAACTCATGGTAACTCCTAGTAAAGTGATGGTAACTCGTGGTAAGTCCGGAGTAAAGTGATGGTAACTCATAGTAACTCATGGTAATTTTAGTAAAGTGATGGTAACTCCTAATAAAGTGATGGTAACTCATGGTAACTTCTAGTAAAGTGATAGTAACTCATGGTAACTCCTAGTAAAGTGATGGTAACTCCTAGTAAAGTGATAGTAACTCATGGTAACTCCTAGTAAAGTGATGGTAACTCGTGGTAAGTCCTAGTAAAGTGATGGTAACTCATAGTAACTCCTAGTAAAGTGATAGTAACTCATGGTAACTCCTAGTAAAGTGATAGTAACTCATGGTAACTCCTAGTAAAGTGATGGTAACTCATGGTAACTCATGGTAGCTCCTAGTAAAGTGATGGTAACTCATGGTAACTCCTAGTAAAGTGATGGTAACTCATGGTAACTCCTAGTAAAGTGATGGTAACTCATGGTAACTCCTAGTAACGTAGTATTTGTGTTTCATCGCGTCTCTTTCCCTTTATTCCCTCCTTCTCTTCTCTCCCTTCCCTTTTCCCTTCTTTTATCTCTCTTCCCCAGCCTTCTTCCTCCCATCTTCCTCCCCATTTCCCTTCCCTCCTTTTTCCAGTACATTCTTTCCACCCCATTCCAATTTTTCTCCCCTTCGTTATTTCCATCTCCCTCTTACTATCCCTCTCACTCTTCCCATCCCCATCCCTCTCACTCCCCCCATCCCTCCTACTCCCCCCATCCTCCTCTCATCTCACTCCCCCTCCCTCCCTCCCCCCCACATATGTTTGGGGGTGTACTTATACAATTATATGCAATAAAAATATCCTTTGTGAGTTAGGGCCTGACGTAGTTAATGTCGAAATTAAAAACTGTGAGATTTATGTTGCAGCAATTGGGTAGTTACGTGATTATTGCAATTATGACAATATTTACAAGAATGGTGAATATGTAATGTGAATGTTGCAGTGAACGCAGGGCTCCGTGCATCTCTCTCTCTCTCTCTCATATTAAATGTTGAAACAACTATTTGAAAAATTGATAATGATGAAATAAAAAGTAAAAATTATGATAAATTTATAATAATAATAAATAATAATAATAATAATAATAGTAATAATAATAATAATAATAATAAACAAAACAACAACAATAATAACAACATAAAAACAATGCATAATTTATTTCAAGCGTTAAATACTGTCGTTTTACCTATGAAAAAAATGTTTCGTATTTCAGCTGCCTGTGTGTGTGTGTGTGTGTGTGTGTGTGTGTGTGTGTGTGTGTGTGTGTGTGTGTGTGTGTGTGAGAATATATCTGCATGTGTGTATGTGTGTGGATGTAAAAAAAAAAGAAAAAAGAGATAGTTGGAATTTATGTTAGCAAAAAGGCTATTGCTAAAGTGGATTTCTCCCCAAATGTATATATCGAGTGTGGCGCCGCCCACTGCTGGTCAACAGTATCTGGTCCACACATGAAATACTGATTGATTAACGGAGACTCGTTTTTGTTATATTTGTTTAGACAGCACTGGGGAAATTGAGTTTGTTTGTGCTGTGTGTACCGCTGTGTGCTGTACCGCTGTGTGTTGTGTACCATTGTGTGCTGTGTACTGCTGTGTGCCGTTGTGTGTTGTGTACCATTGTGTGCTGTGTACCATTGTGTGCTGTGTACCGCTGTGTACCGCTGTGTTGTGTACATTGTGTGCTGTGTACTGCTGTGTACTGCTGTGTGTTGTGTAATTGTCTGCTGTGTACCGCTGTGTACGTGTGGATGTGTACCGCCGTGTTCTGTGTAATTGTGTTCTGTGTACCGCTGTGTGTTGTGTACCGGTGCTGTGTACTGTGTGTTGTGTACCGCTGTGTTGTGTACTGCCAGGTTAGTACTGTGTTCTGTAATTGCCAGTTCTGTACTGCTGTGTTCTGTGTACCGCTGTGTTAGCACTGGTTGTACCGCAGTGCGATCTGTGTACTGCTGTGTTCTGTGTACCGCTGTGTTGTGTACCGCTGTGTTGTGTACCGCTGTGTGTTGTGTACTGCTGTGTGTTGTGTACCGCCGGTTCTGTGTACTCGCAGGTTGTGTACCGCCGTGATCTGTGTACCAGCCGTGTTCTTGGCTGTGTTGTGTACCGCTGTGTGTTGTACTGCTGTGTGTTGTGTACCTGGGTGTGTGTGTGTAATCGCTGTGTGCTGCGTCATTGGTGTGGTTAGTACCTGCTGTGTTGTAATCGCTGTGTTGTACCGCTGTGTGTTGTGTACTCTTTGCTGTGGGTGCCACTGGTGGTTGTACCGGTTGTGTGTTGTGTACTCGCTGTGTGTTGTGTACTCGCTGTGTGCTGTGTATCGCTGTGTTGGGGTAATTGTCAGGGTTGTGTACTGCTGTGTGCTGTGTACCGCCAGGTGTTGGTACTTGCTGTGCTGGGGTACTGCTGTGTGTTGTGTAACGCTGTGTGTTGTGTACCGCCGTGTTCTGTGTAATGCTGTGTGCTGTGTGTACCGTGTGTGTTAGGTATCGTTGTGTGCTGGTACCGGTTGTGTGTGTTGTGTACCGTTGTGTGTGTACTGTTGTGCTGTGTACCGCTGTGTGTTGGGTACCGCTGTGTGCTGTGTACCGCTGTGTGTTGTGTACTGGTTGTAGGTTGTGTACCGCTGTGTGCTGTACCGCCGTGTTCTGTGTGCTCGCTGTGTGCTGTGTACCGCTGTGTGTTGTGTACGTTGTGTGTGGTAATTGCTGTGTTCTGTGTACCGCCGTGTTCTGTGTACCGCTGTGTGCTGTGTAATTGTTCTGTGTACCGCTGTGTGCTGTGTACCGCTGTGTGTTGTGTACCGCTGTGTTGTGTACTGCCGGTGTGTGTACCGCTGTGTGTTGTGTACCGCTGTGTGCTGTGTACTGCCGTGTTCTGTGTACTTGCCGTGTGTTGTGTCGCTTGTGTGTTGTGTCCCCGTGTGCTGTGTACCGCCGTGTTCTGTGTACCGCCGTGTTCTGTGTACCGCCGTGTGCTGTGTACCGCTGTGTTTGGTGTGCCGCTGTGTTCTGTGTACCGCCGTGTGTGTGTACCTGTGCTGTGTACCGCTGTGTGCTGTGTACCGCCGTGTGCTGTGTACCGCCGTGTACCTGAGGAGCAAGAGGAGGCGATGCAACTGAATGAATCCTCTTAGTATAAACGTAAATATATCAATTCTCTATCTTCTCCTTCTTTATCATTCTTATCCTTCTTTCTCCCTTCCCCATGTTACATCAATAATTCCC
Organism: Homarus americanus; assembly: GCF_018991925.1. Taxonomy (NCBI): domain Eukaryota; kingdom Metazoa; phylum Arthropoda; class Malacostraca; order Decapoda; family Nephropidae; genus Homarus; species Homarus americanus. The sequence goes on along the minus strand of NW_024716703.1, from coordinate 21,869,992 downwards.
TCCAGCTCCCATCTTCGTAATTCATCTTCTTTGTGTGGTGTTGTTCGCCTCATTATCGTACTTTATGACTTTTTAATCCCATCCTCTTATTAAATTCCTCCATCTTGCTCTCATTATCCTCCTTCTCTCATTTCGACAAACACTTCCTCTCCTTCCTCCTCCTCCTTCTCCGTGTTTGTAATCTCTGCTCTTTCTTATTCTCCTTCTTCCTATTCGTTTCTTTTGTCTTAGTTTACGTTTTTTGGATAATGACAATTAAACCTTTTGTCTTCTTTTTTCTCTTGGAATCTGTTTCGTTCTTCTCTTCTTCCTTGTCTTTATCTACTCTTCTCCATCCCCTTCTCGTTCTTTCTCCTCCTCTTCCTTGTCTCCGTCTTTTCTCCTCTCCTTCACCGTACCCCTTCCTTCTCCTCCTCCCCTTTTCCCCTCCCTCGTCCTTTTTTCCTCCCTGTTCTTCCTCCTCCCCTTCATTATTCTCACCTCTTCTTCCTCCCCTTTCTCTCCGTGTCCATTATACTCCTCTTCTCTTCCGGGTCTATTCACCTCTTCTTCATTGTCTTCCTCTTATACTTTCTCCTGTTTTCTCTTATTCTCACCTCCTCTTTATTACCATCACCTTCATTGTCTCTTTCTTCTCGTCCTCACTTTTCTTCATCTCCTCCTCCTCCTCTCCCTTGTCCTCACCTTCTGTCTCTGTGTCCCCTCGAGTCCTCCTTTGTCCGGGGTCTTGGCTGGTGTCCTCCTCCTCCTCCTGCAGGGTCTTGGCTGAGTGCCATCACAGGGCTGGGTGCTGGGAGGCTGGGGCTGAGGAGGCTGGCTGGCTGAAGTATCACTGCTGCACCTGCCTTACTTTTACCTCAAGCCTTTATTGTGTACTAAGCCTTACTCATGTACTCAAGCCTTACTCATTCATTTGTTTGATTACTTGCTTACTCACTTTTCTTCATTTACTCGATTGACACTTACTTTCTCAGTCAATTACTTAGTTACTCTTGCTTAATTATTTACTTCCTCACCTTACTTCCAGATTTACTCACTTGGTTATTCATTTACTCACGTAGTTACTTTAGTTGAGGCTTACTTACTCTCCTATTCACTCTCCTACTCACTTTGTTTTGAAGAATGGCTGTTGGGTGTAGACACGTGCCTAACGACGTGTTGGTGGGGGAGGAGGGGATGTTATTGGTGGTGACAAGGGGGATATTGTTGGAGTTGGTGACATATTGATGTTGTAGGTGACTTTGTGTTGGTGACGTGATGGTGGTGGTGGTGGTGGAGTATTGACTGTGTGAGGATGCAGTGTATGTGTGTATGGGACGCCTCACCGCCATGTTGCTACGCTTCCGACGGTCCCGCCGCCGCCACTGCTGCTATGAACGCCACACCGCCGGCGCCACCACCATACTCTTCCACCACCACCTCCACCACCCTTTTCTGTCGCCACCACTATATCACACTCTCCCATCATCACCACCACACTATCCCACCACCACTACCGAGGGGAAAGTTTTAATTGATAAAATCATGGCTCACCGATAGAACGCAGAGGGTCAGCGTAGATGGTGTTAAATCTGGAGGGGGCCGTGTAACCAGTGGGGTTCCCCAGGGGTCAGTACTAGGCCCACTCTTGTTCATAATTCATAAACGATCTAGATACTGGGATCAGCAGTGACATAAGCAAGTTTGGGGATGACACCAAAATAGGGCGGCAAATTAATTCAGGCAGGATGCAATGCATTACAGGAGGACCTAAATAAACTGCAGGGGTGGTCTGAAAATGGCAAATGAAATTCAACACCAGAAGTGCAGTGTACTTAATAAAGAACAAATGCTTATAATGTATACAGCCTTTAAATAACATCAACCTAGAAGTCGACTTGTGAAAGAGACCTAGGGTACTTAGGGCCGGACCTACGGCCTAGAAAAAAGTGCGTTAATGTTCGAAATAAGGCAAACAGAGTATTGGGTTTTATATCTAGAAGTGTAAGTAACAAGAGTGCAGGTCTTATTGCAACTATATCTTGCGGCTAGTCAGGCCGCACCTCGATTATGCGGTTCAGTTCTGGTGCCCCTATTATAGAATGGATATAAATTCAGATGCAGCGAAGAATGACAAAATGATTCGGACTTAGAAACCTTCCATATCGGATAGTTAAAGAAACTTAACTTCCCTGAAAGACGAAGAGCGGGGAGATATGATAGAAGTATTTAAGGGGTGAAAGGAATCAATAAGGGATATAGATAAAGTTCTTATAATATCCGAGCAGGATAGGACTCTGGCAACGGATTAAGTGATAAGTTTAGTTTAGGAGGGAGATATGAGCTGGTTCACAAAGGGATTTGAGTGGAACAAGCTTAGCAACTTTGTAGTAAGTGCGGAACTCTGGAAAGTTTCAAAGGAGGCTAGATAGATTCATGGGTGATGGAGTAGCCTCGACAGGCTGCCATGCACAACCGGCCTATTGCAGACTCCTTATTTCTATGTTCTTATGTACCACCACACTGTCCCACTACCACAGCAACAACAATCACCACAGACACTCACCACACCAAAGAGCACCAGCCTCCTTAACAACCCGTAACGTGATCACTAACTCAACCTACAAGTGTCCTAATTACAGGTGTGGGTGTGGCCAGAGTGTTATTACAGAGGGTGGAAATTCGATGAGTCTAGATGAGGAGACTCACGACCAGGGAGTTAAAGGGAGACTCACGTGACCCAGGGAGTTAAAGGGAGACTCACGTGACCAGGAGTTGAAGGGAGACTCGCTGACACCCAGGACAAAAACGGGATTAAAGTTCTCGGGGTGGGATGAAGACAGACGAACAGACACTCCCTATGTGTACAGCCCCGCACAATAATTTTAGGACACTTATAGTCTTGCAGAAACCCCAGGAAACCCATAAGAACCTTGTTTAGCTGAGATAGAACCCAGAGAAACCCATAGGAACCTCGTTTAGCTGAGATAGAACCCAGAGAAACCCATAGGAACCTTGTTTAGCTGAGATAGAACCCAGAGCAACCCATAGGAACCTTGTTTAGCTGAGATGACAGAAAACCCATAGGAACCTTGTTTAGCTGAGATAGAACCCAGAGAAACCCATAGGAACCCCGTTTAGCTGAGATAGAACCCAGAGAAACCCACAGGAACCCCTTCTAAGCCCAGAAAGAACTTAGACAAGCCTCCAGATTCCAATTAAACCCTGAAAGAACCCAAAGAAACCCTCAGGGATTCCACCTAGGGCTTACGGAAGACCCAGAGATTATATACCTCACTCACCTGGTGGTAGTTAATGACCTCCTCCCTGGCCCCCCTAATGAACCAGGTGGTGGGTGAGGAGGATCAATCACATGAACTTCTCCTCTCCTTCCTCTCTGCTTCCTCTCCTCTCCTCGTGCCAACCGACTATGTTGTCCCAGACAAGCGGCAGGGACTAAGTGATCCATCAGAACCCTAGAGAAACCCAGAGAACCCACCGGAACCCAAAGAAACCCGAGAGAAACCCATACGAAATCAACGAGAACACCAATTAGGCCCAGGATGAACCCAGACACGTGAAGAAAAGGCCAGATGCCTCCACCTCCTTTCCTCACCCCCTACCCCCTCCTCCCCATCCCCTCAACCCTCCTCATCCTCTCTCCTAACCCCACCTCATCCCCTCACCCTCCCCCCCGCATCAGCTCTAACTATGCCAGACCCCTGAGGTTGGCATACTTCACAACTTTCTCCTCATAGGCCAGGTCAACAGTCAACACCCTGCCCCACCTCCTTCCGCCCTGCCCTGCCCCGCCCTGCCCGCCCTGCCCCACCCCACCCCACCCTGCTGCCTCCCACCCCACCCCACCCCGCCCCGCTCCCACCCCACCCCACCCTTGCCCTGCCCTGCCTCCCACCCCACCCCACCCCACTCCCACCCCACCCCGCCCCGCCCTGCCCGCTGGACAAACCTTATCGCCTTTTTACTCCTTGGTTTTATTGGTGCTTTTGTTCGGTAAGGAGTGAGGACGCTTGTAGTGGTGGGTAGTGCGGTGAGTGATGCTGTGGGTGGTGAGTGACGCTTGTGGTGGTGGTGAGCTGTGGGTGAGTGATGCTTGTGGTGGTGGTGGGAGGACCCTTGGGGTGATGTGAGGACCCTTGGTGTGGTGAGAGACCCTTGTGGTGAGCTGTGGTGAGTAACCCTTGTTGTGGTAATGAGTGGCCCTTTGTGGTGGTGGTGAGAGTTCTGTGGTGGTGATGAGTGGCCCTGTGGTGATGGTGAGAGACCCTTGTGGTGAGTGATGCTGTGTGTGTGGGGGGGGTTGAGGTGGTGAGTTGTAGTGGTATACATGTATACAAGAAATTTACTAAATAATCCTAGTAAATATTAGGAGAATCACAGAAAGCTAAATAAAGCACAGTGTTTATTTATGTCTCTGTTCACTATCAATGGCTCCAGTGCATGCCCCCCCAAGATAGAACCATCAGAAGCACACGTATTTCTGTTTTTGTTATGCGCAGTCATGGTCTTTAAGGTAGGCTTGAAATCCTGCTTGGTTATGTAAATAGCCTCGAGAATGCTCACCAACATCTCAATGTGGGAAGTCGACCTTCATCTAAAAAGCGGAAATTTGTGAACTTATGATTTGTAATTTGGTGTGATTATATTTTGCATGTGCACTTAATTTTAGTCAAAGATGAACATAAGTGAACACCCGTGCAGGCCTCAACCAAGAAAGAGGACCCATATCACCTCCACCAACGCGTTTATGTGTTATTTTCCTGTAAATGGTCTTATTTTCCATTGAAGAGGAACAGGGGGTTAGGGATCGCTCGTGGGGTTTGGTGTGGGTTGGGGTCGCTCGTGGGGTTGGAGTCGCTTGTAGGGTTGTGGGTCGCTTGTGGGGTTGGGTCGCTCGTGGGGTTGGGGGTCGCTCGTGAGGCTTGGGATCGCTCGGGGGTGGGGTCGTTTGGTGGGTCGCTTGTGGGGTTAGGGATCGCTCGTGGGGTTAGGGGTCGTTTGTGGGGTTAGGGATCGCTCGTGGGGTTAGGGGTCGCTCGTGGGGTTAGGGATCGCTCGTGAGGCTTGGGATCGCTCGTGGGGTTAGGAGTCGCTGGCGGGGTTGGTGACTGTAAGAGAGGCAGTGGGTGGTAATGGAGTGGTGTGGTGATGAAGACTCCTGATAATGCCTCTACATGGGCGTGTCTCTCCCTCGCCCGTCATGGTCCGCCCACCACTTGTCTGTTATGGGTGATGGAGTGACTCTATTTATTTATTACTGTGTGGCGGTACTTTGTCTTTAGCTCAGGAGATTTATTTTAAGGGGAGAGGGCGGCGGTGGGTGGCGTCTCTCTTTTAGTGGGTGGGTGGTGTCTCTTGTAGTGGGTGGTGAGTGGTGTCTCTCTTTTAGTGGGTGGGTGGTGTCTCTCTTTTAGTGGGTGGTGTCTCTCTCTTTTGGTGGGTGGGTGGTGGGTGGCGTCTCTCTTGTAGTGGGTGGTGGGTGGTGTCTCCTCTTTTAGTGGGTGGGTGGTGGGTGGCGTCTCTCTTGTAGTGGGTGGTGAGTGGTGTCTCTCTTTTAGTGGGTGGGTGGTGGGTGGTGGCTCTCTTGTAGTGGGTGGTGGGTGGCGTCTCTTGTGGTGGGTGGTGTCTTGCTCATTAGTGGTGGAATCTTCTTGTTAGTAATGCTTGGAAATAGTATCTTGGTGGTAATGGGTGGTGGGTGGCGTGGTCTTAGTAATATCAGTGGATAGTGAAGAGTGAGTCACGGGGGGTGGGCGGCGAGTGATGGAGGGTGACATGGGCTTGCGGGTGACAGTATGGAAGACAGGGGTGGTGGGTGACAGGAGGCGGGTGGCAGAGGTGGTGAGCGGCGGGTGGCAGGTGCGGAGTGGTCATTAAGCGGGGACAGTGAAGGTTAATTGGCCCCGGACAGGTGAGGGGACACCTGGTCTCTCCCTGCCCCTGCGTGTGCCTCCTCCCCTCACCTTCCTTCCCTACCTCACCTTACTCCCCATCTCACCCTTCTCCCCATCTCACCCTTCTCCCCATCTCACCCTTCTCCCCATCTCACCCTTCTCCCCATCTCACCCTTCTCCCCATCTCACCCTTCTCCCCATCTCTGCCCTTCTCCCCATCTCACCCTCCTCCCCCCTCGCCCTCCTCCCCACCTCGCCCTCCTCCCCTCGCCCTCTCCCCTTCCTTTCATTTTCCTCTCTCTCCACCTCCCTCATTTCCCTTCCCATCTCATGTTTCTTTTCCTGTCTCTTTTGTTTTCCTTTCGCTTTCTGCCGGTCTTCTTCCTCCTCTTTCCCTCTCTTCTTTTTTCCTTTATTTCCCCTGTCGTCTATTCTTTTCCTATTGGAGGACGTAGATAAATGAAGAGAGATAATAATGGCAGGAAAGCTCTCTCTCTCTCTCTCTCTCTCTCTCTCTCTCTCTCTCTCTCTCTCTCTCTCTCTCTCTCTCTCTCTCTCTCAAGATATTCACGATAAAATCCTCCAAATTTATGATGCAAAAACACATTAATTTTTGCCTACATTTTTCGTCTTCACAATAACGGTAAGCTTGGTAATAGACCCATCGTTAAGCTTTCTTGAGTAGTTAATTATGTGTGGCTGGGGGTCGTTAAGGCTTATTATTTTTTTTAATCTTTTTGGAACCAGATTTGAACAGTTAATATTATGAAAAGAAAAGGAAAAAGAGATAAAATAAACACCTTTGTACTATTTTGTATATATACGGTAATCTTGATGGTGGCCACGAGCAGTACACACTCACACACACTCTCCCACGTACTGGAGAGAGAGAGAGAGAGAGAGAGAGAAGAAGAGAGGATTCACAGTGACTCATTCCTACCATGCAAGTTTCAGTGTGTCCGGCCTGGCGCCCACTGACTCCTACCTCAACCTTTCTCCTCTCTCTCTCTCTCTCTCTCTCTCTCTTCTTCTCATTATACATCACCATTTATCATTCCCGACATTAAAGTCACATTTACGAAAACTCAGTCTGTGTTGAGGGACCCTGGTGTGTGTGTGTGTGTGTGTGTGGTGTGTGTGTGTGTGTGTGTGTGTGTGTGTGTGTGTGTGTCAGACAGACGGAACGCCCTGTCGTTAGTCGCCGTCATCAGGATCGTAACCACACCAGAATTATTTATTTTTTTATGTAACACTCGGTTGTAGTTTCTTTCCTCACTCCATCCCTCCCTCCTTTCCTCCTTCCTTCCCTTCCTCCTTCCCTCTTTCCCTCTTACTCCCTCTCTTTCTACCCCTCTCAATCTCCCTCCCTCGTTTCGTGACTTCACCTTTGCCATATTCCTCCCTGCTTACGTCATCCTGTTCAAAATGTCCTCCTCCTCCTCCTCCTCCTCCTCCTCCTCCTCCTCCTCCTCCTCCTCCTTCTCTTCCTCCTCCTCCTCTTCCCTCCTCCTCCCATCCTTATCTTCCTTCCTTCCCTCTTGTACTTATCTTCCTTCATCCCTTCTCGTCCTTCCCCCATCATTCTCGTATTCTCCTTCTTCCACTTCTCTTCGTCCTCCTGTTCCTCCTCTTCCCTCTTCTCTTCCTCCCTCTTCTTCCTCCTCCTATCCCTCCTATGGTGCTGACAGTCGTAAATCGAGTTGACAGATGCAGTTATGTCTCTCTTTAAAGGCTGTCTCGTCCAGGGTAGAGATAGGGTTATCTCTCGTCAGGGTAGAGATAAGGGTTATCTCTCGTCAGGGTAGAGATGAAGGTTATCTCTCGTCCAGGGTGGAGATAAGGGTTATCTCTCGTCCATGGTAGAGATGAAGGTTATCTCTCGTCCAGGGTAGAGATGAAGGTTATCTCTCTCGTCAGGGTAGAGATAAGGGTTATCTCGTCCAGGGTAGAGATAAGGGTTATCTCTCGTCAGGTAGAGTGAAGGTTATCTCGTCAGGGTAGAGATAAGGGTTCTCCGTCCATGGTAGAGATGAAGGTTATCTCTCGTCCAGGGTAGAGATGAAGGTTATCTCGTCCAGGGTAGAGAAGGGTTATCTCTGTCAGGGTAGAGATAAAGGTTATCTCTCGTCCAGGGTAGAGATAAGGGTTATCTCTCGTCCAGGGTAGAGATAAGGGTTATCTCTCGTCCAGGGTAGAGATAAGGGTTATCTCTCGTCCAGGGTGGAGAGAAGGTGGGCGGTGAGGACCAGCTTGACCTCCTGGCTACGCTTGGTCAGTTACTCGCAGTTTATACCGTGTTTTAGACAGGTAATTTGGCCCAGGAGATGGATGGTTGGAAGAGTAGTGGTCCTCCAGTGTTCATGGTGGCTGGTGGATAGTTGGGGTTGTGTGGATAATAGGTCGTGTGGGTTACTTTTGTGGATTGGGGTAAGTGTCCGGATAAGGATGGGTTGACTGGATAGATAGGTGGGTGAATTATTTATTAATTTTTATTTATTTTTACATATATAAATCAGGTTTTTTTTTTAGGCGGAACAGGAAATATGAGTTAAGAGTTTGTGGTTAAGTGAAAGTTTATGGTTGAGAAAAGTAAGAAATTGTGGGTGTAATATTATTGTGTTAGATATTTACTGTGTGAGAAAGAGAGAGAGAGAGAGAGGAAATGTCAAATTCTAATCTCTCAAATTATTCACCAATAAAGGGAAGGAAGGAGGAGGAGGAGAGGACTTGTTTACATTAAGCTCACACCAAAACCAAAAGAGACATGAGGAAGAAAGGGTAGATTGGGGAGGAGGAGGAGTAGAGTGAATGATGGAGGGAAGGAGGAGAGGAAAGGAGAGAGAATCCGTCTTAGTCACAACCAAAAGTCAACGAACGAAGAGGTACCTGGGAATTTTTTTTGCAAGAGTAGTTAAGGAAAATTTTCTTCTGAGTCGAGTTCTACGTTGCTCTGGATAAAACGTGAATCTTGTATTATGGTTGAGAGCCTGAGATGGAGATGCCCTGCAACTCTTCACGGCTTTGCTTGCTGCCCTTGTGGTGGTTGTGGTACTGTGGTAGGGAGGGAGGGTCTTTGTATTGGATGGGGTTCCTTAGTGGAATTATTTTTGGGGGGATAGGGTTTTTTGTGTTGAGGGGAGTAGGGTTTTTATTGGTTGGTACCTAGTGAAAGTTTGGGTGGGGTGTTTTTTATTTTTGATGGGGGATTCTAGTGGGAGGATGGAGAAGGTGGGGTCTTTGTGGGAAGTGGGGTGGGTCTTTATGGGAGGGGATCCTAGTTGAGAAGGTTGGGGGATTCGTTTGTGTATTAGGGTCTTAGTGGTGTTTATCGTGGGTCCCAGTAGGGGTCTTTCTTAGGTCTTAGTGGGGTCCTCTTTCCTTTAGTCTTGGTTCTTTGTTGTCTTTAAGCAGATGGCTCACGACCAAAGTAACGGAAGTCCATGACCAAAGTAGCGTCCATGACCAAAAGTACCGTCGACCAAAGTAGCGTCGACCAAAGTAGCGTCCACGACCAAGTAGCGTCCACGACTAAGTACCGTCCTGACCAAAGTAGCGTCCACGACAAAGTAGCGTCCACGACCAAAGTAGCGTCACGACTAAAGTACCGTCCATGACCGTAGCGTCCACGACTAAAGAAGTACCGCCCATGACCAAAGTAGCGTCGACAAAGTACCGCCGACCAAAGTACCGTCCATGACCAAAAGTACCGTGACTAAAGTACCGTCCGACCAGTACGCCACGACTAAAGTACCGTCCATGACCAAGTAGCGTCCACGACCAAAGTAGCGCTCAGGTAGCGTCCACGACTAAAGTAGCGTCCACGACCAAAGTAGCGTCCACGACCAAAAGGCAGCGTCCATGACCAAAGTAGCGTCCACGACTAAAGTACCGTCCATGACCAAGTAGCCACGACCAAAGTAGCGTCCATGACCAAAGTAGCGTCCATGACCAAAGTAGCGTCCACGACTAAAGTACCGTCCATGACCAAAGTAACGTCCACGACTGAAGTACCGTCCATGACCAAAGTAGCGTCCACGACCAAAGTAGCGTCCACGACCAAAGTAGCGTCCACGACCAAAGTAGCGTCCACGACCAAAGAAGCGTTCACGACGAAAGTAGCGTCCACGACTAAAGTACCGTCCATGACCAAAGTAGCGTCCACGACCAAAGTGCGTCCATGACCAAAGTAGCGTCCATGACCAAAGTAGCGTCCACGACTAAAGTACCGCCCATGACCAAAGTAGCGTCCACGACCAAAGTACCGCCCACGACCAAAGTACCGCCCATGACCAAAGTACCGCCCACGACCAAAGTACCGTCCACGACCAAAGTAGCGTCCACGGCCAAGGTTTGGTGTCCGCATGATATCACTGTTAAAAGTTACCCATGGAAGGCTGGGTGGAGTCTTTAGATCAATATCGACGCCATTTTAGTATACCATCTTTTACGTCATAGTTGAAGGTATTAAAATAGATGACATTTTCAAGAATTCCAGTTAACGGGAAAAAAATGCCATTCGAACCGTAGTGAACTGGACCACTCCTACAAGTAGTCTAGTAGATGGACCAGATCAGGAGGAGGAGGAGAGGAGGAGGAGGAGGAGGAGGAGGGGAGGGAAGGAGGTGATAAGGGTGTTGACATGTCAGGGGCCCCCCCTTTCCCCAACCCTCTTCCCCTCCTGGATAAAGAAAAAGAAAAACGAGGCCCTAATGTCGAGTGCCTTAAAATCCCCTCCTACCCCCTTACCCCTCCTTCCCCACTCCTTCCCCACTCCCTCCCTTCCCTTACCCCTCCTCCTCCCTCCCTCCTTTCCCCTCCTCCTCCCCACCCCTCCTCTCCCCACCCTCCTCCCCTTACCCCCTCCTTCCCCACTCCCTCCTCCCCCCCCACTCCCTCCTCCCTTACCCCTCCTTCCCCCTACTCCCTCCTCCCCCTCCCTCCTCCTCCCCCCACTCCTCCTCCCCTCCTTCCCCACTCCCTCCTCCCCCTTACCCCCTCCTCCCCCTTACCCCTCCTTCCCCTTACCCCTCCTTCCCCCACCCTCCTTCCCCTTACCTCTCCTTCCCCCTCCTCCTTCCCCTACCCTCCTCCCCTCCTCCTTCCCCATCCCTCCTGTTCTCCCCCTCTCCCCATCTCCCCATGAATGAAGCCCCCTCGTCTCCCCTCGCTTCCGCCGACGTCATCACTTACACCACTTATCTCCCTAATGAAGCCTTTTAAGCTTTTTTGTCGCTTCCTTCCTGCGTTCGTAAACACTGTGGCTAAGGAGGCAGGTAGGAACCCCCACGACTTTCTTATAGTAGGATCGTGATGGGTTTAAATAGCTGGAAGCATCCTTGAGCGAGTCTTGTCTGCCCTCCACTCCTTCTGGGTCCGTGCTGGGGGTAAGGGGGTGGGTGAGAGGGTTTGTGTGTGCAAGAGGAGAATGGAAGGGAATGTGGGTTGAGGGGAGAAGGGAAGGTTGTGGGTTGAGGGGAGAAGACGGGAAGTGATTGTGGGTGGGGAGAAAAGGAAAGAAGTGTGTATGGGGAGGGTAATGGGCAAGAGAAGGAAGGGAGTGTGGGTAGGGAGGAGAAAGGAGGGATTGTAGGCGTGGAGCCCATTATATGATAGCTCAAGACACCCCAATAAGTAGCCCAGTACAAGATAGCCTAGTACAAGTTAGCCTAGTATAAGGTAGCCCAGAATAAGATAGCCCAAGATAGCCCAGTATATGATAGCCCGGAATAAGATAGCCCAAGATAGCCTAGTATAAGATAACTTGGAAGGAGGAGGGAGTTAGAGGCTTTGGGTTGAGCAAATAGCAAGAGTAAATAATGCATAGACTTGACATTAAGCTCCGCCATCTTTGCTTACGACCAACACACGGGTGGTGAGGCTGATCTGTAAAAGAGAAGTTATCATAGTATTTTTTTACAAATAATTTACGTTTTTTTTTACAAATTTGCACTTTTTTGACATTGACACTTTTTTTATTTCAGCCTTATAATATTTTTTTACGTATTTACATATATTTTATAGTTTTCCTTTTTTTTACAAATTTATACATGTTTTGATATACTTTTTCTTCATTTTTTTTTATTATTTACACATACTTTGGAGTTTTTTCTTTTTTCATAATTCACTTTTTTTATAAATTTACAGATATAGATTTTTTCTTCACTTGAGTATTATAAAATCTCCGGTAATAGTGTATTCGTTCATATTTTCCACAGTCGTTTTTTGGATGATGCTAACGACATGACAACTTTTTCTTTTAATTTTAAGTATTTATTTATTTATTTTTTGTTTCGTGTCTTTACGACCATAAATCACCATAAATCACCTGTAGTGGACAAGGTATGAAAGATGAGAGAAATTTCGGGGTAAAATCATATAAAAAAACTAATCATAGGGCAGTGATTTCATGTGTAAGTGTTTTGTACTCGAAGAAATTAATTATTTACCGTCAATATTCCGCCGATGATTCTACCGTGGCGCCGCGTGTTTACCTCCGCTGTTAAACTAATAAATTCTGAATCCGGTTTCGCTTAACTTGTAAATAAACGACGGAGCCTCATATCGGGGGGTTCATTACCAGAAATATTGGATTGATTGTCTTTCCTTTTCAGGTTATAGGCTTCACTTGCCTGATTTGTGAGTCCATCAGCTCCGCAATAGATCCTTAAATCTATTCTGTGTATAAGTGATGAGAATCATATTGTTGGATTCGAATTCCATATCATAGGTTTGGGGTACATTTCCAATTTCTATGGAGTATAATTGGATTCTAAGTGAACTGTATGATCTTATTGTTCTTCCCAAGGAGGACTGAGGGAGAAGAGAGCCATGTTGTTTTTCATTGGTGTTGTTATCGCGTCGTGTTTTGTATCGTATCACAAGTTATCTGTGGTGGTGGAGGGTTAAGACCGTCTCCAAGAGTTCATCTGTCAACATGGACTAGTTGTCAGGATGTGCAAGTGTTCAAAATGCGGCAGAGAACTGACAGTGAAGAAGGATTATGTGTTTCAGTGTAACAACCATTCGTACTCTTACGGGCACAAAAAATAAATAAAATTACACAATGGCGCTTCACGAAAATTGCGTTCATTGGTACCAGTAAATTTTTTCTTCCCCCGTTCACCCCTCTCTCCCCTCCCTGTTAGGTAAGGTCTGGTTGGTTAGGTTAGGTTCTGTTAGGTTTTGTGCTTTGTCGTTTCCATTTTCGTGTTCAGTATTATGGAAATAGTATCGCTGGAAATTTTGGTCCAATTCCATAAGTTATTTCTACTGCTGTGTTCTCCATCTTTACTAAGTCGCCTTAATTATCCATCCTAAAAATTTACTCAAAGGAAGAAAAAGTCGACGGATAATTTAAACGAAAAAAAAAAATTAAATAAAAAAAATCTACACTACTGTATATAAGGATATTAGACGAAGAACTGGAAAGAATTTAAAATAAAAAAAAAAATTACATAATTTTGAAACGAAAGCAAAAATATGAAAATTATAATTATCTGATGTTTACGATTATCTTTTGATAATTATCTTAGAAAATATTTTAAAAGATTGAAAGAAAGAAAGAAAAAAAATATAACGAGAGATAAGGTTAAAAGAGAAAGGAGAGAGAAAGATTTAAAATGAAAGGAAGATGAGATGATTAAAAAAGAAAAAAAATACATAGAAAGAAAGACGTGAGAGAGATAAATCAAACAGGAAGTTCTCAGCAGTGGTTTTTGCCGTCTACTCGATAAAATAACTGTTGGGTTAAACTTAAGCCTCTCGAGCCGACTTTTTCCTCTTCCTCTTCATTCTCTTCTTCTTCCTCCTCATTCTCCTTTTCTTTCTCCTCATCATCCTCCTCTTCCTCCTCCTCCTATTCTTCCTCTTCATTCTCTTCTTTCTCTTCATTCTTCTCTTTCTCCTCATTCTCCTTCTCTTCCTCCTCATTCTCTTCCTCCTCATTCGCCTCCTCCTCTTCCTCCTCATTCGCTTCCTTCTCTTCCTCCTCATTTTCCTTCTCTTCCTCCTCATTCTCCTCTTCTTCCTCCTCATTCTCCTTCTCTTCCTCCTCATTCTTCTCTTCTTCCTCCTCCTCATTCTCCTTTCTCTTCCTCCTGATCCACCTTTCTCTGGGATCGACCTCCTCCTCCATTCTCAAAGACGTACATTGGTTAGGTTAGGTTATGGGTAGGTTAGGTTGGAGTGGGTTTACGGTAGGGTCAGTTATCTTATTGGTTTAGGCTAAGTTAAGCTGGATAAAGAGTAGGATAGGTTAAGTTTGGTTAGCGGGAACGGGTTAAGTTAGCTTAAAGATAAGTTTGGTTAATGGTTGAATAGAAGATTAAGTTAGATTCTATAAACCGTAACTTACATTAGTTTCAATTAGGCTCCGGATTTGGGTATTAATGAGTCCCAGGTTCCACGGGGTTCAGTAAAAAGGTTCAAAGTTTCAAACCCAGGAATGAACCACTAAGAGGGGAGGGGGAGGTAGGTTATGGTCAAAGAAAACCTCAAATTTATATCCAGGTAACATCTTAGGGTATTGAACTAGAAATAGGTTATATTGATGCTTGTATAGTTCATCCATCAGTGATGTCAGAGAGACGAGCGCAGGGTAGATTTAACGTAGCCAAAAATTAATGGAGGAATATTTGAACAGATGGGACTTGGTGACTTAACTTTGGCCGTGTGTGATGGTCAGGCTGGAGGTGGGCCAATACTGAGAGGGGATTACCTGGATTGGTCTGTGATTGGGGATGGATGAGAGAGAGAGAGAGAGAGAGAGAGAGAGAGAGAGAGAGAGAGAGAGAGAGAGCTAGGATAGGATTACCTGGAGTGGCTAGTGATAATGAGAAATCCTTATCCACGTGAGACGATATTTAAATCTTTATCCTCGTGGGAAAATATCTGTCAACATGGGAGAATATTTACCTTAGTGGGAGTGAGGGAAGAGGAGTGAGTTGTGGAGGTATCCGGCAATTATCCAGTTAGTGTGGCGTGGTAAGCTGGATTATCTCTCTCCCACCACCACCTTCATTATTGTCTCACAGCGGCTTTAGTCTCTCTCTCTCTCTCTCTCTCTCTCTCTCTCTCTCTCTCTCTCTCTCTCTCTCTCCATGTTTGTCTCTTCCCTTGTTCATCGTTCACTGTATCTCTCGTCTCTGTTAATAACTTATGAAGGTATCTCTCTCTGCCATTAATTCCTTACTATCTCGTTTTCTCGCGAAGGAAAGAAGCAAATACTCTCTTAATCTCTCGCCGTGTCTTTAATATCAGTATATCTCTCTCTTGTCTCTTTCTCTTCTTTGCGGGTATACATCTTTGTTCATCATCACTACTTCTGTATCTCTCACCAGTTACTCAGACCAGCAGGGATATCTCTCTGGCGATCATTAATATCAGGTGGGCGTATCTCTTGAAATGTCTATCTGAAGTCTTAAAGAGATATCTAGAAAGGAATTCGAAATACCCGCTTGGTATCTCTCTTAAAGATGTCTCTGTCGCCGGAGAGATTATCTCCCCAGGAGTTGGCAAGACCGTTCTGGATTCTCTCGAAAACGTCTCTTTACAGTCCAAGAGATATAAGACATGGGATGAGCAAGACCACTTTGGCATCCCTTAAAGATGTCTCGTTCAGTCCAAGAGATGTCTGTCAAGGAGTTAAGAGACCGTTTTGGCATCTCTTAAGTACATCTCGTATAGTTTTGGAGATATCAGTCAGCTAAGGAGTTCTAAGACCAATTTAGATTCTCCTGAAGACACGTGTGCAGTTTTACAGGTGGTGGTGACGCCAGAGAAGGACAGGTGTGCTTGTATATAGGACGCAGCCAGGTGTTATTACCAGTTTATCTACAACCTTTGGACGTTAATTATACATTTGTTCAGGTGTTTCATGTATACATATAAATGACATTGAAGGTATTTGAACATTTGTTAATGGATTTTATGATGATTCATTGCAAGTATTTTTTTATTTTTTTATTTCCTGGTTGAATGATCCAAATTCGAGACGTTTTTCGGAAACTTGAGCCTGAGTAAGGTGGGGGTGGGGAGGGAAGGGGGACGTTCACAGTTCCTACCGGTGCGAAGGGAGAACACATGATCTCATCCAGTAAGTTCGTGATTTACTTGGTTATTATGTGCTATTTAACCCTTACAGACCGAGCAGTTTCCCCTCCGAATAGCCAAACTTTACTGGACTTGGAATATGTAAAAGTTGTGGTTGAAAGGGCGATGTGGGCGAGTTGGTGGAAGTTTGGTGTGTGGGGCTCCCTGGGTGTGCTGCTTCCTGTCTCACTCACCCACCCTCCCTCCCTGCCTCCCTTCCTCCCTATCTCCCTTTCTCCCTGGTAGTGGTGGTGGTGGATGGGAAGAACACGACCGGTACCTTTGTCACCACTAACACCCACGCTCTGTCTTGTTTCATGTTCCCGCCTTTTCGTGTTCATATCTTCCTCCTCCTTCTTCTTCGTGGCCTTTACCGTGTCTTCCGTGAACTTTTCCGTGTATTCCTTACTGCTCTCTCTCTCTCTCTCTCTCTCTCTCTCAATCCTTGTTCCTTATTTAGTTATTTTTTTATTTATTTCTCATTTATCTTATTATTTTTGTCTCCGTCTGGATCCTCCCCCTCACATCCTGAAGCCTCCCCAACCACCCCCCCCTCAAGACTCACCCCTTCTTCACTCCCTTAAGAGACTCTAAACTATCCCTGTGGAGCCTCCCTCACCCTTCTGGATATTCCTCCTCACCTCCACCTCATGCAACCTCCCCCTCATCCTCATGCTCCCCTCACCCCCCCCTCCCAAGAACTCCCCCCCCACAACCTCCTAAAGATATCACAATGATCAATGTTATACCTACACCTGTTAGCCCTACCTGTACCTGTTTAAATTACTTGTATTCACACAACTTTGTTTATATAATTTCCTGTGTTCTACATAACTACATCTCTTCTTTTATTTATTTATTGTTTTAAGGAAGTAAAATAACACTGAACGTAATCATTTAATGGCAACTACTGTGTGTGTGTGTGTGTGTGTGTGTGTGCGTGCGTGTGCGTGTGTGTGTGTGTGTGTGTGTGTGTGTGTGTGTGTGTGTGTGTGTGTGTGTGTGTGTGTGTGTGTGTGTGTGTGCGTGCGTGTGCGTGTGTGTGTGTGTGTGTGAGCTTAATAATGCTACTGCAGACTCACCATCATCAGTTAATAGAGACCAAATTACGGGAGGGCAACCGTGCTCCCCCCTGACTCTCCCTCCACCCTCGACCTTCCTTCACCGTGAGTCACTTCCTTCCAGACACTCCCTCCCTCCCAAACCTCTCCCTCCCTCCCTCCCTGCCTTCCATCCCCTCCCCTCCTCCCAGACAATACATCCCATTGTCTCCCTTCTTCCCTCCCTTCCAGACCTTCCCTCCCTCCCTCCCTCCTCCCTCCCCTCCCTCCCAGACCTTCCTTTCCACCTTGTCTCCTTCCTCCCCTCACTCTATCTCTCCCACCCCTAAACACTCACTTCCTCATCTTCATTATCGCCGCCCTCTTCCCTCCCCTTTTCTATCACCTCACTCCATTTCTACCTCCCTGTTTCCCCTTTTCATTCCACTTATCTCTCTTGTTTCACCCTCCCTCCTCCTCCCTCCCTCCTTCTCTCCCTCCCTCCTTCTCTCCCTCCCTCCTTCTCTCCCCTCCCCTCCCTCCTTCCCTCCCTCTTTCCATCTTCCTAATCTCACCCCTAATCTCTTCCCATTACTCGTTGATGCTTTTCTCTCCCCTCTCCTCCACCTCTCTCTCTCTCCATCACCCCTCTCTCTCCCTCTCCTGCTCCTCTCTCACCCCTCACCCTCCCTCACACCCTCTACACCTTCCCCTCCTCCTATTTCTTCCTTCACCACAACTCCCTCCAATCATCCTTTTGTTGTTTCCTTTATACCCTCTTTCTCACCTTCACCTTCTATGTCCCCTTCCACTCTTCCTCCCCTCTTTCTCTCCCTCCCTTACTTTTTTACTTTCACTCTTTTTTCTCACTCTTTCCCCCTCTCCCTTTCCTCTTTCCCTCTCGTCTCCCTCCCTCTTCCTCTCTCACTCTCATGCACTAACTCTCCTCCGCCCTTTCCATTCTCCTCTCTCCTGTCGGGGAAGTTATTCCATTTTTCTCTCACTTGACATTGCCTGCTCCTCTCTCTCTCTCTCTCTCTCTCTCTCTCTCTCTCTCTCTCTCTCTCTCTCTCTCTCTCTCTCTCTCTCTCTCTCTCTCTCTCTCTCTCTCTCTCTCTCTCTCTCTCTCTCTCTCTCTCTCTCTCTCTCTCTCTCTCTCAGAGGGGGTAGGGGGGGGGAGAAGGAACGAGAAAAAGAGATGTGGTTGTAGTTGGTGAAACAAAAGGAATAAGAGGAAGATAGAAGAAAGGAAAAAAGATAACAAAGAGAGACGCCTAGCACCAGGTTGGTGTAGACCCGGCGTGTCTGTCAGTTTGTTTACCTGGGCGGCGAGGGAGACAACGACCTGTATTATCAAACGTCTCGTAGGTTAGGTTAGGTTAGGTTACGTTAGGTTTGGTCTCTCGTAGCTAGAGACGTGAGGATTCATTCTCCCCAACTAGAGATATGAGGATTCCTTCCCCTGATTAAAGCTGTGAGGATTCCCCCTTACTACGTATGTGAAAAATCTTCTAACTTGTTTTCTTCCTTAACTTTTGGTGGAAAAACAGCGATCAAAATGGTGTCATGCTTCTATCGAGACTCTTCCTCAACTGTTCGTGGATTTGTTTCCCTTCATAGCTACAGGAACAAGAATTATCACTCATGTTTACAAGAGTCCGGGGCCAGTGTGGAGGGGGCGGTGGTGTACCACTGGGGTTGTTCTGACCCCCTATTTTTTTCATTAATAACTTTGCCAATTTGGTCCGCTATTTGCAAATGAGACAAGTTCTGATTTAATTTGGCTGTGTTTTCTCTCCAACTGCAATAGAATCTTTTTTTTTTTTTTGGTGGGGGAGGAAAGTTTACCAAGTTTTGCTTAAAATGTTTATTGCAAACTAACCCCAAAGTACATCAAACAAAAATTAGTGATGTTTGTGTGTTGTGGTGTACTAATGAACTGCTAGAGCTGTTTGTGGTTGTGTGTTTGATTGTTTTTTCTCAGCTGTCAATAAGGACTGTTACTGCGGGGGGGTAATTTCTCCCCATAGGTTATAAAAGTTAGTATTTATTTATATTGTTTATGATGATGATGGGGAAGGATCTTTATGGTATATTAATCCTTGAATCTAAAAGGAATTATTATATAGTTTAAGTTTTCATCGCAATTAGTGGATCTTTGTTCTCGGGTGTAAAGTTAGTGATCAATTTAATTTTGTATTTTATTCATATTGAAAGTCATCTGGTGTGTTTTGTTATTCTTGGATGTTAAACTAATTCCCTTTTTCTATGTTTCAGGTACGTGAGGGAGGGTGCTGAGGACGCCACGGAGACGGGGGTATTGTTGGTGTGTTGTGAACGCCTCTGTTTTCATTGGACCCGGTGAACGTCCCGTGCCGTTAACAGGTTCTGGTAAATGTCCTGAGCCGTTAGCAGATCCTGGTGAACGTCCTGAACCATTAACAGGTACTGGTGAACGTCCTGAGTCGTTAACTGATCCTGGTGAACGCCCCGACGCCACCAACACCTTCATAGTCCGTGGAGAACTTTTGTCCCCCCACAGGTCGCGGTGAACGCCTTCCACACGTTCACAGGTGGTGGGGACGGGACACCCAGCCGACACGCGCCTCATCTGTGAGTTAGGAGAGGTTCCCCCCTGCGCGACGCTCCCATAAGGAACACTCATAACCTTGTAAACACATAGATTTACACTTCAAACGTTTCCGCTCCACCCATATTTCGATTTCACTAGGAAGGGGGGAGGGGGGGGGTCCTGAGGGAGAGAAGAGAAGGAAAGTGGGGTTGTTGGCTGCGCTGTGGCTTTTATT
Organism: Homarus americanus; assembly: GCF_018991925.1. Taxonomy (NCBI): domain Eukaryota; kingdom Metazoa; phylum Arthropoda; class Malacostraca; order Decapoda; family Nephropidae; genus Homarus; species Homarus americanus. The sequence continues at coordinate 21,850,162 of NW_024716703.1, read as the reverse complement.
TAAGGGAAAGGAGGGAGGATTGGGGGAAGGTGCTCGGGTGGAGAAGAGGAAAGGGGAGGGTTGTTGGGTACGCCGTGTTGACTATGGAAATAAAACAAGGGAGGAATGGGCTAGGGGGAGCTGCTTAGATTGCAGAATAAGATGAAAGGTCGAGTAGGAAGTTCGAGAAAATGAATTGGGGTTGGAGATTGGAAGAGGATGTTTGTGGTGTGTTAGTTTATCTCTCTTCTGGTGACTCATGTTGGCCGGGGAGCCGTAGGGTGAGTCATGGGTGCCAGAGAGCCTTGGGTGCCGGGGACTTCGTGCTGTAGACCAATAAGAACAAGTAACTACCTTAATATCGTCACCTCACAGTATAAACTATCTACACAGGTCATAGGATTGCCATCTTATCTGGCCACCTCACAGGATGATGTTATGTTTAGTCACCTTCTGTATACCTTAAAACATGGCCAGTCTTACCGTCACGTTCTGCACTACTCTGCCCTTTTCCCTCCCCCTGCGGTATGAATAGAACATCACTCGTTCCTTTGTTAATTAACACAGCTAAGTCCTCTCTTGATGACTTGTGTATTCTTGAACCCTCTCCTTCACCGACATACATACGTGCTGTTCCTTAGGTGTGAGGGGGAGGAGATGGTAACAGGTTATAAGATTAAAAGCCACGTAGACAGCGACGAACAATAACAACAACCAGTATCCTTCCAGCGTCGTAGTGGGTTGACTTCGCTGTCTTCCTCATACTTCCGACTCGAGTATGTAATACCAGCGAGGCTTCAAATTAAGTAAATCACTGACGAGTTTGCCTGCCTGCTTCCCTGCCTACCTGCCTACCTGCCAGATTACTTACCTTCCTTCCCTGCCTGCAGATCCATTTTTCCAGTTTACCTAACCTCCCTATCCCTCCCTCCTTCCCTCCCTTCCTTCCTTCTCCATACCTATATGCCTCCCCCTCCCCTTCCCTCTCCCTCTTCCCCCTCCTTCCCTTCACCCCCCTTCTCTCTTTCTCCTTCCTCTTCTCCGTTCCCTCTCATCCCTTCCCCTACCTATCTACCCTTCTCCTTCTCCCTCCCTCTTACCTACCTACCTACCTACCTACCTAGTTATCAACCTACCTACCTACCTGGTTATCAACCTACCTCCTACCCACCCACCTACCTACCCACCCACCCACCCACCCACCCACCCCACCCCACCACCCACCCACCCACCCCTATCCCTCCCTCCCTAGTTATCTACCTACCTCAACACCGTTCCATGCAGGCCCGTGTTTGGACGCCTCAATCTCTTGCAGTGTTCCTAGATCCAGCCAATCCTGATGAATATGTCGGCTGGTGGTGGCGGCTTGAGGGATTGCCTGGAAACTGGAGACGCAAGATGGTGGGAGTTTACGGCAATACGAGGGATTGGTTGGGCGGGTGGTTGGGCGGGTTTGGTGAGTGGATGGGTGGTTGGGTGATGAGTAAGCGGGTTGGGTAGTTGAGTGGGTGATGGGTGGGTGGGTAGGTGATGGGTGGGTGATGAGTGGGTGGGTGGTTGGTTAGGAGTGTTTTTGGGAGGGGCATTTCTTGGAGGTTGGTATGTGTTTGGGATTTGGGAATTGGTTGGAATGGTTGCTTTCATTTGCTTGGTTTTGGGTTGTTTTTCTGGTTGTTACTTAGATGGGTTCCTTGTGTTGCTTGAGTTGCTTGGATCGGTTATTAGATTTACTTGATTGGTTGTTTCATTTGATTTAATTGTTGGTTGCTTAGATTGTACTTGAGTAGATGTACCTTGAAGAATAGGCAACCTGTAGTAGGATCAGATGTTGATTGTGGTAGTTTGAGGGATTGTTGATTGTGGTAGTTTGAGGGATTGTTGATTGTTGTAGTTTGAAGGAATGTTAATTGTGGTAGTTTGAGGGATTGTTGATTGTGGTAGTTTGAGGGATTGTTGATTGTGGTAGTTTGAAGGAATGTTAATTGTGGTAGTTTGAGGGATTGTTGATTGTTGTAGTTTGAAGGAATGTTGATTGTGGTAGTTTGAAGGATTGTTGATTGTGGTAGTTTGAGGGAATATTGGTTGTGGTAGTTTGAGAGAGTTGATTGTGGATGCTAGACCGAATTGTAGTTGCTATAAGGGCATGAAGGATTGTATTACCACCTGAGACAACCGAACACACTAGGATGTAGCTCCGTGAAGGATACTGAACATTATGCCTGTGATATCCTTAAGGATTTATTAGGATTATAGGATTATTATCCCCCCCCCAAAAAAAAAAAATATATATATATATATATATAAATTTTGTAGTGGTAACATCTGGGAGATTTAGAAGGATTTACTGGATTAATACTCCCCAAAATTTTTAAGGATTACCGGATTAATGCCTCCAAAATATATGAAAGTTTAGAGTTGTGACATTCTATAGGATTCATCAGGATTACTGTAACTCTGAGTACTGAGGGATTACCTGAACTCTGCAGGTTATTGTTGGCCGTGTGGGAGGCTGATTGGGAGTTATGTGAACGCGAGGGATTGGTGGGGCTGGCTGGTGAGGGACAGGGGGAGGGTGGAGATATCCTATTGACCCCAATCCTATGAAGGGATTGGACGATTTACCGGCAATGAACAAATGTGTGGCGATTCACGGTTCATTTCGTTCGCATGTATTTCAATTTGGATTTGCGGGAAAGGCAGATGGGGGGTGAGGGATGGTTGAGCAGCGAGGTGAAGGGAGATGGGGTGGTTGGATGATTGAGATAGGGAGATGGGGTGGTTGGGTGATTGGGATGGGGTGAAGGGAGATGGGGTGGTTGGATGATTGGGATGGGGTGAAGGGAGATGGGGTGGTTGGGTGATTGGGATGGGGTGAAGGGAAATGGGGTGGTTGGGTGATTGGGATGGGGTGAAGGGAGGTGAGGTGATGAGAGATGTAATAATAATAATAATTAACGGTTTATTGAAAGAGCTTGGCAGCCAGAAGGCTGAAAATATACAGTTACATATTTGGGGAATGGGTTTCGAATTACAAATAATATACAAGTAACATAAGTGATACAAATAAGATATATAATAACTAGATGGGGAAAAGCTCAAACTACAGTGCATTTCAACATAGTGACAGTGCAAGAGGTAGTATTTACTGGGAGTGAATACACTGGTTTATTACAAGTTATTGATAATTTTACAATGGTTGGGACTGGGCTGTTCTTATAGCGATCAGTTCGTGCACGTATGGGCTGGGTGCGGTTGTGGTGTCGAACAGCAATTCTCGGGCTAGGGATCTCAGGTGGTAGTAGGAGCCGGTGTCGAGGATGGTGTAGAAGCTTCTTACCAAATTTGCAGATGAGGTCGTGGTGATGGTCAGTGAGAGTCGAAAGGGTCAGTGTGTGGAGCGCTTCTTGATATGTGGAGTAGGAAGGGGAGAGAATAATCTTGCATGCCCTCTTTTGCACTTTTTCTAGGTGTTTACGTTGTGTGCCATTTAGGAAGGAAGACCAGGTAGGGGAGGCATAGGTGAGCTTGGGAAGTATGAATGTTGTGTAAACACTGAGGAGCTCGGGTGCAGGAACTCCGAGGGACTTGAGTCGGCGGAGGAGGTGGAGACGGAAACTGGAGGATTTGACAACTTCACTGACGTGTGTGTGTGTGTGTGTGTGTGTTTGTGTGTCATCTGAGGGTAGAGAGGGGACAAAATTAAAGGAGAAAGAGAGAGAACAAGAGGACATGAAGAGGAAGAGGGATAAAGTAAGAGGGCGGAAGAGGAGCCGAGCGGAGTGGGGAGGAAGAGGAAGAGAGAAGGGATTAGGTAGAGAGGAAAATAGTGAAAAAAGTGAAAGAGAGAAATGAAAGGTGAAAGAAAGAGGGAAGGGAGGAGAAGAAGAACACCAGGAGATATGAAGGAAAGGACAAGGGGGATGAGGAAGAGGGAATGGAGAAGAGGATGAGGATGGGAACGAGAAAGAGAGATAAGAGGAGTAGAAGAGAATGAAAAAGGGGAAAGAAAAGATTAAGGGAAGAGTGGTGAGGAACAGAGAAGGTACGGAGAGAGTAAAGAGGGAGACAGAGAGGGGAGAAAGAGGGTTGCTACAATCAATATTAAAGAGGGGAAATGATTGGTGGGGAAGAATGTGTTTACCAGAGTTAAATCGAGGGGAAGATATGGACGAGGGGTTGAGAAGGTGAATAATCGAGTGACTCACGGGATATAGAAGGTGATTGATCGAGTGACTCACGGGACATGGAAGGTGATTGATCGGGTGACTCACGGGACATAGGTGATTGATCGAGTGACTCACGACATAGGTGATTGATCGAGTGACTCACGGGACATAGAAGGTGATTGATCGAGTGACTCACGACATAGGTGATTGATCGAGTGACTCACGGGACATAGAAGGTGATTGATCGAGTGACTCACGACATAGGTGATTGATCGAGTGACTCACGGGACATAGGTGATTGATCGAGTGACTCACGGGACATAGAAGGTGATTGATCGAGTGACTCACGACATAGGCGATTGATCGAGTGACTCACAGGACATAGAAGGTGATTGATCGAGTGACTCACGGGACATAGTAGGTGATTAATCGAGTAACTCACGAGACAGAGTGATTGATTTAGTGACTCCAGTGATTGATCGATTGAGTCACAATATAGAAGGTGATTGATGGAGTAACTCAAGACAGATTAGTCACGTCAGAATAGCAGCTGGCGGTATGAGTCACAGCTGGTCACGTGAGTCACAGCTGGTCGCATTAGTCACAGATGGTCGCATTAGTCACAGACGGTCGTCTGAGTCACAGCTGGTGGCCTGAGTCATGCAGTAGTCGTGACGTGGCCTTTAAGCTGACCTTCTCTCGACCATAAAATTTTGTCCCGTCTCCAGCTGAACGGAGACACACCGAACCTAAATATTTTATACAGCAATTAATATGTGACGGCCCTCTCGTCAGAGGGGAAATAAAGCGAAATAATAATAGTGATGATAACGATAAGAGATAAGTGTTTACAAGTGGTCGATAAGTGTTTATTTACATCTGGTCGATAATCGTTTGTTTACATCTGGTCGATAAGGGTTTGTTTACATCTGGTCGAGACGTGTTTTAGTTTACAGGGTGGCCTTACCGTTTCCCCTCTTTTACAATACCACAAACGAACTCTACCACACACTCTACCACACAGTAACTCTACCACACACTCTACCACACAGTAACTCTACCACACACTCAACCACAAAGTAACTCTACCACACACTCTACCACACAGTAACTCTACACACTCTACAAACACTCAACTACACACTCAGTAACCTACACACTCTACCACACCACACACTCTACACAAAGTAACTCTACCACACACTCTACCACAAAGTAACTCTACCACACACTCTACCACAAAGTAACTCTACCACACACTCTACCACAAAGTAACTCTACCACACACTCTACCACAAAGTAACTCTACCACACACTACCACAAAGTAACTCTACCACACACTCTATCACAAAGTAACTCTACCACACACTCTACCACAAAGTAACTCTACCACACACTCTACCACACAGTAACTCTACCACACACTCTACCACACTTACTCTAACTCTGTGTAATATGTTTAGCAAGACTTTTATTATTGAGGTAAACGCTACGTAAATCTAATATATATATTTTTACAGCTTAAATTGAATTTGTCCTCCCGTGTACCTACGTGTCTGCCCGCGTAGCTACGTGTTTTTCCGTGTAGCGACGTGTCCTCCCGTGTAGCTACGTGTCTTCCCGTGTAGCTACGTGTCTTCCTGTGTACATGCGTATCTTCCTGCGTAGCTATGTGTCTTCCCGTTTAGCGACGTGTCTTCCCGTGTAGCTACATGTCTTCCCTTGTAGCTACGTGTCCTCCCGTGAACTTCCGTGTCTTCCCGTGTATATCCATGCTTTCCCGTGTACATCCGTGTCCTCCCGTGTCCTCCCGTTTACCTTCATCCATGCTCACACTCCCTCACCTACATCCCACATCTCTCTCCTGGTGGGGCAGTAGGAGGTGACGGAGGGAAGGATGGTAGGGAGTCGAAGAGAAGGGAGGAAGAAAGAAGAGAGAGAGGTGGGGGGAGAGAGATGATGGAGGACTGGTTGGAGGGGGATAGAAGAGGGAAAGGAAAGACGGAAAAGAAGATGGAGGACTTTAGAGAAGGTGGGGGTGGGGGGGGATGTAGAGAATGAGAGAAAAAGCGGGAACCATCAATTGGGTGCCAGTGCCAATGCGTCAACACAGGCGACGCTCCGGGTGCTATATTTTGGCCCCCAGCGAACAGATAGCAGTCATAAATTACTGCCACCCGGAGAGCTTCAATATTTCCGGGTTTTATGGATCCGTAATCGATATATGAAGTAGACGGCGATGTTGTGCTAATATATGGCCAGATAAATTAAGAGGTGGGGCCAGGGAGGCAGGTCAAGGAGTCGCCATCTTGAAACACTGCTAGTGGAGCCACGGACGTCCCTCGAGATGGCTTCGCTTCTCGTGTTCTCGTCGGCTGGTCTTCACTGTTAGGTCAGGATGAGGCGTCATTCAGGGAACTTAATATTAACGTCCGAGGATCAGGACTTTTAACTTGTTACTAATTAATGTAAAATGTATTGTTGTGAAGTCAGGAAGTCATGTGTATTATCAAAGAATATAATGTCAACATCCAAAGCCCTGGGGTTTTGTCTTTACAACTTATAACCATTGTGGATGTCTTTAAAGGGAAACGTATGAGGCTTTCCTTTTATTTTATTCTATCAAGGTGTAGTGGTTATGGTGGAGTGCAGGGTGGAATAACTGTGTGGTGGTTGATCAGTTTCTTTCTTGGGAAGCTTAGTGGATGAGGAGCTCCATTGTCAACCTCTGGTAAACAGGCTTCGGGAACAATGTGGGATGTGGAAGTGACAACAGGTAAGTGCGGCCTCAGGTGAATCTGGCCTCAGGTGTATGGCCTCCAACACCTGCTCAGGTATCATATGAAGTGGGAGTTGTGTGGTGGTTGTGGTAGTTCGTCTCCACAACTGTTTCGTCTCGTGTCTCCACCTCCAGTCTCCAATAGTCTTCCACCTCTCCCTCAGTATTTAGCTCCACGTCACCCTCCTCTCCCCATTCCTTTGCTCCTCTCCCTACACTTACCCCTCTCTCCCCACGCCGCCTCCTCCCTCCCCAAGTCTCCGCCCCCCCTTCTCCCCAGGTCTCACCCCCCCCCCACCGTGTTCTTTATCCTTCCATTCTTGTTAATTGGCGGAAAGTTCAATTGGGGAAGTGCATATATTCCTCTCTCTTTCATCTTAACAACTCTCTCCCTGCCCCCTCCTCTCCTTCATTTCCCTTCCATGAACAACCTATCTCCTACTTCCCTTCCCTCCCACTCTTTCCTTCTTACCCCCTTCCTTCTATTCACTCCGTAATTCCTCACTTCCTCCATTCTTTCCTTCTCTTGTTTCCTTTCCTCCTTCTCTTCCTTCCCCTCCTCCCATCTTCTCCTCCTACTTCCCTCTCTTCTTTACTGCATCCCTTCCTCTATTCCTTCTTTCCTGCATCTTTCCCTCTCTCCCTTCCTCATTTCCATCCCCCAATCCCTTTCTCTCCCTCCCTCCTTTCTGCCTTCCCTCCCTTCCTCCATCCTTACTCTCTCAACCCTTACCACTCCGCCCCTCCACCCCCCCTCCTCCCCCCCCCCCACTCCACCCCTCTTCACCGACCCCACTCTTCCCCCTCTTGTATTTGCCGTATTTGGTCGTTATCAGATTTTCCTTAATTTCTCATTACATTTTTATCAGGTTTTTTCTATTGTCTTTTGTGCGTGAGTCGACTGTTTGTTTTCCTTTGTGTTTAGTTGTGTTTTCTTTTTTATTCGCTTGTTTATCAGTGTTTCTTAATGTTTCTTGAGAATGTTGATGTTTGTTCTGCTTCTTTAACGACTTATACATACACAGACCTTGTACACGCATACATACAGTACATACATACATACATACATACATACATACATACATACATACACCACTCATCCATTATTTACTCACTCATTCATCCTTTCACCCATCCACCAAACACTCATTTATTTAATCAATGGCTAGACATCCACTCATCCATTCATTTAACTCAACCAGCCATTCACTTATTCACCCACCCACCCACCCAGCCACCTACTTATTCATGAACTCACCAAATATTCATTCTAAAACATTAAACCTCTCTCACTGACGCATTCACTCAATTCTTTATTCATTTATTCATTTAAGTTATATCGTGTGTGAGTTTTAGTTAGATGTTCCGTAATTACCGCTACAGTTTCACATTTTCTCGTCACTTCCATCACCCTTTTTTCTTTGTCTTTCATTGTGTTAATTATTGTCGTATACCTGGTGTTTATTTTATTTATTTTTGTGTGTTCAGTAATTATTGTCAGGTGATGGCTGCTTCCGACGATCGTTATTATTGGCATTATTATGATTAGTGTTACTGTTATTATTATTATTATTATTATTATTATTATTATTATTATTATTATTTTGTTGTTGTTGCTGTTTATCATCGAGTTTACTCTTTTTCATCTTTGTTCATCAACTTTCCTCTCCACCAGTTTCTACATCCTCTTTCAAAAGTGTTCAAAAATACGTTTTCTGCGACGTGTGTGTGTATAGTGGTGGTGGTGGGGGGGGGGGGTGTGAGTTCCTCCCTCCCCCGCTGTTATAATGGACCAGCCCGGCGACGTCCACGGGGGTTTTGCTCTCCCTTCCTTTCATCATTATTTTTCTTTTGATGTTTTTTTTTGTCACAAGTTTATGTTCATTCCGAGACGGGTCATTATGAATTCCCCCGTTCGTTCAGATGTGAGTCAGCTGCAGGGATATGAGAGGGGGGGTGGGAGGCGTCGTATATTCGTTCTATGGTCAATGGGATGAGGTGTTGGTGGTCTCTACCTCTTAAGGAATGTTCTTCATGCCTTCACAGGTGAGCCAGGGAGTCAAGGTGGCTGCCAGGGTCCTCCGCTCTCGGCAGGCACAAGGTAGGTAAGGTGCCGTCAGCGCTGAGTTCAACGGGCCACTGTCACCTGTGTCTCGTTGTTGTGAGTTCGTGTCAAGACATCGTTTGTATCATCGTGTTTGTTTGAGCCAGGTTGTGCCATTAGTAGTGTCCGGTGCTGTGTTTACACCAGCTTGTAAAATGTCATTGATTACTGTGTTGTTTGTGTTGCCGGTGACCACAGAGTGAGTGATGGCTCGGGGTCCTGTGTTTACACCGTCATGTCAGGACTATCTTGTGTAGCTGTCACTGATAGTTCCCCACAAACTGGCGTTGTAGTTATTTTTCCCGCCGGTACAGTATATAACATGAGAAACAGCTCCTTTGGGCTATAATTGTTCATAAGTTGTAGCCTTCAGCTAATAAACCCAATCTAGACCAGACCAGACCAGACCAGGGTAGGTTGGGTTAAATTACAAATTTTAAGCAATTTAGGTGAAGGCGCCGACGGTCTTACCTCAGGAGGAAGTGTTCCCTGAGGAGCTGTAGTAAGTGATGCCGGCGGGGAACTTAAGTTTATTGTACATCCGTTCCTCCGTCTGTCTGTCTGCGTCTGTTTAGAGTTCATATTTACCTGACACGCCCATGGCTTACTCTACCACTCTCATCATCCCCAACGAATAGTTTACCAGCCTGAAAATAGCGATTTGGAATTTCCATTAACAGTGAGTGTGTGAGGACGAGTAGGTGTGAGGACGAGTAGGTGTGAGGACGAGTAAATGTGAGGGCGAGTAAGTGTGAGGACGAGTAAGTGTGAGGACGAGTACGTGTGAGGACGAGTACGTGTGAGGACGAGTAGATGTGAGGACGAGTGAATGTGAGGACGAGTAGGTGTTAGGACGAGTAGATATGAGGACGAGTAAGTGTGAGGACGAGTAGATGTGAGGACGAGTAGATGTGAGGACGAGTAGGTGTGAGGGCGAATAGGTCTGAGGACGAGTAGATGTGAAGACGAGTAAGTGTGAGGACGAGTAAATGTGAAGACGAGTAAGTGTGAGGACGAGTAAGTGTGCGGACGAGTAGATGTGAGGGCGTTGTGGACTTACTTCACCTGTGTCCTGTGGTTCAGGTCGCCACTATATGTTGTCTTCTTGACCTCTTGTCTCCTTAACTACCTGAACTGGTGATAATTTCCCAGGGGAGACATTACCGGGAGATTCTTATCATTTGTAGTGCCGCCATTATTTCCTTTCAGGTTAATGACAGTAAAATAATTTCCTCTAATTAATACCTTCAAATAATTTTCCTGTCAGACATTATGCCATCACCTTCCTTCCTTCCTTCCTTCCTTCCTTCCTTCCTTCCTTCCTCAACCAGACACATAACAACCAACAACAACAATACAAACAACAACCATTGCTCATCAACTACACCACCACCATCAACCACACACCACCACTAACCACCCTTCCCGTGTGTGTGTGTGTGTGTAGGGGTGTAGGAGGGGAGGTGATCAGAGCCATTACCATCTTGCATTAATCAGTATTGCCAGGCTTCCCTCCCCAATCCCCCCTGCCCTCCCCTTCCACCCCCCTTCTCTCACTCCTTCCTTCCCCTGTCTCTCTCTCCCTCTTCTTATTGTGTTATTTAAGACCTTGCATGTTGATCCCATCTTGTTTCCCCCACCCCCTTGATTCATGACCCAGGATGAGGTTACTTCCCCTCTCATGTGCCATAGTGACGTGTGTAGTACCTGGGTGGTGAGGGGAATTAGTAGAGGGAAGGGGATTTAGGAGGGGTAGAGGGGAGTTAGGAGGGGAGGGGTAGGAGGGGTAGAGGGGAGTTAGGAGGGGTAGAGGGAGTTAGGGGGGAGGGGAATTGGGAGGAGGAGGGGAGTTGGGAGGATAGAGGGGAGTTGGGAGGGGTAGAGGGAGTTTAGAGGGCAGAGGGAGTTGGAGAGGTAGAGGGGAGTTTGGAGGGGTAGGGAGCAGTGAGGGGTAGAGGGAGTTGGGAGGGGTAGAGGGGAGTTGAGGGGTAGAGGGGAGTTAAGAGGGGTTAGGAGGGGAGTTTGGAGGGGTAGAGGGAGTTGGGAGGGGGGAGTTTGGAAGGGTAGAGGGGAGTTAAGATAGAGGGGAGTTGGGAAGGGTAGAGGGGGGGGGAGGGGAGGGGAGTTTGGAGGGGTAGAGGGGAGTTGGGAGGGGTTAGAGGGGAGTTTGGAAGGGTAGAGGGGAGTTTGGAGGGGTAGAGGGGAGTTGGGAGGGGGTGGAGGGGATATGGGTGTGGGTTGGAGGCAAGGTTATCGTCCCCTCATTCCCATGTGGGTTGGGGGGTGAGGGGAAGTAGGAAGGGGAAATAAGGAGATACGTATTTTCAAGGGGTAGGTGTTTTAATGAGGGGATGATGAGGGAATGGAAGAGGGGAAATAAGGGTCAGAAAGGGGTGAAATAAGGAAGCGAGGGCTGGAAAAGAGGACGTAAAAAAATGTAGTAATAAAGAAGAGGATGAGAGACAGGTGGGAAAGGAATAAAAACGATAAGTGATGGGAAATAAAGAGAGAGATGGAATAAAAGGAGATGGAAGAGGGGAATTGGAGCGAAGAATAGTAATTGTGGGAAAGAAAGGAGAGCAACAGTAAGGGGAAATGGACTGGACAGAGAGTAAACGAGGGGTATGTGGGAGGGGGAGAGGTTGTAAATGGATACAGATAGGGGGAAATGGATAGGACAGGGAGTAAACGAGGGGTATATGGGAGGGGAAGAGAGAGAGAGAGAGAGAGAGAGAGAGAGAGAGAGAGAGAGAGAGAGAGAGAGAGAGAGAGAGAGAGCACCTCCTCCTCTCCATTCCTCTTATTATAGCCTTTTATCACATTTTATCGCCTAGTTACACCTTACGTGATAATCTCTTATTGTTTAGCTCACGGACTCGATGTAGGCATTGAAGGGGAGAGGGAGAGAGAGAATAGGAAGGAGGAGGAGGAGAGGAGAGTAGGTGTGTTAGGGAAGGGAGGTAGAGGGAAGGTCTGTGTGTGTGTGTGTGTTTGTGTGTGTGTGTGTGTGTGTGTGTGTTAGGGAGAATAGAGAAGAGGAAGACAATGATGATAATAATGACGACGATGATAAAGAGGAGGAGGAGGAGGAGGAGAAGGAAAGGATGACGATAGCAGCCAAGATATACACAATCATAAAAAACCAAAAGAATAAAGCCATTGAAACAGTATTATCAGATCATGTCAAACACACTCGTAATTATAAATATCTTGGACCATTACACTCTACTGACCTCATTACTGGGTGGGGGGGTGGACAGGTGTATACAGCAATGAGTTATATATCGAATTTGTTCCTCTTTAGTTCGGGTTTAATTTGCATATAATTAGATAAATTTTAGATAAATTTTGACTTAATAATTTATTGGGTGTTTACATGTTAATTTTGACTTTATATTTATCTATGTATTATTACTTTCATCCATTATAGTTCCAAATTATATTAAATTTATACCTCATCTATAGGCCTATTACCCATTAATAGGCTGTTGGGTGACGCTACTAGTCAGATAAATCCACCCTGGTGCACTTGGCTCTTGATCTCACAGATGTTCTAATGAGGCAACTGGTTCGAATCCCGTCTATTGAAGTTATGGTTAATTACACTTAAATTTGGCTCAGTCGATGATTAAATTCAATACACAAATAATCGTATGAATGATGTAATTAAATTGGGGTAATTAAACGAAGCGAAAAATAACCAAGATATCTGAAGAGAAAATGAACGTAAAATAATGGAACAATATTATAATTTATGATAAAGATCTGTGATAAATAATGATGAAGATGTGATGATATATTTATTTTTGCTTTTAACCTTCTTCTTCTTCTTCTTCTTCTTCGTCTCCTTTTCTTCTTGTTCATCTTCTTTTCTTCTTCTTCTTTTTTCTTCTTTCTTCTTCTTTTTCTTCTTTTTTCTTCTTCTTCTTCTTCTTTTTTCTAAGAGAGAAGAGGAAAAAAACACCCCATTAAGGAAGTCATTATTTACGAATAACTGCTGGACGGAATAAAATCTCTCTCTCTCTCGATAAAAGTCTTCTTAACCATTAAAGTTTTCCCTAATTAGTCTTTAAAGGATCCCAATGTGCTGTTTTTTTTTATCTTTTATTTTTATTCATCGCAAAAACACTTCAACATTTTTTATTTTTCGTTCACATTTTTTTTTCTTTTCTTTTAGTTGAGTTCACATATATTTTTTTTAGTTCTAATAGTTTTTTCGTTTAATACGTATTTTTTTTCCTTTTAGTGCAAATCAATTTTATTTTTTTTTAGTTGGCATTTGTTAATTACTTTCGTTTTTTTTCATTTCCTTCACACCTTTTATTAGTATAGTTCGCATTGTTTTTTCTTTTCTTTTCGTTCATTTTTTTAATTCGTTTAGCTCGCATTTTTTATTCATGTAATTTTGCATTCTTTTAAATTTAATATCGAAAATAAAAATCTCACATAAGAATTAACATTGACCTCCCCTGATAGGTCAAAGGTCAACGTAGCAATAACTGAAAAAAAAAATATGTAGGATACGTTTAATCTCCAAAACTATGGAGTAAAAAACTAGGAGCGAAGAGTGAAATGACATTATGAGCATCGGGTTTCCTGTACCAGTGGCAGTACAGGACGGCTGGGGTGACCCGGGGAACGTGTGACCCAATGGTTCCCAACCGAGATTCCTTCAAGGCCGAAATATTCAATAATAATAATAATGTAAAAATAATAACAAAAAAATAATACTAATAATACTAATAATAATAATAATATAATAACAACAACAACAACAAAGGCTCAGCAGTTTACAATTCATAAATAAACTGTTTTAACTTGAACTTGGCAAATGCTTCTTGACTTACAATAAAACTGATGAAGATTTGTATAATTTGTAACTAGAAAGAAACACGAAGCTAATCTGGTAACACCGTGTTGCGATAATAAACTCAACAGATATATATTCCTTCTGTCCAGTTTACTTTCTCATGTCACCTTGCCATTGTTTTTTTTTTTTTACAGATGAATATTAAACTGAAATGGTAAAAGACAAACGTAATATGGTGATATATGCCAAATATATTGTGTGTAAACGAAAAAAAAACTATGGATATATTTCTTCTCTTGAATCCAGCCAACATGATATTTATTCCAGAAAAAAAAAAGCTGAAAAACATAAGAATATTAGAAATTATTGAAGAAACAAAATTTTTGGTCATGAAACAAAATTAATGTACTTAAAAGATTTTTTTTACTTATGTACTTTGTTATGTAATTTTTTGCTTGAGAAGAGGAAACTGTAGATGGGGGGGTATTAGAGCCTTTTCTTACCTACGTTGAGTCAGTCAGTCAGTCAGTCAGTCAGCATCAGCGTCTCCTGACCTGACTGATGGAGGAGTTTCCTTCTTACACTGGAGGGATATTTTTTCAGGCGCAAGTTAACACATCGTTTTTTTTTCCCAGGTGTTATTTCAGCTTTAGAAATTTATATAGGTATAAATTGTATTCTTTGTTCTATACACGGGGATTTACGACAGCTTCCAACATGTAAATTTATGGAAAAAAAACGTAGGTGTTTTTTGTGTGTGTGAGTCTGGTCGTATGATCTATGCTCCTGTACCTCCTAAAAAAAATAATAATAAAAGTATAAATAAAAACAGATGAAAATGTGTGATCGCCTCTGAAAATGTATTTTGTTTTTCACGAGAACAAAAAAAAATGTATTCTGTATATTTACATATTAAAGCAGTGTGATAAATGCTGGGAATTATAATGGCATTTATTTCTTTTTCAGACATGTTCAATTTTTTTTTCGGTTTTCGTCACAATAAAAGATTTACTCTGATGAAATAAAAGAAAACGTATTTTTTTCTCACTATAACATGATTATGACAACAGTTATCTCTATTTATTTTTACAGCTTTTAAATTTGACTATACTTAACACTAATGACCTGGAAATTACGCCATATATCTGTTTTTACTTTTTTGGGGGGGTTCATTATTAAAGGTTTTATGATTCAGTTTTGTGTGTGTGTGTGTGTGTGTGTGTGTGTGTGTGTGTGTGTGTGTGTGTGTGTGTGTGTGTTGATTTTAAATATATGCGTTCCTATTAGCTAAATATTGGAGGTGTTGTTAATGACTATTGATGCTCACAGTACTAATATTAGATACTCTTGTTTAGCAAAATAATGGCGCTCATTTAGGGAAGTAAGTATTGAGACTCCTTGTTAATACATGAAAATTAACTGATCATTGAAATAGTATAAGCTATGGCGTCCCCTCCCCTCCCTCTCTCCCCCCTGCCTCTATGCCTCCTCCTTCCCCCATTTCATCGTCATCCCTCCCCCTGTGTACCTGTTCTCTTCCTACTTCCCCTCCCAATCCTCCCTATTTACGTCTTCTCCCTGTTTCTACGCCTCCCTCCCCGCGACTCCACTCTCCGTCACCCCTCCGTGACCCACCTTCGTCACACGTGACCACCTCTTCGTCACACCCTTCCCTAATCCACCTCTTCGTCACACCCTCCCCGTGACCCACCTCTTCGTCACACCCTTCCCCTAACCCACCTCTTCGTCACCCACTCCCCCAGATCCACCTCTTCGTCACCCCTCCCCCTAACCCACCTCTTCGTCACCTCCCTCCCCCCTTTGCTCCCGCCCCCGCATCAGGGACGCAATGACCCTCCCTTACCCCTTCCTTCTTTCCCTTTCCCAACAAAAATCATCCCCTTTGGGACTTCAAGCGTATGGGGTTCGTTTACCCAAGGGGATGACGGTCAGCGGGGGAGGGGTGGGAGGAGGGGTTCAACGTCTGTTTGTCTAGTATAGCGATGGTCAGTTGTTGAGTTGTTGGTTTAACGATCGTTTGGTAGATATGATGGTGGTCTGGGTGGTGGCTCTAACGAAACTGGCTTAAATGTGGTGGTAGATAATATTCAGTAGGTGTTGAGGCGCCAGTGTGGGGCTGACTTGTGTGGTGACGATTAACGAAGGTTGTGGAGGGAGGTTGTCAACGAATGGAAGTGAAGGTTAAACGTGTTTTGCCAGGAGACTAAGATCAACGAGCCGGGAGTCGAGGATTAACGTATCAGGGGATGTACGATCAACGAATAGGGTGATGCAGATTTACGTGTGTGGGGGGAAGAGAGGGATTAATGCACATGGGAAGACGATCAACGAGTGAATTAGTGAAGCGAGTGGAGGAGAGAGGAGAGGGAGAGAAAGAGGGAGAGAAAGAGGGAGAGGGGAAAGTGAATACGACATAGGTAAAAAAAATGAGGGGGAAACAGTGTCTGTGTGTGTGTGTGTGTGTGTGTGTGTGTGTGTGTCAAGTGAAAAACATAAAAGAGTCGAGTCTTCACGTTCATTATCAGTGAATCTCCATTTTTATTCCTTTTTTATTTCTTTATTCATTATTTTTTTTCATATTGCAATCACTCGTTCCACCCCTTTCTAATTTCTTTCATATACTTTCTTTTTTCTATTTCTTTGTTTACCCCTTTTAATACTACTTTTTTATTTACCCCTTATTTTACCCTTTTTACCCTTATCACTACTTTTTCTCTTCTCTTCTTCTCTTTCCACCCATTTCTTCTACTCATTAACTCCCTTCCCACTCCCACCTTCCCCTCCTACTCCCATTTCTCCCCCTCCCTCTCTCACAACCCTTTCTCCTCTTTCACCACCCTTTTCCTCTTTCTCCTTCCCCTCTCCCCCTTCCCCCCTCTCTCTCTCCTTCCCCGTCAAACAAAGATACAGCCTCTCAGTTAAAGCAGCGATAATCATTATAAATAATGACGATTCGGCACCACCCCTCCCCCCCACCCCTCCCTCTCCCCTACCCTCCCCTACCCATCCCCTCCCTCTCCCCTCCTCCACCCCCACCACCTTGTTTGAGTTGGCATGTATTGATTTTTATTCTCTTTTTTTTTCCACAACCGCGTGTACAAATAGGTCGCCCCCAGTTTAATTTTCCGTGATTTCCTGGCGATATTATGGTGATTGCAGCCCGGGCTTTCATGTGACAGCGGGCGGTATTTGATGTCATCGCGGAACAGATTCTCTTGTGGAATAGAATTTGCATGACAGAGAGGCAGGTGGAATAGGAAACTAACGATGAAAACCTGACATAGGGGAGTTTTAAAGACAATTTCTCTTATATCCCTAACAAAAGACAAATGAAAACTCTACTATGGGGAAATTAACAAATATTTATCTAAAACTTCATAATAAAATAACAATGAAAACTCAGCTTAAGGGAAAATTTACAAATATTTTTATCATATTTACTCTTACGATTTTTCCCTCTAAAACGATTTCTCATTTGGATAACTATAATGTATTCTTGTATTTTATTTCTTTTAATTCATGAACAATAACCTAACCCGCCCAGGGAATTGTAAAGAACATATTTATTATTGTTTTATGTACTGTATGTATGTATGTATGTATGTTTTGTTATTTATTAGTTTCTTTTATTCATAGTCTTTGAGTTGTGTTTTTAGTTGCATCAGTCAGCTATATGAATGCAGTTACTGATTTACCAGCTGCCGGACACACAGACTTGATGCGGTGAACGAGTCTGCTGGCGGACGTACGATTAATGCAGTAATGATATTTGGGATCACCTGATGATTAACCACCTTAATGGTAACCTAATCTATATTAATCTTAAACTAACCCTAACCTAATCGACCCTAACCTAACCAAGAAGAGTAAACTTTAATGTGATCGCCCAAATTAGAGCTTTAACCCTCCACCTCAACTCGATACAGTACAAGTTTATTTCGGTCAAACCTTTCGGATACAAATAATCAATTTACAAAAGTGAACTAAAGGTTAGGTGACATAACAGGTATGAATACATTTACCTAATACGAACACACAAATGAGTACACAATATAAGTTGCATATCATCAGAAGTTGCTTAATAAATATTCTTCACGTCCACAATGAAACACAGGATACTCTTTTAACATGTTACAAGTCTGGCTCGGGTTACAGAAAACCTCGGTGTGCTTAAGGCGTACCAAGTGAGAGAGACTGCCTATATGTTACAGTCTTAGGGGCCGGGAAGTACTCAGGATAACCGTCTTGTTCCTTGTTAATGGGTTGACTCAGCCTCGTCTGCGCTTGGTGAACACTACACTCCTCTAACCACTGGTGCTCCTTCCTTACCGCAGCTGCCTACTGGTACAAATGAAAGGTAATAAGTTAGAGCGGTGAAGGAGTCATAGATTAGTACGATATCTTCAGAGGGGTGAGGCTTTAGGTGCAGTAGTTAGTGATGAGGAGGCCAGGGTGAGGGGAGGCCAGGGTGAGAGGAGGCCAGGGTGAGGAGAGGCCAGGGTGAGGTGAGGCCAGGGTGAAGGGAGGCCAAGGTGAGGGCAGGGGAAGCCAGGGTGAGAGGAAGGGAGGCCAGGGTGAGGGGAATGTACCCGCCCAGACGCAGCTAATCAACCAGTCTCGGTTACTCATAGTTTCACTTAAATCATAATCTAAAAATATTGAAACTTTCTTTCATTTATTCCTTTGCTTTTTTTTCCTATTCTGTTATGCTGATAATTTACCGCCACAGCAACACACTCTTCCCTCCCAGCACACACTCTCCCGCCACAGCAACACACTCCCCCCACCACCAACACACCTCTCCCAAACAGCAACACACTCTCCCCCACCAACACACTCCCCACCACCACCAGCAACACACTCTCCCCACCACCAGCAACACACTCTCCCCACCACCAGCAACACCTCTCCCCACCACCAAGCAACACACTCTCCCCACCACCAGCAACACACTCTCCCCGCCTACATTCACCATTCATTCATTGTGGCCGCCTTACACTACTTGACTTTAATTGAGTTTTGTACATTGCATTTTCCTTTACTGGTGTTTTTTTTATTACTTTATTCTGTTTTATTATATGAAAAAAAAAGTTCAACATTTACTTTTTTTTATCAATTATGTTAAAGTACTAAATGAGCGTTTGTACATTTGTTTATTTTAATTTTTGTTTTATCTCCCTGGTTGAATAAATACCGGGGAGGGAGCTGAGCCGCGACTGTAGCCAGATATTAGTGCAAATAGAAATGCCATTTGTGCCTTTGATGATGAGGTAAATAAAAATGAAACTGTTGAAGCCTCCCACTGAAAATTCCCCCGATATTTCTGAACCCTTTGAAGTATTTTAGATTGAAATTATGAATGTGGAATGACCGTCCCCGGGCTAGTGTCCCCCCCCCCCTCCCCCTACTCGTCCCCCACAGTCAGTTTAGCTGTAGGCTTCCTCCCTTTCACTACCCCATGCGTCCATACGATGAACCTTCCTTCCTCCTCTCTCCGAACCCCCCTAATGTCAAAGCGCCTACCTTGTTTAGTCACTTTTCATTCGGTTCTCCCTTGGCTGTCAAGGTCCCAAGGGGTGTCAAGGCTCCTAGATTGCCAAGGCCTTAGGGGGTGTCAGGGCCCCTTGACTGTCAACTGCTCCCCATCGTTCATCATACATGGTCTCCGCCACCACCTCACTTGTCCGCGCTGGGTAGCTCCCTCTGCCGGGTTCACGTTGTCATGGGGAGTGAGAACGACTGAAAATGGAAAGAAGAATGAGAACCAGTGAAAGTAAGAGCAAGGATGAGAATGAATAACAGTAAGAGAAAGAAGGAAAACGATTGAGAGTGAAAGAGACACCGAGGAGTGGTAATTAGAGCGAGAATGAAAGAGAATTAAAGATTGTGATCGTTATAAAAAAGAAGTGAAAATAGAAGCGTGCTCGAGAAACACACACACAGAAACACACACAATAAAGAACATGTTTGTTAAAAGTGACCTCCACTGTGCTGCCACTCGTACCCGGTGTAAATATTATTGGTTGGAGATGATCAGAGAGAGATTACCTGTGTGTGTGTGTGTGTGTGTGTGTGTGTGTGTGTGTGTGTGTGTGTGTGTGCTACACTTTAATTACCCCGTTAAAAGTTTCTTATGTTGGTGATTAACTCAAACCAAAAAAAGTAATACTGAAATAATAATAATAATAATAATAATAATAATAATAATAATAATAATAACTAGTTTGTAACATTCGCAGGAAGACAGTTTGGAATTTATAGGTTAAAGGAATATTATAGAACGAGTCAAAAGGAAAAATAGAAGGTAATTAGAGAAAGGAAAATCAGAGAGAGAAAAGGACAGCGAGACAGCTAAAGAAAATAAAGCACAAGAAAATAAGAGGTAGAGAAAGTAAGCGAATATTACAGATACAGTACAAGGAAATTCGAAAAAGAATGGAAACACGTGACCTCGGTTAGATGAACGAGAGAGAGAGCGAGAGAGAGAGAGAGAGAGAGAGACAGATGATTGAGAATAAACCCAAAAGAATGAATATAAATATTTTCAAAGAATTATATAAAATGAAATACATAAATATATTCGAACTACCAAAAGGGATTTTTTATATTTTAGTAAAGAGTTATTTCATTTTTAACTTTGAAAGGTTAATTAATATGAAGGGAGAGGTAAGCGACTACGTTAAGCCGTATGAAGAAGAAAAAAAAATCACCGTAAAAAATGTCATCAGTTAAGTTAGTACAGGCGGGTTGATGATGACTTAATAAACCTAGAAGAATAAAATAAGCAATTATGTAGTTTGTGCTTTTGTAGTTAATAAATAAGAATATTCCGTTACTGCAGGAATTCGGCCACTAAGTCTTACACAAAACTACTTAATCATACAGTGTACACCGTTGTGCAATATTATAATGCTGTATATGAGGGAAGTAATAACAGTGGAAAAACTATAGTGTTGTAAATATGTACAAATGAAATGTGAGATTATTGTTTGTTACAAGAAGCTTAACCTCTCTCTATAAAGTTAACGTTTGTATTGTCGATAAAACTTGAAGACGGAGAGCATGTGCAAGAGGTTTATATCACGGTGGTGGAACTGGTGGGGATGGTGGTAGTGTTGGGGATGGTGGTGGGGATGGTGGTAGTGGTGGGGATGGTGGTAGTGGTGGGGATGGTGGTAGTGGTGGGGATGGTGGTGGGGATGGTAGTGGAGATGGTGGTGGTGGTGGGGATGGTGGTAGTGGTGGGGATGGTGGTAGTGTTGGGGATAGTGGTGGGGATGGTTGTGGTAGTGGAGATGGTGATAGTGGTGATGGTAGTAGTAGTGGCCAGTGATGGTTGTGATATGGTGGTTGTAATAGTGATTGTAGTGGATTGTGGTGGTGGTGGCGGCCAGTGGTGGAGGAGGATAACAAATGGTGATGGAGGGTAACAACGGAGATGGTGGAGGAATAGTGCGGACCAGTGGTGGAGAAGTGCGGACCAGTGGTGGAGAAGTGCGGACCAGTGGTGGAGGAGTGCGGACCAGTGGTGGAGAAGTTAGTGTTGAATAATCCTCTTAAACACTAATTAGCCCAATGGTTGTTTGTGTACATTGTGAGGCCGTCTGAGAGAAGATAATTTCAAACAAACAAACAAACAAGCTCGTAGATAATGTTATTGTTTGTGTTTTTGTAGGAGATTGAGAAACAAACACACTGGTCATTGTTGTTTTGGGATTGACTGCCGGAGATTAAATGATTTATATTTTTATCCGCTCCAGATTTTATTTTTACGTTGTATTTTTTTTTTAAAGGTGAAATTCTACATGATCATCAAGGTAATGCCTCAACCCTACATATATAATATAAACATATTTTACACTATAGTAAAGTTATATTGGTGTTATCCCATCCTCTTGCCTCCTTCCTTCCCTCCTTCCCTTCCCTGCCCTCCCTCCCTTCCCTACCCTCCTGCCTCCTCCCTTCCCCTCCCTCATGTAGTCTGTTGGACGATGTTATGCAGTATTCAAGACCCCCGGAGCTCGACGCCAGGTAAACGCCAGGTACACATGAATCATTATTGGCTGGGTAGTGATGCTCTCTCTCGTGGTGACTCGTGGACTGTGTGTGGTGGGTCACACAGTTAGTGGTAGTGACTGGTGGATTGTGTGATAGGCTACACAGTTACTAGTAGTGACTGGTGGACTTTATGTGGTAGGCTATGCAGTTAGTAGTAGTGACTGGTGGACTATATGTGGCAGGCTATGTAGTTAGTAATAGTGACTGGTTGACTATGTGTGGTAGGCTACAGTTAGTTGTAGTGACTGGTGGACTATGTGTGGTAGGCTACAGTTAGTTGTAGTGACTAGTGGACTAGGTGTGGTAGGCTATAGTTAGTTGTAGTGACTGGTGGACTATGTGTGGTAGGCTACAGTTAGTTGTAGTGACTGGTGGACTAAAGTGGTAGGCTGCAGTTAGTAGTAGTGAGTGGCGGACTGTGTGTGGTAGGCTACACAGTTGACCAGACCGTCGCTATACTGGCAGTTTATAGTTATACACGGCGGCATTTCCAGCCATATTTTTATCATGGCGATTAATGAAGCATTTATGACTGATGGAACGACCATTTACAAACGTTATGTGATTAAATTCGTTTTAGTGATCTTTTGTTTGTGTCATTCATATCTGACGAAACGGATAAATGCTGACGTTATAGGATAAAAAAAAATTGTTTTTTTATTAATTTTGTGCTTATTAAAAGATATTTACAAACGTTATGAAATGATTTTATTTTTTTTAAGTTTTTGTTTTGGCGAAGCAATAATATATGTCGGAGCGAATATTTATTACTGATATGAGATGAAGAATAATATTTTAACATTTATAACATTTCATCGTGATGGAACAGAACTTTACTAAAGTTTTGAGATAAAATATGTGTTTAATGCTTGACATAGAGGATGTTAAGACAGAAACTCATAATGTTATGGGTATTAATTATTCTTTAAAAGTCTGATGTCATTGTTTATGTATTTATGATGATGTTACTGTAGTGGTATATGTCGAAATGTAATATGTAGTTTATATGTAGGTGGTGACCCGCTATTGGTTGAATTCACACCCCATTAACATTAAAACTCCCCTAACGCTACCTCTGGGGGGTTAGGTTAGATTAGGTTGAATATGGTTTGATTAGGTTAGGTTAGGTTAGGTTAGTTATTTTGCTTTAATAGCTTTTATTTGTTTATTATTCATTTATTGTTTTGTTGTTGTTTACTCACTAGTTTACTCTCATTATTTTCTTTATCCATCTAGTTTATTCGTCATTGTGTTATTTTCATTCTTATACAATATTCTTTAGTTATCCGTCTTCACTTATAAGTAACTCGTTTTCTCTGTTGCTTATTAAACCATTATTGTGTTTTCATCTTATTACTCCGTTTCTTATTTCATTATTTTGTGCTTTTGTTGACATTTTTTATCTAACGTTGTGAATATAGGAAAAAAAGGTGATTTTTTTTTTAAGATTAGACACTACCGCAGTTAATGGTTAGCACCCTATCCTAGTCTAACCTAACCTAACCTAACCTAACCTAACCTAACCCCCCTAGGTGAAATAAGCCGGGGTATTTAATCATCAGGTAATCCGTATTTTTCTTCTTCATTCTGTTAATCTTGTTCGTATTATTAATTTTTTTATTCCTGTATTTATTTTCTCTCGTTATTGTTATATTCTTGGGTACATTCTACTGATTGTCAGTAATGCTCTTAAGGTACACGAAGCCTTTGGCAACAGTGGATGCAAGGTAAATACTGGCAACATCTAGTATAAGGTCCACACAGACACTGGCAACACTGGATATAAGGTCCACAGTGCACGTGGTACTATTGGTTATAAGGTAATTGCCACAATTGGTAACACTGAACTTAAAAAGGAAAATTATATATGGTAACACTGGTCATAAACAGCATTTGTTAACGCTGGTGTCAAAGAAGACACTTCAGCTGTCGACAATGGTCAGAAGAAACAATCTGACAACACTGGCCAAAAGACGGTCGCATTTGGCAACTCTAGTTATAAACATTATTTGGAAACAATGGTCACAAGAATGCCGCATCTGGCAACAGTGGCCACAAGAAGGACGCATCTGGCAACAGTGGCCACAAGAAGGACGCATCTGGCAACAGTGGCCACAAGAAGGACGCATCTGGCAACAGTGGCCACAAGAAGGACGCATCTGGCAACAGTGGCCACAAGAAGGACGCATCTGGCAAAAGTGGCCACAAGAAGGACGCGTCTGGCAACAGTGGTCATAAGAATGCCGCATCTGGCAACAGTGGCCACAAGAAGGACGCATCTGGCAACAGTGGCCACAAGAAGGACGCATCTGGCAACAGTGGTCACAACACGATGGAAACGTGTCTTGGGTAATTGCAATAACTCAGAGACAGTGTTGACGCTCAGCCTGGCCGGGATTTACACTCGTGTGTGTTTAGGGGATTTGTGTATAGGACTGTATCCCAGGTGTGTGTGTGTGTGTGTGTGTGTGTGTGTGTGTGTGTGTGTGTGGCAGAGGAGAAGCATTTATACATATAGCTGTATATTAATAGAGTGAAGACGTAAAGGCGAAGTTTATCGTCAATAATATTTATAATTATGGCACCATATAAATTGAGCTCAGGGTTGTGTTGTGTTGCCCCAGGAGACAATAATACTCAGACGATCAACAAGCATATTTGTTTATTTATTAAAATGTAATTAACGGTAATATTTTACATGTGAGTGAATATAAATACAGTCTGTGTGTGTGTGTGTGTGTGTGTGTGTGTGTGTGTGTATGTGTGTGTGTGTGTGTGCATGTGTGTGTGTGTGTGTGTGGCGGTACACAGAAGGACGGGTCGGGTTACAAATGGTACACAGCCGTCAGCGGTAAATCCCCACCTTGAATGTAACTAGTGGTGCTCTTGTCGTCCTGCTGCTGCTACTCTCTGGGGGCGTCCCGGGGAGACAGCACCCTCCACCCCCAGATACCGGCACTCTGGCCCTCCAGGGAAAGGAGCACTTAGATATGTGTCGGGGGAACTACACCCACAACCTTGGTCCCTCAGTCCTTGGATGGGCATAAAAAGGACCTGATCCTCCACAGTGGACTAAAACCTACGGAGTGTAGAGTAAGACTTGTGCAGAAGGTTTTAAGAGGACACAAGTGGTGATCGAACTGGACCATATCAGGCAAGAGCCCCCGTCAACGTGGTAAAAGTCGGGCGAACGTTCGTCTGACGTAGTGTACACTAGCGGGTCATTATGGTGGTGTGACGATTGTTTTATATAATCTTTGGTTTCATCACATCTCACATATCACGCTGCAGGTGACCGACTTTGATGGCGGGATCGTTGACGTAAACACACCCCTTGTAATATACAATATATCAACGACTCTGTGATGTTCATCAACATTGTGAAATATGAAAGCCACTTTTAGAATTAATCTATCCGTATATTTTGGCTCGTAGCTGTTAGTAATGGAAATTACTTTATATATATATATATATATATATATATATATATATATATATATATATATATATATATATATATATATATATATTTCTGTGTCGGGTACTTAGCTCAGTCGATTTCAGTACTAAAAAGGAAATTAAAATCGGTGGTCGTTGTTTGTTTATATATCTTTTTATGTACAAGGTTCGTCTTTTCTGAGTGATCACGCTTGTTGAGACGCTGTGCTGTGAAGAAGAGTTAGCAATCCCTCGAGAAATCATAGAGCAATTGAGGTATATTAAGTGCTTCCATAAATCTTATGAGCCGTACGATAGTGTCTCCCTAAAGAGAGAGAGAGAGAGAGAGAGAGAGAGAGAGAGAGAGAGAGAGAGAAAGAGAGAGCAGCCTCCACAACTAAGAGAGGACTGCCAGGCGTACGACAAATACCACCATGCTTGTGACGCCGAGTTTTGTTTGTTCTCGCCATAACCTCAACATTTCGTCTTAGTTTGGTATGTGTTTATCTTTACCAAATGTTAGGTAATAACCGTCTGTCTTACTGTATAAATCATATTGGTGTCGCGTGAATACATAAACTGCCCGACACACATACAAACGGACGAACGCACGAATTGGCCCGACGCACTTACACGGATAGACGAACGCATGCCTGTTTATATACTGTAAACACCAACAAGAAAATAACTGTTCTTATGACGACCAGCAGATGGGTATGAAAAAAAAAACATATTAAGCCTGAAAGTAAAATACTGGTTCATTTAATTATAATGAACTGGTAATAAGATGTATTATGTTGTGACGTCATCGTGTGTGTGTGTGTGTGTGTGTGTGTGTGTGTGTGTGTGTAAAACGCCGTCACCACAGTATGAACTCACAGACTAGTTGCTACCTGGGACGTACCTGTACCTCCTCACACCTGTACCTTCTCACACCTGCCTGCCCACACCTGCCTGCCTACACCTGTATCTGTTCACATCTATCAGTGTCTAGGGTAGATGTCTGACCCAGTGTATAGGGTGATATAATGGTGATATTGATGATAGTGGTGGTGATATAGGTATTAGTTGAGGTGGCAGGAATGGTGATAGTACTGGTGTTGGGGATAGTGGCAGTAATAGTGGTAGTGTAGGAGGAGGTGTAGTAATGGTGGTGGTGATAGTAGTGGTATGGGTAGTGCTGTTGGAGGGGATGGTGGTGGTGGTGGTGGTTGTTGTTGGGGTGGTAGTAGTGGTGGTGGTTGTTGGGAGGTAGTAGTGGTGGTGGTAGTGGTTGGGGTGGTGGTGGTTTAGAGGGCCAAAAAGAAGGCAGTCAGTCTATGTTGAGAGAATCAGTACCTGCTGTGAACCGAGTTGTAGGGGTGATTGGGTGGGGGTGTAGGCAGATGGGCGTGTGTGGGCAGAGGGATGTGTGGGTGGATAGACGGACTGGTAAGTTAGGTATGTCACCCTATATATATATATGAAGAAGATATTTCGCATATTCTCGTTAGCTAAGGTTCCTTGTTTAATCCTTTTTCCTGCAAAGTTATAAAGAGCTGGGCCTGGTAGTTGAGGCGGGCGGCGTGAAGGCACTAGAGAGAGGATGGTCTGTAGTAACGTCTTCACTCTGGGCATTAGCATATAGTAATGGAGAAACTTGCCTTCTACTTGGATTAAAGAATTTTTCCCACCTACACAAGAGGAAACATGTAAATTGTCATATTCTTGGTGATGCACACACGAAATTATTCACTTTTGTGTACAGTGGTCACGTCTCTCAGCATCGTCCATCAAGACACCTCTCGTGCTTCAGATAATCAAATTTTTAGTTCACCAATAATTACCTTGATTGATATTTGGCCAAATTTAACCAAGTGTATCTTTTATATATACTGTATGATTAATAGTCAATTATGTTAGCTTGACGAACTGCCTCATCCCCAGTCTAGACGGAGGTTAGTAACACCATCTTTTATATTCTAGTTAGGAAAAAAACCCAAAAGATTCTAGTATGTTAATGTCTCTGGTCGATGTCAGAGTGATCAGAAAATAATGACTAAAGTTATAATGAATGAATGAAACTTGGATATCTTTGATTTTATGAGAAACAAAGTTGGTGGATAAAAATAGAAGTCTGCTCTGGGTAAGTAAGAGGCGTAAAGACCAGAGTGATTGAAAACTTAAGAACAAAATAAGGTGTTGCTGTTTAGTGCTTAAAAAAATAGTAATGTGCTGGACTACAAGAAGATCAGCTACAGGTGCTGGAAATAGTGAGTGTTTATATACCAACAAGTGAGTAAGATGATAAGTTTTGAAAAGATCTGCATTGAAAGCTTTGAAATGGGGCTTTACATTGATAGTTGCATTGACATAGCTAATGAGAAAGGCAGGGAGAAAGGAGGCAGAGGAGGGGGGAATGGAAGAAGAGGAGAAGGAATAGAAGAAAAGGAGAAATAGAAAAGGAAGGAATTAAAGAGAAAGGATGATAAGAAAGGAGAGTAAAGAGAAGGGATTTGAATGATGGTGGGGAGAGGGAGAGAGTGGAAAGATGAAGGGGAAAATTAAGAAGAGATAGAATGGAAAAGAAAAGGGAAGGAAGAAGGAATGGTAAAAGACAGAAGGAAAGAAGAAAGAATAATGATGGTTACCTGTCTTTCGGGGTCATGCTTGTGTGTATGTGTCCATTATTTTAGGTGAAGGATTTAAGTGACTGAAATAACATAACCCGAGACGATATTAAGAGTCTAGGGATCCTGAGTCACAATAGATCGTACGATAAATTTTTACTCTGTTTAACCTTAGAATAAAAGAATGCACTTCACAGGTTGATGTAAGTTAAAACACAAAGTTAAACTCGACAAAAAAAAATCGATAAGAGGTATTGAGACTTTTCTTTAGCTAGATACGTTCACTTAGCACCAGTTAAGGGACCAAATTAACTTAGGAGATGGGAGGAGGGAGGAGAATTACTGATGCATAACAAGACAATAAAAGCTTTACGCAGTGCTAGTTAAACTTCTACTTGTCCGGATATGGTTATAAACAGTTATCACACACACACACACACACACACACACACACACACAACTTCTCCATGTGACTCGCCACCTAATTTACTAAAAACGGAAATTACTACGTCAGCGACTTTTATTATAGTCGTCTTTAATTTTCCTGTAATATGAATTAGTCCCTTCAAAGGCATTAACCTGTACCAAAACTAATTAAGGTCTGCCCCAGGTGAAGGTTGGGGGAGACATAATTGTTTTACTGGAGTCGTCTTTTTTCTCTCTAAAGTTTCTGTAAAGTATATTACTCTCTCTGACTAGATGATCAATCTTTCATGAAATGTTGTATCCTTTTGTATTATGTTGAGACGATTTGCTGAACATAAGTTGATTTGTGTCTTTGACTTACACATTTTATGACAAATCCGACGTCTGTGACAATACTTTTCTTCGCTTTTCAGTATTTTCCCCTCACTGGTGAAGGGATGTGATAAATAGTGTTATATTTAATAGTTTAATCTCAATTTGTTCTTAATTACACGAGATATTGTATTTAGTCGACAGCCAACACATGCAAACTCGGGGACGACAAATTAAGCAAAAATAACTAGTGGTTTTAGATCTTGGTCATGACGCTGTTTAAGACATTGTGGTGGTAAGATAATTAATGATGACGTATCTACGATGTGCGTCATCATTAACTCACCACCAGACACCAAGAATAAGACAACTTCTGGGTTAGGATTCTCAGATTCCTCCCAACTGGAACTGTGGCCATACATAAACCTGACCAGCATAAACTAAACACAGTAGCGAGTAAAATGGCTTTGGGATTGTACTGAGACTCTACTGTGACCCTCCAGTAACTAGATGCCTTCTGTTCAGAGTTAGGGAGCGTCTTGTAGCGAGTGAATAGGAGGAGGGAAGAGGCCCAGGAGACGGCGTGGGGATGTGTGTACAAGTCTCGGGTGGCGCAGTGCCATGTTTACTAACTGTGCCGGTCGTGGTGGTGATGGTGGCTGGCGGTGGAGTAGGAGGTGGTGTTAGCGGTGGAGTAGGAGGTGGTGGATGGTGGGAGTAGGAGGTGGTGGCTGGCGGTGGAGTAGGAGGTAAAAGAAGTGGTGAGCAGGAGGTGGTGGGAGTCGGTGAGCAGGAGGTGGTGGCTATGGTGAGCAGGAGGTAAGGGGAGGGGAAAGGTGGTGGTGAGGAGGTGGGAGGAGGTGGGTGGGAGGGGAGGTGAGCCGGTGGAGTAGGAGGTGGCTGGCGGTGGGAGCAGGAGGTGGTGTTAGCAGGGAGTAGGGGAGGTAGAAGGAGTGGTGGGAGGAGGAGGTGGTGTTAGCGGTGGAGTAGGAGGTGGTGGAGTCGGTGGAGTAGGAGGTGGTGGTGGTGGTGGAGCAGATGGTGGTGGAGTAGGAGGTAGTGGTGGAGTGAGAGGTGGTGGTAGTAGCCACACGCCCTCCACTACTCTCCCCCACTCCCTGCACCACTCTCCCCCACACTCTACCACCACTCTACTTCCCCCTTCTCCACCATTCTCCCCCACACACCACCACCACTCTTCCCCACACATCACCACCACCACTCTCTCCCACACTCCACCATCACTCTCCCCCACACTCCATCATCACTCTTCTACCCACTCCACCACCACTCTCCCGCACACCCACCACCACCTCCTCCACACTTCACCACCCCCCTCACCCCAACACCATTATTCCCCACACTCCACCATCACCTCCCCCACACTCCACCATCACCTCCCACACTCCACCACTTCCACACTCCACCATCACTCTCCCCACACTCCACCACTACCTTCCCACACTTCCACCATCACTCTCCCCACACTCCACCATCACTTCCCACACCCACCATCATTTCCCCACACTCCACCATCCCTCTCCCCCACACTTCGCCACCAGGACAACTAGGTTCTTGTTTGTTGTTACCTCCCAAACATTCACTTATGCCGAGCGTTTATTCCGTTTCCTTCTGTTATTTATCAGTGTTTGTGTTGTTATTCCGTGTTCGTTCATACATCTCCATTACCTGTTTTCTTCTCGTCACTTTCTTTATCTCTGTCTCTCG
This sequence comes from Homarus americanus, assembly GCF_018991925.1. Classification (NCBI taxonomy): domain Eukaryota; kingdom Metazoa; phylum Arthropoda; class Malacostraca; order Decapoda; family Nephropidae; genus Homarus; species Homarus americanus. Next base: position 21,819,731 of record NW_024716703.1, on the reverse strand, counting down.
TATATTGTTATTTATTGTACGTGTGTTTATCTCCATTTAGCTCTCTCTCGTATTTTACATCTACCGTTTTATGACATGGGCATATATTCACTTAGCATTTTCTTTTTCACACACACACACACACACACACACACACACGCACACGCACACGCACACACGCGCACACGCACACACACACACACGCACGCACACACACACACGCACACACACACACACACGCACATACATATGGATCCTCCCTCCCTAGCATTGTGGTGACTCCAAAGGTATATCCTTTTAACTAGCCGTTAGTGAGGATTCTCTCTCTCTTGTATTACATGTTAACGAAAGGTTAAAAATATACAAACAAACAGTGGAAAGGCAAAAAAGAAAAACCACATACACACAAAGGGGAGAAAAAAGCACGAAAAACAATAATAAATTAAAACAAACACACAAAAGGTTAAAAAAAAGTTCAAACAAATAAATGAATAAACAAATTAATAAACAAATAAACAAACGAAAGGTGACCAAATTTACAAAACAAATAAACAAGTAATTAAATTAAAGGTTGAGTTGTAACTTGAGTGGAGGTATAACTCGGAAAGTTTCAATTTTATGAAGGTGTAACTTAGTGAAGCTATATCTCGATGGTGTTATAACGTGTTCGAGGGGGTTTAACTTTACTGCTCACAACTGGAGGTATAACTTGAAGGTATAACTACTCTGGGAACATCTGGAGGTATAACTTGAAGGTATAAATACTTTGGGAACATCTGGAGGTATAACTTGAAGGTATAACTACTTTGGGAACATCTGGAGGTATAACTTGAAGGTATAACTACTTCGGGAACATCTGGAGGTATAACTTGAAGGTATAACTACTTTGGGGACATCTGGAGGTATAACTTGAAGGTATAACTACTCTGGGAACATCTGGAGGTATAACTTGAAGGTATAAATACTTTGGGAACATATGGAGGCATAACTTGATGATGTTATAACTTGACGGTGACATAACCGGGTTGAAGTGTGAATTGTAAAGTGTGGAGAGTGAGGTGGGCAGAGTGGAATGTGGAGTGTGAAGTGTAAGGTATGGTGTATGAGGTGAGGTGTTGGGTGTTAGGTGTAGGGTGTTAAGTGTGAGGTGTTGGGTGTTAGGTGTAGGGTGTGGGGTGTTAGGTGTGAGGTGTTGGGTGTTAGGTGTAGGGTGTTAGGTGTGGGGTGTGAGGTGTTAGGTGTAGGGTGTGAGGTGTAGGGTGTGAGGTGTAGGGTGTGGGGTGGTAGGTGTGAGGTGTAGGGTGTGAGGTGTGAGGTGTAGGGTGTTAGGTGTAGGGTGTGAGGTGTTAGGTGTTGGGTGTGAGGTGTGGGTCAACAAGCAGAGGAGCACCAGGGTTCCATCCCCCGGTAATCCACCTTATATATCTCCGTCTCCCGCCGGGATCATGGCTGTGCTCTTTTCCCGACACTGTAAATATTCGCACTTCGCACACTCTCCCTTCCTCCTCCTCCTCCAAAAGGAGTCAAGGACCTTCAGGGTTAGGAAGGACTATGTGAGACTGCCTAGAAGGACTCAGGGATATGAAGGACCTTTAGGGCGAAGTGTGTCGGGGACCTGAACCATGCAGGACTGAGTGAGTCTGGGACCTGAATCATGCAGGGCTGAGTGTGGCGAGGGCATGAACATCCAGGGCTGAGTACGTCTGGGACCTGAATCATGCAGGGCTGAGTGTCTCGGGGACCTGAACCATGCAGGACCGTCCTTCCCACCCCTGGCAGGAACGGATGGCGCCCCTACTTGAGCGGAGATGACGGTGAAGGTGGCAGAATAGAGCTCACTCCTCCTTGCCTCTTTTATCTTCTGGCCTCCCTTGCTCCTGATGCCTCTATTAGTCTCTCTCCCCCCACAGCTCTTATACCTCATCATTCTCTCTCTCATCCTACCCCCGCATTATTCTCTTACTTTCATGCATCCACTTTCGCACTGTTTATGTCATTTATTTCTACGCAATTTTAGCAGCATTCTTCTTCCTCTTTCTTCTCTCCCTCTTCCTTCTCTTCCTCTCATTATTGTGCTTTAAATACCCCTTTATTGTCCTTCTCTTATTCCCTCTTCTTTTTGCATCCATTAATATCTTCCTCTCATTCCTCTCTCCCTTCCACACCTTTTTACCTTCCTCTTTATACCCTACCCCTTCATCTGTTTTCCTTTCGCACCTTTTTTACTCGTTCGTTCATTCATCCACCTTTCGCACCCCCCTCTCCTCGTCCACTCGTTCCAATTCAGTCTCCCACCTTTTGCACATTTCTCCTTGTGCTTTCTCCCTTTCATTCGTCCATCTTTCGCACTTTTATCTTCATCTTTTCTCATTCATTCACCTTTCGCACCCTTTATTCTCGTCCGCTCACTTCTCTCCCCCTTCATTACTCCACCCACCTCCACACTGTTCAAACATTCGTTAATTAGAGTTTTCACACTGGATTTTGTTTCTCCCTCCCTCCCTCCCTCCCCCGTCTGCTTTTTGTATCACTTGACGTTAGAATTTAAGATGAAATGTTGTAAACCTTTTCCTTCTCTCTCTCCTGGTGTAACCGACCCACGTTCACTGATTGATGGATTGTCAACAGGAATATCCTTGGGAAAATGTTGCGGTGGACTAAACCAAGTTGCCAAGTACCCGCCACTGATCACACCGCCCACCCTAGTATGAGCCAGACCAGGTGGCACACTTAATTTACCTGAGAGCTGGAGTCGTGTGTAAAATAGTGTCCCTGCCTACAAAAACTTGATAAAAAAAAATAAATATCTTTTCCTATTTGAAATAAAAAATTAGATCTCTGCTTAATGACGTAACCCCCTTCTCCTCCCTCCCTCCCTCCTACCTACTCTCCTACCTCTCCCTACCCACCTCCTCCTCTCACTCTCTCCCCACCTCTCTCCCTTCCTCTCCTCCCCCTCCCTCTTAACTTTCCACCCAAATCTTCCTACCTCCTTCTCCCTCCTCCTCCTTCCACCCTTCCTCTACCTCTTCTCCTTTCTCCCTTCACCCTTCCCTATTCCTCCCTTCACATAACTCTCCTCCCTTCATTCAACTCTCCTCCTTCCACCATTCCCCTCTGTTATTTACCATTTTCTCCTCCCCCTTACCCTTCCACGGTTCCTCCCCACTTTGCCCCTCCTCCCCTTCTCTTCCCTTCCTACCCTTCATTACTTCTTTCTTCACTTCCTTCCCTCTTCCGTTTTAACTTCCTCCCCCTATTCCCTTTCCTCTCTCTTTTTCCTTCCCATTCTCCCTCCACTCTTCGATACTTTCTTCACCCTTCTCTCCTTCTCCCTTCCTCCTCTCCCTTCATCTCATCACCTTTTTCTCTCCTTCTCCCCTCTTTTCTCCCTCCCCCCCCTCTTCTCTTCGCTCGTCCACGTTCCCTTCCCCTTTCTCTCCCACCCCTCTTTCTGCCCTCCCCACTTCCTTTCTTCCTTTCTCCCCTCCTCCCATCTTCCTCTCCCCACTCCTTACCCCTCTACCCCCTCTTCACCCCCCCCCAATATAAAGCGGATGCTTGCATGAAAGGCGACGGGTCGGTCGTTTCAGGGATCCCCAGAACGAGGCCCCTCCTTAGACATCAGACCAATAATTATCTTTTGTTTACCTGTTTACCCAAGTACGTCAGGGAACCCCTTCCTCTCTCTCTCTCTCTCTCTCTCTCTCTCTCTTGGGGAAAAGCAATGGATCCTAAGTGTAAACATAGCGTATGAGGGCGGCAGGGGTGGCACTGTGCAGCGTGTGAGGGCGGCACTGGGTGATAAGAGAGAGGTTACAGGGCGGTGGCACTTTGGCTGCGCGGAAATGGGTGGTGGCACCGGGCGTCGTAGAACGGGGTGGTGGCACTGGGCGGCGTAGAACAGAGTGGTGGCACTGGGCGGCGTAGAACGGGGTGGTGGCACTGTGGTGATGAACGGGGTGGTGGCATTGGCCGGCGATGAACGGGGTGGTGGCACTGGCGACGATGAACGGGTGGTGGCACTGGGCGGCGATGAACGGGGTAGGCATCATGGCGTAGTATCAAATAATTATGAAAGATGTGTATTGGGTAGTGTTGATGAAAGAGAAAGAGAGAAAGTGAAAGGAAAAGAGAGAGAGAGAGGGAGAGAAGATGAGACAAAGAATAAGAAATAACGGATGGTGAAAGAGAAGAGAAGATAGAAAGAAAGGATAAAAAAAGCAAGAATGGGAAACAGGCGAATAGAGAAAAGGATAAAAGTTGTAGTTAAAAGAAGAGAAAATGGTGAGAAAGGAATATATTTATAGAGAGAAAAAGAAGAAGAAGAGAATGGGGAAGTGTAGGAGAATCAAGGTAATAACAGGAAGCGGTAATAAAAATAGGAATGAAAAAGATGGCGATACTTGTAGCAATAATACCAGGGATATTTTATTTTTACTTTTCCTTGAGAAGAAAATGAGGTGGAGGAAGAGGATGAGGAGGAAGAAGAATAAAGGAAAAGAAGAAGGAGAGACAATAGGAATGGTAAAAGAGAAGAAGGAAGAGAGGAGAAATTTGGAAGAGGAGGAAGGGTCAAAGGGAAAAGAGGAGGAGGAGGAGGAAAAGAAGGAAGGGAAGACAGGGGGAAGGGAATGGGCAATAGAGAGAGAGAGAGAGAGAGAGATAGAGAGAAGGAGAGAGAGAGAGAGAGAGAGAGAGAGAGAGAGAGAGAGCGAGAGAGAGAGAGAGAGAGAGAGAGAGAGAGAGAGAGATTGGAAGGGGAGGAGGAGGTATAAGAAGAAAGAGAGAGACAAAGAGAATAATACATCCGAATGCAGGAGAACCAATGAACCGAAATGCAGGAAGGGGATATGGAAGAATGAAAAGAAAGAGGGGGAGGAGGAGAAAGGGTTGATAAACAAACAAGCAAAGCAGACAAGGAGAAGGATAAATGCTTGAGAAGTATTGGACTGGAAGACTGAGGAGAGGAGGAGAAACACACACACACACACACATACAAACACACACACACACACATCAGAGGAGAGAGTAAAAGGAGGAGCAGGGAAAAAAGAAGATACAATGTTGACAGTGTGTAATGTCGGGGAAGCGAAGGAAATGTAGTGGAAGAATTGGCATGAGGTAGTATGAATCTACGTGTGTGTGTGTGTGTGTGTGTGTGTGTGTGTGTTCCGCCTGGCTTATTCAACTCATCGTCAGGGTGGGCCAACGCCAGACTCATCAGTGCCGTCTAAGTCAACCAAGTGTTGCCAGTTTTATCGACATCACTGGACCCACCATCACCACGCCCACCACGACCCACCATCACCGCGCTCACCACTGGACCCACTCCTACCACCACTAAACCCACCATCACCACGCCCACCACGACCCACCATCACCACGCTCACCACTGGACCCACTCCTCCCACCACTAAACCCACCATCACCACGCTCACCACGACCCACCATCACCACGCTCACCACGACCCACCATCACCACGCTCACCTCAGGACCCACCATCACCACGGCCACTGGAGGACGTAGGGTGGTGTAAGATGGGGCATTGATAGGGGACATACCTTCACTTTACTCCAACTCGTCACTTTCTCCTAAACCTTTTCTTTTTCTTCTATCTTTATTATATCCCCTCATCCTTTTCCCTCATCCTTTCCGTCATCTCACTGTCCCCTTATCCCTCACTCACATCCTTCTCCCCCCCCCACCTTTACCTCACCCTCTTCACCCTCTTCCCTTGTCCTTTCCTCCCCTCGTTCTCTCTCTAACTTGTCCTCGCGCTTCTAACCCCTATTTTTCCTCTTTGCATGTTCAATTCTATATGGCAACGAAGCTGTAAGACCCCCAACACCCACCACAACACACCCAACACCCACCACAACACTCCCAACACCCACCACAACACTCCCAACACCCACCACAACACACCCAACACAACACCCTAACACCCATATTCACAACACACCCAACACTCCACTAATAACACTCAAACAAATTACCACAACACAACACCCACCACAACACTCCCAACACCCACCACAACACACCCAACACCTACCATCACCGGGGAAAAATCAACAGGTATTGGAAGAGACTCTACAGTAAATAATCGAATGTCCTTTAGCTTAAAAAAACACAAAAGAACACACAATAAAAACAGAAACCTGGAAGACGCTGTTGACAAGTATATAACTCTGAAGAAAACAATGAAAAATCGAGAAGAAAAGGAGAAGAGACCAGCCGTGAGAAAGGAAATAAAGGAAGAAGAGATTAGAGGAGCTGGCAGGACCCTGGAAGAGACAGTGAGAGATGACAAACCGCTGAGGGACAATGAAGATGACGAGACGACAGAAGCTTCTGGTCATGACAAAGGGATGTAAGCAACTTGGAAGAGAGAGAGAGAGAGAGAGAGAGAGAGAGAGAGAGAGAGAGAGAGAGAGAGAGAGAGAGAGAGATAACAGGTTCCTGGAAAGGAATTGAACGATTAAAGATTTTAAAATACACGACGAAACTTACTTTGGATGAACAATGACAGAAGATGGGAGAGAGAGAGAGAGAGAGAGAGAGAGAGAGAGAGAGAGAGAGAGAGAGAGAGAGTTAATGGTTCTCGAGTAGACAATGGAGAAGACCAAGGGAGATAACAGGTTCTAGGAGGATAAGGAGATGTAGAGAGTTTGAAAGAGACAAAAAGAAAAGGGGGTTGGGTTGGGTTCTAAAGATCATGGAAGAGACAGTTGGAGAGATAAGGAGAGAAGATGGTTTCTGGAGGAGACAGCGGAAGAGACAAACACAGGTAAAAAGTTCTGGAGGAGATAATGAAAGAGAAGGAGGGATAGATAGATAAATATAAAAGAGACAGGGAGAAATAAGAAGAGACCTTGGAGATAATCTAAGTGATGCAAGACAAGGCAAGAGACTATAACGAGAAACATACCCTAGAGAGAGAGAGAGAGAGAGAGAGAGAGAGAGAGAGAGAGAGAGAGAGAGAGAGAGAGAGAGGTGAGAGAAAGAGAGAGAGAGAGTAATTCGATCGCAAGATGTGCCAAGAACTTTCCCGTTTATTTGAGATAAATTTTTGGTCGTAAAAAAATGTAATTGAGGAACCTGTCATCCTGCCTTAAGAAAATTCAATCGTCGGAAACAGTGAATTGAGATTTAGAGAAGAGGAAGAAAATGATGGATGTTTTCAACTCTGAAGAAGAAGAAGAAGAACACAAAGGATAACGAGAGAAAGGGGAGAGGGAAGAAGAAGAAGAGGAGGATCTGGTCATTGCGGGGAGAGAGAGGAGGGAGGAGGATCTGGCCATTATGGGGGAGAGAAGAGGAGGATCTGGCCATTGGGCAAGGAGGGGGAAGTGGAGGAGATCCAACACATGAGAAAGAGAGGAGGAGGAGGATCTGGTCATTATACAGAGAGAGGAGAGGAGGATCTGGTCACAGGAGGAGGGGGGAAGGGAGGAGGATCTGGCTGGGTTAAGGAGGGTGGGGGGAAGGAGGATCTGGCCACAGGGAGGGGCGGGGGAAGGAGGGGATTCACACAGGAGGGCGGGGGAAGGAGGAGGACCTGGGCTGGCTATGAGGGAGGAGAAGGAGGAGGATCTGGCCATTATGGGGAGAGGAGGAGGAGGATCTTTGGCCACAGGAGAGGGAGGGGGGGGGAGAGATCTGGCCACAGGAGGGAGAGGAGAGGAGGGGATCTGGTCATTATGAGGGCGGGGGAAGGAGGAGGATCTGGTCATTATGGTGGTGGGGGAAGGAGGGGGACCTGGCTATGAGGGCGGGGGAAGGAGGAGGATCTGGTCATTATGAGGGAGAGGAGGAGACGGGTCTGTGGTCATGAAAGATAGAGGAGGAGGAGAGGAAGATCCCTTATTATAAAGAAGAACTGAGAATGGAAGGACGAGTGACGTTAATGAGATGGAGGGGAGAGAAGGAGAGAACAAGGGATAATGAGGAAAGAGAGAAAGAAGAGAAAAAGGAATAACGAGAAGGAGGGGAGAAATGGAGAAGGGAAAGGACAAGAGGTAATAAGAAGGAGGTGAAGGAGAGAGAGAAAAACAATGGATAGCAAGAAAGAGAGAACAAAAGATAACGAAAAGAAAAGGAAAAAGGAAAAAAGTGGAAGTGATAATAACGAAAAGAAGGGAGGAAGGGGGAGAGGGAGGTTAAGGGAGGGGAGGAGGGTCACGAAAAAGAAGGAAGAGAAGGAAGCGGGAGGGAGGGGAGGATGGTGACGAAGAAGAAGGAAGAGGGGAGAGAAGGAAGCGGGAGCGAGGGGAGGGTGGTGACGAAGAAGAAGGAAGAGAAGGAAGCGGGAGGGAGGGGGAGATGGTGACGAAGAAGAAGGAAGAGGGGAGAGAAGGAAGCGGGAGGGAGGGGAGGGTGGTGACGAAGAAGAAGGAAGAGGGGAGAGAAGGAAGCGGGAAGGAGGGGAGGGTGGTGACGACGAAGGAGACACAAAAAAAGAAATTAAAAGGACGGGACTTGACTACCGTTAAGCCAGCTCACTCCTCATCCCTCCCACTCATCCCTCCCCCTTTCCCTGCTCCTCCTCTCCTGCTTAACATCCTCTTCCTCCGTCTCCCCCCCTCTCCCCCTGCTTCACCTCCTCCTCCTCCCCGCTTCTTCTCCCGGGTCACCTTCACCCCAGACCTCACCTCACCCTTACCTAAATGTATTAAATAAAGGGGTAGAATTGGTTTATCTTGTTAGATCCTTTGATGAGAGTTGGGCATGTGTGTGTGTGTCTGTCTGTCTGTCTGTCTGTCTGTCTGTCTGTCTGTCTGTCTGTCTGTCTTTTCTGAGATGTGAAATTCTTGCCCTTGATGTTTTTTTGTTTTTTTTTATAAGATTTCTGGGAATTGTATTACTCGACGTGGTTGAGAGACTTTGCTGTCGGCGGCTTATCGTTAGTGTTGGCTGCAAATATATATATATAGAGAGGAAGATGTTGTAGCCACATTAATTTTGGTAACACTGTCTCTTGGAAAAGTAAATGTACTAAAGAGGTGTTGGTTACATTGTCTCGTCAACAGCTGGGGCATTAACACACCCGTTAGTTGTAATCAAACGCTATTTTTCCCAGGTAAAAAAAAAGGCCTTGTTTCTTGCCTTTTGTTGAGCACGATGTTCTTATTTGTTGGTTTTGTCATGTGTGTGTGTGTGTGTGTGTGTGTGTGTGTGTGTGTGTGTGTGTGTGTGTGTGTGTGTGTGTGTGTGTGTGTGTGTGTCTACATACACAGCGGTAGAGCCAAAGCCTCATACATATTTCTCCAAGGATTACCAGGCCGCGTCACTGTTTATTCAACGACTTTCCCTAATTTACGGCGACAAAAAACAGGTAGATGTTTAATCCTTAAACACGGTGACGTAGGAGCTGTTGGCTGGCCCCTGGTGTGTGTGTGGGGGGAGGCTGGAACTCCGAAAAATCAATAAGTACAGCCATCATCATACAGTTAAGTTACAGTATTGTATATGTAGTTACAGGGGTTCATAAATACAGTGTTTTAATGAAATTTGACTTTAGGAATATTAATACTAGTACAGATTTAAGTATGAAGCTCAGGTGGGGAGGTCTACAAAGGTGGCGCCTCGGCAATTTGTTTATCCAGAAGTATCAAAACATATGAGGCTCTAGGTATAAAGTGTAGGTACAGTAATTACCATATTGGCTCACTACTCTAATGGTGTTGCCTTAAATGAGATATGTGGAAGGTACACTCTCACCAAAAACTTATCGAGCGCTATAAGCACTATGTAACATGAAAAATTGACCTGAGTGTGAAGCCATTCCGAGATGACCCCCCCCATTCTGCTCATTCTCACACCCATCGTGCCCAGGTGCTGGAGAGGTTTTCTTTGAGAGTGTATAAGAGATTAATCATGTGAACGTAATGGTGGAATTGTGGGGTTTTTTTCACACCGTCAACGTCCAAATGACAGTCGACACGTTTTGTTGACAAGTATGGAGATTGGCCCCACACCCGGACGGCTCCCCTGGACGGCTCTCCCACAACCTGGACGGCTTTCCCCACACCTGGACGGCTCCCCCACACCTGGACGGCTCCCCCACACCTGGACGGCTCCACCACACCTGGACGGCTTCCCCACAATTCCAGACGGCTCCCCCACACCTAGACGGCTCCCCCACACCTGGACGGCTCCCCCACACCTGAACGGCTACACTACACCTGGACGGCTCCCCCACACCTGGACGGCTCCCGTAACTTAACCCGATGAGACAACGTATCTAGTACACACTAAATGTTCAACGACAGTATCTAGTGCACACTAAATGTTCAACGACAGTATCTAGTGCATGTTATGTTGAACGACGATTTATCTAGTATACACTTAAAGATCAACGACAGCATCTAGGACGGAGGCTAAATGCTCAATAACAGTATTTAATTTTCTTCACTGATCACTTATAATTGACGAGTTCCATTACACCTTTTTGACATGATCGCTGTCTCTGTGTAGTATAGAAGACATCTGACACTCAAGTATCCACTAAAAACGAAAATATAACTTACGACTTTATGAGACTCTTGGGTGTTTTTTCTTCACTGATTCCTTTGTATTGATGAGTCTCTCTCAGGGCTTAACCTTCCTGAATGGTCTCTTCCTGTAAGTTTATTCCTTCGTGATTAAACCTTCTCCTACCTCATGATTCCTGCTAGATCATCCTTCCTCTTATCTAGTCTCTTCTTCTAATGGCTAACTTACTTCTCTTCCTCCTCCTCTTCATCTTTATTCCTCCTCTTCTTTCTCCTTAGCAGACTTTCGCGCGTCCTTTCCCTCATGGCAGACAGGTGCAGTAAATGGAAGGGATAAGGAAAGAAGGATGGGGAAGAAGGGAACAAGCAACAGGGAAGGGGAGAGAGGGTGGGAAGGAGAGGGTGAAGAAGAGAAAGAACTATAGAGGAGGAGGGAGGGAAGATTGGGGTTTAAGGGAAAGAGGGGGGTGAAGGAGAGAGAGAGGGGTGAAATATTGAAGGAAGGGGTGTGGGAGGGAGGGAAGTGGGGATTAAGGGAAAGAGGGGGGTGAAGGAGAGAGGTAGGGGTGAAAATTTGAAGGAATGGGTGTGGGAGGGAGAGAGAGAAAGGGTCGCTATACCTGGTCTAAAATAAGTAAACACAGAAGGACAAAAGACTCAGGGAAAAACAGCAACAAGAGAGTCAAGACGCTTCTCGGTATTTTCTGCTCTCCTTTACCTCTCCTTCTCCCTCCTTTACCTCTCCTCCTCCTACCTTTCTCCTCTCACCTCCCTCCCCCCCAGACTTACCTTTCCACAAACCGCTATTCATGTCTAAGAGCTCGCTTCCTAAGGCGCCACCTGAATAATTGCACCCTCCTTTACTCCACCTTGGTCTTGTGAGCCGCTCCTGCAACCCTCTCCAAGCTCTCTCTGTGTGTGTGTGTGTGTGTGTGTGTGTGAGACAACATTACACAGCACAGTTTCCATCAGCCAAAGTCTCAGTAATAACGGTAATTTAGTCTAATTTTAGTGGACGTCTGGAACATATCTGTAGTATGACGTATACTTCCTGCTGAGGACATCTGCGGTAATATATCATTTAGGGTATGTCAGAGTGGTGGTGGTGGTGGTTGTTGGTAATTTGGATAGTGATGGTGGTGGTTGTTGTTGGTGATGGTGGTGGTTGTTGTTGTTGGTGTAAGGTGATAGTGATGGTGATGTTATTTTTTATTATTAGTGGTGGTGGTGGTGGTAGTGAAGGTAGTTGTAGTGGTGGTAGTTGTAGTGGTGGTAGTAGTAATGGTGGTGGTAGTAGTGGTGATGGACTGGGCACTCGGTGTTCCACTGTGTGACTCACTCATTAGACGATGAGTGTCACTAATTTACGCTACTTGAGCTCATATGGCACTGTCATGACACAGGGGTGAGTAGTGCCAAGGGGTGGTGGAGGGGTGAATCATCGGTGGTGTTGTGAGAGGCACTTTGGGTCCTCCACACTATGCGGACACTCGGGTTTATCAACAATGTGACACACACACACATTGTCAACTGGCTTTTCCACACAACACAGGCACCCAGGCTCCCTTACACTACACTGGCATTTCCAGGACAAACACTCCGCTTCTCTCTTTTACAATTGCTGTTTGCACTCCGGCCCACCCCACTGGCACTCTGGTCTACCCCATTGGCACTCTGGCCCTACCCCACTGTCATTCTGGCACTCTGACACCCGACTATCATTCTAGCTCCTTAACTATCACTCTGGCTCTACAAAGGCTTCTCCCCATTGGCACTTTAACTCCCTTACTGACACTGGAGGTTTCCACTGGCACCCCGACTTACCCACTATACTGGCATTCCAACTCCCCCACTGGCATTCCAACTCCCCCACTGGCATTCCAACTCCCCCACTGCCACTCTAGCTCCCCCACTGGCACTCTGGCTCCTCCACTGGCACTCCGAAGCCCACACTGGCACTCTGGCTCCCCCACTGGCATTCTGGCTCCCACACTGGCACTCTGGCTACCCCACTGGCATTGTGACTCCCCAACTGGCACTGTGCCCATCATTAATATTCCCCAAAGTATGAGAAACACCATTTGAAATTCAGCTCGTTGTGTTTGTCTAAATGCATGTTTGTGTGTGTGTCTGTGGAAATCTTTTTGTGTGTGGTCCTGTGATTGTTTCAAAGTAAACTCAGATTTTGTATTTTTTTGCGAAAGGATTGTTTTGTTAGGTGTTTACTTCTCCCTGATTTTGTAAAAGTTGGGAAGGAGGGACAGAAAGAATAAAAGGAGGGGGAGGTTGAAACAAGTGAAGGATGAGATGCTGCTGGCGTTGTGTTAGTACCTCACCAAGCTCTGGGAGGGGTGGGATGAGATGGTGAGATACAGTGTATGTATAGTATGGTGATGGCGAGGCGAGGTGAGTGGACTTGATGACTTGGCCTTTGAGAATTTATTATTGATGAATCAACAAACGGCTTGGTGATGTTGAGTGACGCACATGATGTTCACTTTGTGCTAAATGTAACGTGATGACTGGTGACTACGTGTGTACTCCTGTGTGGTGAGGTCGTGGTGTATTGGTGTTGCGGCATTCACGACCCGCCTCCACAGGATCCCTCTACCTCACGACCTGCCTCCCACAGCGCCTTCCCCCACGACTCGCCTACCGCAACGCCTCACCCCACGACTCGCCTACCGCAGCGCCTCACCCCACGACTCGCCTACCGCAACGCCTCACCCCACGACTCGCCTACCGCAACGCCTCACCCCACGACTCGCCTCCACCCACCCGACTAGGCCACCGACCGCTCCCTGGGTATAGCCCGTAAGATCGGATACATTGTCTAGGGTTGGTTAGCTGGTATGAATAGTCGCACTGTGTGGCCGTGTCCCCTTGTGGCCAGACTTTGTATACGGGTGCATAAGTTGGCCATCTTTTCATATGGGTAGATAGTGTTCCTTTGTTGGCCATGTTTATTTGTAGACGTGTTGGCCATCTCTTCATATGGACAAACAATGCTCCTCTGTGGCCATGTCTACTTGTACTTGTGTAGTGGATCATCTATTCATGTGCCCTGGCAGTGTGACCATGTCTGCTTGCACTTATGGCCAAACCCCAATTTTAACGTGGTCGTCACTCTATGTGGCCAAAGTCCCCTTGTGGCCATGTCTACTTGTACATGTGACTGCAGTGTATCTCAGCGTGGCCATCCTTCCATATGTCTTGACAAAGTGTCCCTGTGTGGCCACCCCAGTATGTATCCAGACAGTGATGTAGCTTAACTAACCCTGCCCTACACTCCTCCACTATCACAATCACCACCAAACATCCATTAACCACCACCACCACCACCACCACCATCATTACCACCGCGACTATCATCACCACCACCACCATCATCATCATTACCACCGCGACTATCATTATCACCATCACCACCACCACTACCAAACATCCACCGCCACTACCACCATCATCATCACCATCATCACCACCAACCAACCAACACACACACCACCAGACACCACCACCACCACCACCACCACACTCATAACACGAGACACAACAACAAAAAAAGCCACATGATTTACTCAGTACAATGAACACTTTAAAACACTCTATTCCCTTAATTATGCAGCACCCCTGACATACTGCTTCGTTACATTCGTTATACACACACAATATATTATCTCCCCAAGCCATTAGTTCAGTCCATAAGGTCATGAGGTGGCGTTCACAAGGGCCACATTGCTTGTATAGTTTACCCAGAATTGATGATTTTGAGAAGGGTGGGGGGCTGAGGGTGGGTTGGTGTGGTGTGAATAGGGGTTGGGTTGGTGTGGTGGTGGGTGTTGATGTGGGGTGTGGTGTGGTGTGGGGTAAGGGGTTGGTATGGTGTGTTGTGGTGTTTCCGGGTTATGTTGTGGTGACTGCAGTTGCGTGGGTGGCCGCTGCGGATTGAGGGCGCCACTTGTCAAGCTCAGTGGGCGCTTTATGCCGCCATCGTGGTCGCTAATGCCGCATGCATCACTTGGCTGTGGTATCACTTCGTGTGGCAGTGTTCCGGTGTTCGCCTGTTCACCCCACACACTTTGTCTGCCTACGCCTGTTGGGTGTGTGTGTGTGTGTCTACATAACACACACACACACACACACACTGTCCACATATTTTTTTTTATTCCAAGACCTGATGTATACGTGTTGCAGTCCTCCCCCTCCTGGTCACCCACTCCTTCCTTCAGTATCTCTTTCTCTCTCTCTCTCTCTCTCAATAAGGTGTATTTAGACCATGGGTGGAGGTGGGTGGGGTGAAGGGGTGTGGTGTGCTGTGGAGTGTGGGGGTGGAATGGTGTGTTATGCTGTGCTGTGGATGTGGGTGGAGGGTGTGGTGGTCTGGATGGGAGTGGGGGTGCTGGGGCGTGTAATTTGTATGTGCGTGAGAGCGGTGGGATTTGAGTTTCAGCGAAGTCGGCCAACAAGTTTTCTGTAGACTGCGACAGAATTGTCTCCCCTGAAGTTATAATTGAGGCGCCAAGTTGGTTTTCTCTCGTGTGCTTGAATGCGAGTTAAAGGGGATCGGATGTCACAACTGTGTGTGTGTGTGTGTGTGTGTGTGTGTGTGTGTGTGTGTGTGTGTGTGTGTGGGTGGTTCAGTATCTCAAGAGTCTTATGTCAGTTTTTGTCTTCTTTCCACCTTTGTTTTCGCTACAGTCTCACGGTTATTTCGCTGCCATTTTGAATCTTCATCTGTCGCGTCGTAACATGGGGATGCCACAGTCAGTTAGGGTTTCTTTTGCGTTTTTGTGAGTCCTGTAAAGGAGTTACGGGGACGAGGAGGAGGAAGACGAGAGACTGGGTAGGGAATGAGGGAAGTTTCGGGGCAAAGGGTTGAGGAGTGAGTGAGTGGAGCAAGGATAAAGGGAGTGAGGAGTTACTGAGTGGGCAGTGAAGGAAGGTGAGTGGGGAGTGAGAGAAGGTGAGGAGTTAGTGAGTGGGGAGTGAGGGAAGAGAGGAAGGTACGAATCATGGAAACAGTCTGGCGTCATGGTAGTTTTAGTGTATATGGGGCAGAGAAAGCCATTTGTTCTCTCTTTTCTTTAGGGGTGGAGGAGAATGAGAAAGTCATTATGTGCTATGATTGTTTGTGAGTGTTTGTTGTTGGTAGTGTTTGGGATATCTTGCGGTGGGTGTTTGTGTGTGTGTTTAGAGATGTTGAGGTAATGTTTTAATGTTTGGTGTTGTAGTGGTAAAGTTTGCATGTGTTGTAGTGTTTGGAGACGTGACTATGTGGTGTTTGTTAAGTTTGCATGTTGTTGTGTTTGTACGTTTGAGAGTTTACAGATTTAAGATGAGAAGGGGCGTGAGGAGGAGGAGAAGAAGAAAGGAAGAAGAAGAGAAATAATGGAGTGACTTAAGCAAGGAAATGGGAGAATGGGAAGGAAACGGGGAAGCAGAAAAGAAGAACAAGATGTGAGTAGGAGGAGGAGGGGGAGGAAAAGGAAGAAGAGATAGGGAGAAGTTGGAGGAGAAGAGGAAAAGTGGGTAGAGGAAGAGGGTGCGGGGAAGTGAAGAAGAGGAGTGTGTTGAAGAAGAAAGGGGGTGTGGGGAAGAGAAGGGGAGGGATGGGTAGAGGAAGAAAGAGCATCTGGGAAATGGGGGAAGAGAATTGGGGCGGGGCGGGGGCAGGATGGGGTGGGTGGAGGTGGAGTATGGAGTGGGGTGGAGTGGGGTGGAGTGGGTCGCCTCCCTAGGGTGTAGTTTACTGGAGTTATTAACAGGCTCAAGTTTGGCTCCATTTTAAACCAGTTTACCGAGTTGGCTGTCATGCTCCAGGGAGACTGACCTGACCTCACTCATTATGCTCCTCCCTTTTGACCTGACCCCACTGCAATATGTTCCTCTTGCTAGTCCTCCTGTCATTATGCTCCCTGCTGACTTAACTTTACGGCGTTATGATACTGCGGACCTGACCTGTCATTATGCTCCTCCCTGCTAACCTTACTTCATGACATTATGATCCTGCTGACCTAACCTGTCATTATGCTCCTCCTGCTGTTCTGACCATTCTTTATATCCTCCCTGTTGGCTTGACCTGCGTTGACCCCTTCCTGCTGACCTCCCCTCATTACCCTCACCCCTACTGAACTCTCCCTGCCTTGTCCTCCTCACGCATATCCCTACACTGGGACTGGTTAATCACCCTGAGATTAGTATCCCACCTGTTTCTGCCTGTTCCTGACATTGTTAATCCAGCTGGGTAAAATGTTATTAAGTATGGGGGAAAAGGGAAGGGATTACTTGTTCCGTGACGCTACGTTCAGACTACGAAGCCTAGATTTACGTAAAATTGAATCATAGTAAGCACAGTAGCTGGTGTTACGTGACGATTCCGTAACTCTGAAGCCCATATTGTCCGTGATGTTCCGTGACGGCCAAATAACCTCAGTGTACGTAGCGTTCTCTTCCCTCTAAATAGTCCAAGTAATCACGCAAGTGCTCCACAAGTAGCCCCGCAAGTGGCCGTGTAGTAGCCCCGTAGGTGGCCGTGTAGTAGCCCCACAGGTAACTCTGTAGTAACCCTGCAGGTAACTTCACAAATACCCTTGCAGTAATCCCACTAGTAGCCCTAAAGGTAGTCCCACAGGTAGCCCAGCGGTAGCCCCAGAGCTTCTCCTGCATCAAGAGTATACGTGACGGAGCAGGAGGGAGACGGACGAACTAGTAAGAAGTACACGCGAATTTACAAGGTTAAGTGGGCGAAACTTTTTGATGGCTCGCTCCTCGACGTCTCCCGACCCCTGCAAGAAACATGAACGTGCTGCAGTGATGCTCCTGGCCCAGGTGAAGGTGACGGGGGAGTGCAATTCCTCAGGGGAAATTTGAACCCTTTGGGGGGGAAGATAGTGGTTCAGAGCTTAATATGACAGGGAGTATTTAGAATTCTTGGCAGTTAGATTAAATATATGTAAAAAAATACATTAGCTTATGTTTTGTTTTGATACAACATCCAGCTTCGTAATTAAAACAAATGCATAATTACTACGAATTTCTTATCCAGCAAAACAAAGGTCAAAGATGCTACTACACCTGAATTCAATAGTAATTAATTTGTAATGTTTATATAACTTCCCCAGTGCTTGTCCAGTCTCTCACCAAGTGCTGACCCGACCTGACCAAGGGGTAGAAGGGTGTCTGCTGGTGTCATTTAAAACAACTCCTACTTCAGCTTTTCTATAGGCCTTACTGTATACTTATTCTATTACCTTGAATACATACACCAGGACTGTCTGTAACTTACTCGACTGGGTATTAGACAATGGCATCTCTTTTTTTAAGCCCGTGAGCCAAGGTCCACATAGGTGAGAGTCCAGGATATGTGGAGCTTTAAGATACCTGAAGATCTAAGAAATGTGAAAATTATACTTCATTAAATATTCGTGAAAATCGAAGGAACCAGAAGATACGGGATAATTAAAGATACGTGATAAATGAAACTCCAAGACACGAGAAGATTCGTGAGGAGTGAAAATAGAAGACAAGTCAGGGCTCAGTATGTGTCATGTAGGGCCCCCGAGTGTGCTTAAAAACAAGGAACACTTTAGTAGGAGACGGGAGCCCTGGAGCGAGCGTGGGAGCAGGACGAGGATGGATGGCGGGAAAGTCTCACTTCTCTTCATTCACGAGACTGCCAATGTTTCTCTTTCAGGGTGCTCCCCCCCCCCATCACCCCCTCCCTATACTTTATCACACCCCTCACTCCACTTCATCCACTCTACTCCTACTCCAAACTTTTTCAACTCCCGCCCACTCCATATCTTATCCTCCCTCCGCTACTCCTCCTTCACCTTCCCCCTTCATCTACCTCCCACATAACGTCACATATAGCAGGTGTTCAGAGGCTACGTAACACCCCGGGACTGTTGTTGTTACGGCGCTGTGTGTGTGTTGTGTGTGTGTGTGTGTGTGTGTGTGTGTGTGTGTGTCTGTCTGTCTGTCTGTCTGTCTGTGCATTAGTGATGATTTATTGATATGTCTTAATTAACTGCTCCGTTCTTTTGTTACAGGTGAGTGTTGTCGGCTGGTGGGCGTCACGTAAGTAACAGCCATCGTCATGAGTGGAGGCACGTAACTCCCCGTGTCACTCCTCGGTGTTACTCTTTGTTACTTACGGTCACACTCTGCATCATCGTAAGTCAACGGCTCGTATTCTTAAAAAAAAAAAAAATCTTAGGTTAGTTTTTACACTTAATTTACAACGTGAGAATTTGTTCATTTATAATATTTAAAGCTTCGGTGCAGATCTATGACTGGATAGACCATAAGAAAGTAAACACAAACGGCGAGAACAAAAACAGATTGACACAGAAGCTTCACCTAACAGTAGTCTTTATTATCCATATCCCACGCCACAGGTAACAAATCTGATGAGAAAACAGCAAATAACCACTCTAATGAAGGCGTGGTTCGTGACGTCAGTAGCTTATGACGTCATTGTCTAGTGACGTCAAGTTTTAGTGATAGTGGTTTGTTGACTCACGTAACAGAGGGATTGTAATGACATCAGCAGGGAGGTTATATAAGATAGATTATGTATGATCGTCGAGGAGGACTTGCACAGTGAGGGGAGGGAGATGAGGAGTGAGAGACGGAGAGAAGGAAGTAGTGGGGGGTATGAGAGGCAGAGAGAGCGAGGGGGATACTAAGAAGGTAGACAGAGGGAGTTAGGGAGAGTGATGGAGGTAATGTGTGAAAGGGAGAGTGATGGAGGTAATGTGTGAAGCGTGATGTGGCTCTCTCTCTCTCTCTCTCTCTCTCTCTCTCCATGATCCGGACAGACACACATATAGAGATACGGAAAACGATAGATCATTTGATTTGTTTTGAGTGGGTGTTACCCCCCCCCCCACCCACCCGGCCAGGTGTTGGTGGGGGCGAGCGATGGCCCTGAATATTTTAACTAAAAGTTTTTTAATCGCCTTCAATCTTGAATTCCCCTCCCCCTTCCACCTCCTTCCCTCCTTCCTTCCCTCCCTCCTTCCTTCCCTCCCTCCTTCCTTCCCTCCCCAACACACAGATGGTGATGCCTCTTTTATTGTTGTCTGAAGACCCTGATTTAAAAGTGTGTGTGTGTGTGTCCGCGCGCGAGAGAGTATATAACACACACATGTAACTATAGCTTCTTAGTAACAATGTATAACACAGTAATGAGGAGAACATTGTTACTAAGAAGGTATAGTGTGTTATGTCCTCTCGCAATTATAAAATGGTCTGCATATAGGGAAGATCATTCAGATAATCTTAATACAATCTATAAATTATTAGCATCATTACTGACCTGACCTGACCTGACCTGACCTAAGTTGATATATGTATAGTTAATATTGTGATAGTAAATTTCGTAACTAAATTTTACATCATTGATTAATTACTAATAAGTTTTGGAAGGTAAAGTTGTCACCAAGCAAGACCGTCATTAATGTTATAAGGTTGTGAGGTTTTATTATAGTTTATGGGGTTATATAACAGGTTGTGGGGTGGGGTGGGGTGTGTTGGCCAAGGTATCTCAGAAACTTAATGGATTAATTTGGGAGAAACTTTGCTCACTGGCGGGTTAACAACATACTGGGATTAAGTAGATCAATTTTGGTGATGGGACAACTGATGTCTAGGTCAAGGTAACAATGGAGTGTCAGTTCTAAGGGCTTATGTGTGTACAGCGGTAGTAACTTGTCCCACGTTTAAGGTCAAGGGTTACGGACGCCCCTTACCTGTGTTAGCTAGGGAGAGCGTCACACCTGCTGCTCACATCCAGTAATAAAAGGCTCACAATATACACTGCACCCCCGTGCACTTCCGGCTTAATATGCCATCATTTCAGTAACCGCTGTTCATTTATTTTATCAGTGTTGGGAAATGAGCAATAATCGTTTTGATGATCTCATCTGTGGTGTAATGTTTCCAGGGTAAGAAAAATGAAGGTGTCCCCCAGTTATTATTATCTCTTGGCGAGTCTACTGGTGTCCTCCTGTCTTCATATACACAGTATATATATATATATATATATATATATATATATATATATATATATATATATATATATATATATATATATATATATATATATATATATATATATATATATATATATATATATATATCTTGATAAAATCACACGGGAAAAGGAAACAACGTGTGATTTTATCAAGATTTATCTTATGCGTTTTCATTGTGGATCTACATGAAATATATATATACATATATATATATATATATATATATATATATATATATATATATATATATATATATATATATATATATATAATATATATATATATATATTATACAAAGAGACACCCAGTATTTTTTTCGTTCCGGGGTTGTGTGTGGGCAGATCGATGGCGTGTTGCTACAACTTCAAAGTTTTAATAAAAAAGAAGAGTTAGATGGAAGAGCGTTACCAGCCTCCCTCCTCCCTCCGTCAGAGCAACCCCCCTCCTACCACCCACTGTGTGGCCCAGATAGTCCCGCTCCCCCCTCTACCCTGTTGTATGCACACACACACACACACACACACACACACACACACACACACACGTGTACAAGCGTTGTAACTCAACACACACGTGTACAAGCGTTGTAACTCAGCGCGGCTTCACGGATACACGACAAAAACAAAACACGGCCAGATAGTACATTACAGCAACACGCAGGCAGACCTCCTCCAAACTTGACTCCATTAACGGTCTCAAGGTCATGACCACTTCCTCGAGCCATGGAAGAGACAGGAGACCTAAGACCAAGGAGACTGGCAGACTGATATAGGATTAGTGATGGAAGCAACTTGTCTGATTCGTATCGTCACAAACAAGCCGGTTATTATCTGCATTTCACTCAGATTATTGTTATACCAGTTCGTCATGTTTGTGTTAATTAACCAATCAGATTTCGATCAGAGTTATAGTGTTAGTCAGATTAATATTACGTAAACCAATCGGATAACTGTCGGATTAGCCAAGCAGATTAATGTTTTGTCAGGCAATCAGATTAGTACTCACGGATCGTATTGTTAGAGCTTCGTAAGTCAACTCTTCGCTTCTCCCGCGCCTCCAACACTAACACCTCCAACACCGAGTTACCGAGACGCGCCCTGCAACACTGGAATGAAATTTACAAAATACTACAACAAAGGGATTGTTCTTACAACACAACAGTCTAAATGTTCCTGTAGCACACTATAAAGTCAAGACTGCTCGTGCAACACACACGTCAACACAAAGGCATCCCACAAACATAAAGTAGACCAAACAAGAAACTAACTAATTACAAGTTGATAATACTGGTGAGAAGTCTTAATAACAAATCCCTCGTCGGAGTTTCTCTTTCACTAGGCAAGATTCCTGCGTCCACCACCACCACCACATCTAGGCACGCCTTCACCCGGATTCCCAAACATGCGTTCCCTTTGATGCCCCGCCATAGAAATGCCGAGGGACATTAAGCGTTGCTTTCCCGTCCGTCCGGTTTATTGTACACCCCACCCCACCCCACCCCACCCCACCCCACTTCATTCCGTTTTTAGGCCGCGCGAAGCGGGTGCCCCAGGGAGATGAATTCCAAAAGTGGATTACTTGCTGGTTACTCCATTTGTTTGTTTGTATTATTTTGTTTACTTGTCAGGGTTGTATTTCGTGGTTTGTTTGAACCAGGAAACTGAAATTTGGACACAATTGTGACCAAGTGCTTTGGCAAAAAGTGTTTGACTCGTTTGACCATTACTTGTTTTTAACCAGATTTCTCAAATTTATGACCCAGGGAATGTTGCCAAACTTTACACACTTGTTCACTAAGGCATGAACAAGGAACTGCCTGTACGTCGTGTAGGCCAAAGGTGAAGGTCGTGAGGTCACTTCGGTAAAGTTGCTGAAAAACAGCCATAACTCTGTAACCTGAAGCTATAACATGTCATAAGACTTCCTCCAGCTGTTCACCTCGACAAAAGAAAATTGAATTATGTTGCAGAGGTCAGAGGTCAAGGTTATCTTGTGTCTCACCCAGGCTGGGTGAGACTCCCTGTAACCAGCTGACGTAAATGACAGCACGAACACACTGCCCAACATGGCACTGATACCACCTTAACTAGCTGTAGACTTGTAGAACTAAATACAAGGAAAAGATATCTTACGAGTCTCACAGAATTAAGTCTTCGAACTTAGATATTCTAATGTTTAGCTAGACGCGACCTTCTGTACCGGTAACAGATAGATTAAATAACTGACGCATTAATGTTTAAGAATTATGTTATAGAACTCTAAATCTCATAGGCTTATCCGTAAAATATCTCGACTAACTGTAGACATGACAAAGAGTCTGATTGGCTCAATTTATCTTACGGCACAAACATGGCATCCAGATTTCAGTGAGACTCTACACACAGTAAATAGTCGAGTTATCTTATCCTAAAAGAAAAAAAAATAGATTGAATCTTGATGGTCCTAGCAGTGGTCTCCCTCCCTCCTCCCGCTTTCCCATATCCCACATAGCCCCCTCCCCTCCCTCTTCCCCCCTCCCCTCGCCTCCTCCTCCTTCCCCTCCTCCCCTCGCCCCCTCCCTTATCGTGCATGTTGGGATCATAAACTTCCTCGAATTGATGATTATCTTTTGTTTTACCCCTGACCTTATGCCTGCCACGGTGACCAACCTCTCCCCAATGTTTTTACGTTTTTTCTTTAATATTCCCTCATTATCTTGTCTATTTACCTTCGTGTTTCTTTTTTCATATTTTGTTTTCTTTTGTTTTTATTCTGTTTCTCCTTCTCGCTTTTTTTATTACTTTTATTTTATTCTTTATTTATCTTAATTTTTCGTTAGTTTTTGTTATTTTTTTATTTATATTTTTTTATATTGCCTTTCTTGCCTTTATTATTATTGTTAGTTCATCATTTATATAATTCTTATTTATTTGTACCTTCACTTTGTTATATGTCTCTCTGTATCTTGTCTGTGTATCTCTGTATCTTGTCTGTGTGTATCTCTGTATCTTGTCTGTATCTCTGTGTCTGTCTGTGTCTTATCTTTGTGTGTGTGTGTGTGTGTGTGTGTGTGTGTGTGTGTGTGTGTGTGTGTGTGTCGAATTTTTCCTTTGATTTTTGTTTTTGTTTTTGTTTTTATTAAATATTTCGAAAATGCGACTAAACCCTCCTTTCCCCTCTTCCTTCTTCCCCTCTTTCAAAAATGCCTATCCCGTCTCCCTTCTCCTCCCCCTTTCCGTCTCCTTCTCCTCTCCCTCCCCCCCCCCCTGATCCTTCTCTGTCTCTCCTCCAGTCGTCCTTCTTCATCTCTTCTCTCTTCCTCCTTCCTGCCCCACCTCCCTACATCTTCCTTCCTCGCCCCACTTTCTCTCTCTCTCTCTCTCTCTCTCTCTCTCTCTCTCTCTCTCTCTCTCTCTCTCTCTCTCTCTCTCTCTCTCTCAATCATCCTTCGTCTCCACTTTCTTTATTCACATTGGTTCTGCAGAATTATTTTGGTTATTCCTATTACTACTGTTATTGTCGTTTCTCCCTCTTCCCCCTTTCATGTTGAGGGTAAATAAGATTAAAAGGCAGTGAAGGAGAATTGCATTTAGAGACTCACCTGGCCCTCCTCCTCCTCCTCCTCCTCCTCCTCCTTCTTTCAGCCACCTGTGGTAATTACTGAACACAGGAGAAGAGGGAAAAGGTTAAAGAAGATCGAAGAATGGGGAAAAGAGGAAAAGAAGATGGAGAAGAAGAAAAAAAGAAGGATGAGGAGGATATAGGAGATGAAGAGGAAGAAAGACAGAAGAAGGGGAGGGAGAAAAGGGAGAGCTAAAGCAGAAGAATAGGAACTGAAAGCAGGATGACGAGGAAATAGCAGAAGAAGAACAAGAACAAGAAAAAGAGGAAGCGAGGGATTTAAAAGTCAGTACGAATTTAAGAAGAAAAGGACAGAGAAAAGACAGACTATGATAAACAAGAGACGAAGAAGAATGGAACATAATGGAAGGTTAAACAGAGTATATGATGATGAGATTAAGCAAATAGAATAAGGAGGAGGAGAAGGATCAGTAAGAGAGAATTACATAAATGAATGAGATTATTTTGGATGGGGAAGAGAGAGAACAATGATAATAACGGTGTGGAAAGTCTCAGCAAAGTGTAAAATCATTCGAGACTTTACAAAAAATAACGACGAAAAGAGGAAAGTAGTGGAAAATTGATAAAAGAAATGAAAAATCGGGAAAAGTACCGAAGTATTGATACAAAAATGAACAGAAAACGTAGAGAAATTAAAAAAAAAATGGAACCTGATGGTGCCTGGAGTTGAGAGAGAGGAAGAGAGAAAGTGAGAGATAAAAATAAGTAGAAAATCCGAGGAATACGAAGGAAACTGTGATAACGGGAGGAAGGGGAGACGGGAGAGAGAAATTGATTGTCTAGGGAGGAATTGCTATTGTCAGATTGTGGTACTGTGTGTGTGTGTGTGTGTGTGTGTGTGTGTGTGTCTGTCACGGGCTACGACGCTGAGGGTATAAACAGAATGACGTCAAAAGTGTACCTTATGTCGACGTGTTCCTACCATCCCCTTCCCGCCCCCTTCCCTTTTTCCATCTCCTCCCCTTCCCTCTCCCCTTTTTTCATCTCCTCCCCCTTCTCTCTTCCTCCCACCATCATCTCCCCCTTCCTCTCCTCGCCGCCCCCATTTCACCCCCTTTACCAATTTCTTCTCCCCAACCCCTGCCCTCTTTTCCCGCTTCCCACTCCTCTCCCCTCCCTCTTCTCCCCTTCTCCTCCCTCTCCCCCTTTCTTCTTTTTTTCTCCCCCCTTGTCTCCCGTCTCATCCCCAACCTTTCATCCCCTCTTTGACGCTCCCCTTGTCTCCATTCTTTATTGTTTCTCTCTCCTCCCCTCCCTACCGCACCCTGTTTCCCCTCATTATTTCTCACTTTCCCCTCACTGGTCTCCTTCCCCCTTCATCACTTTTCCTTCACACCAATCCCTCTACTCTCCCTCCCTCAGCTCTCCCTTCACACTTCTCTCCCTTCATACTTGTCCCCTTCCCTTTCACTTCCCTCTCCACTTCATCCTTCTTCTTCCTCCACCTCCTCCTACACCCTTTCTGGTTCTCGTCCTTCTTCATCATCCTTCCTTTTCTGCTTTTCCCCCCTTCTTCCCTTTCTGCTCTTCTTCTTCCTCCTTCCCTCTCTGCTCCTCCCCTTCATCCCTTCATCTCCTCATTGTCCTTCTTCTCTTTCTCCTCCTCCTTTCCCTCTCTTTCTCTTATTTCCTCTCCCTCCCCATCTATCCCTCTCTTCCTCCTTTTCCCTCTCCCTCTTCCTCGTTCTCCCTTCCTCTCTTCCGCCTTCCGCTCTTTCCCTTTCTTCTTCCTCCCGCTCCTTCCCTCCCCCTCTCTCTCCCTCTCTTCCTCCCACTATCTCCCTCTCTCCTTCCCTCACTGATCACCCATTGTATTGTTCCTCATTATCGGGATCTTTACTTAGGTACAGTGCAAGCGTCTCTAGTTTTCTTTATGCCGTCCTCGTCACTCGTCTTCATCACTGTCATCCTCGTCACTTTCATCATCGTCAATGTCGTCCTTGTCACTTTCATATCATCATCCTGTCATCCTCATCCACTTTCATCATCGTCACTGTCGTCCTTGTCACTTTCATCTATCATCACTGTCGTCCTCGTCCTTTCATCATCATCACTGTCGTCTTCGTCACTTTCATCATCGTCACTGTCGTCCTTGTCACTTTCATCGTCGTCACTGTCGTCTTCACCGTCCTTTCATCATCGTCACACTGTCGTCCTTGTCACTTTCATCATCGTCACTGTCGTCACTGTCGTCCTTGTCCTCGCCACTGTCGTCGTCTTCGTCTCCGTCACTGTCAATCTCTTTGCATTTTATCACGTCGGCGGTTAGGTTACTGTAGCCGTGTCACTCTTCAGTCGCCCGTGTCACTCTTCAGTCGTCCGTATCACTCTTCAGTCGTCCGTGTCACTCTTCAGTCGTCCTTGTTGCTCTTCAGTCGTCCTTGTTACTCTTTAGTCGTCCGTGTCACGCTTCAATCGTCCGTGTCACTCTTCAGTCGCTCATGTCACGCTTCAGTCGCCCGTGTCACTCTTCAGTCGTCCGTGTTACTCTTCAGTCGTCCGTGTCGCTTCAATCGTCGTGTTACTCTTCAGTCGCCATGTCACTCTTCAGTCGTCGTGTTACTCTTCAGTCGCCCGTGTCACTCTTCCAGTCGTCCGTGTTACTCTTCAGTCGCCCGTCATCCTCTTCAGTCGTCCGTGTTACTCTTCCAGTCGTCCGTGTCACTCTTCAGTCGCTCATGTCACCTTCAGTCGCCCGTGTCACTCTTCAGTCGTCCGTTGTTACTCTTCAGTCGTCCGTGTCGCCTAATCGTCCGTGTTACTCTTCAGTCCACCCTTATCACTGGAGTCACCGGAGTTAACAAAACGCGGTCACCTCCTCTCCTTCCTCGCCCTCCTCTCCCCTCCTCGCCCCTCCCTCGCCCCTCCTTGCCCTCCTCCCCCCTCCTCGCCCTCTTCTCTCCCCTCCTCTCCCCTCATCTCCTTCCTCCCCTCCTCTCCTCTCCTCCCCCGCCCCTCATCGCCCCCCTCCTCTTCCCTCCTCGCCCCTCCTCTTTCTCCCTCTCATCCCTCTCATGCTCTTTCTCCTCCTCTTTCTCCCTCTCCTCCTCCTTCTCCTCCTCTTCTTCTTCCTGGGAATTATAATATCACGCTAAGTTCATCCTGGAATTGGGAAACCAGAAGATTATAATTTAAGGGACGATGCTCAGTTGTTTGTTTTGTAATGTAGAATCTCTCTCTCTCTCTCTCTCTCAATGAATAAATAAAATAAATAAACTCGACCTAAAAATAAAAAATAAATAAATAAAATGAAACGAAGTTATTTTGTACACATTATTGTTACCGAGAGACTTTGTATTCATTAAACCGTATTTAAAACAGAGCGATCATTAAATCTGAAACAGCGGCCTGGAGGTTTAATTGTATGCTAAACCCTGGTCGTTTGTTTTACACGTGTGAGTATTATTGTTGTCGTGGAGTCTTGTATGTTGTATGAGTACCTGTTTATGGGGTGGTGAGGGGAGAGGGGGTGGGATAAGTGAAGGTGGAGACAAATGGTGAGTGGGGTGCAGGAGGATAGAGATGGGAAGACAAATGGTGAGTGGGGTGGAAGGAGAGAGGGATAGGGAGGTAGGGAGACAGAAATAATTGAAATTAGAGATTGGAAGGAGGAGGCAGAAAGGATGAGAAGGGGTGAGAACAGGAGGTGGGATTAGAGGGAAGGGTGTTGAAAGGCGAAGGGAAGGGGCAACATGAGAGAGGAAAGGAGGGAGAGGAGAGGGGAAGGTGATGAGAGGAGAGAGAGGTGGGAGACAAATGGAGAGTGGAAAAGAAGGCTGGAAAGTAAAGACAAGAGAGGAGAGAAGAGTGGGAGAGAAAGGCTGGATGGTGAGAAAGGAGAGGAGAAAGTGAGAGATAGAGAGACAAGAGACACACTGGTAATAAGTGTTCATGTACAACGCGACACCTGCGAGCTATACCTGTATAAAGTCTAGTTACAGCCTAAATTAAAAATATATATATATATATATATATATATATATATATATATATATATATATATATATATATATATATATATATATATACACCACACACACTCCCCTTTAATTTAATCACCCTACAGTAATAATCTGACTCGCCAAAATATGTAAAAATAACGGTACATTTGTACATTTACAGTATATATTTATTACCTAGTTTGTTAACATCACAGCGGCCAACAGTGATAATGTGACACACACACACACACACACACACATACACACACACACACACACACACACACACACACACCTCATAACTCTAAGCACTGGTAACATGACCCGTAAAGTTGTGTTAATACACCAATCTGTATCATCTATCGCGCCTGTTACTGCGTTATGGTCTTCAGTATTAAGATATGGATTTAACAAACTGCATATACACAAGCTAATGCTCCTGTAATATAATGCATCATGTTGTCGCTTTACGCGTGTAATTACTTGGCCCCGTAGCCGAGCGCCTCTCCCCCCTCCCGTGATACTGTAACGCAATAGTATATTCTGTATATATTACGTTTTTCAACATGATACATATTATACCTTAATTTTGAAATACGTTGTGTTCATGACTTGTTGGGTATTAGAATGTGACTAGTTCAGTACACAGCAGGGGTTTGTGGACAGTAAGTTATACATTGGGAAACTTATAGCGTTATGATACGTGATTGTAGGACATGTGTGTAGCTGTATCAGAGTAGTTATAGGATGATGTGGTGATCGATTGATGTGAATACGATGACTGTTGATGTGTTGTTGTCTGGCCGAGTCAATCAGAGACGCGGGAATGGTTCTGTTCACTTTAGGTTACGTTGTGTTAGGTTAGTTGAACGAATATCCTCATATATGTCAAACTGTTGTTATTTATCGAAATAATCTTCAGTGAAAGACCTGGAATTATCAGTATAATTATCTTCTATACTCATCATCAGTGGTGAGTGTGTTTTGTGAATAGTAAAGATTCTCTCATAATCTTGTTAGACCCGCGCCTGCTTTAATGGACACCGAGGAGTACTTGTTTACATTTGCGACGTCATATGAATCAGCTGATAATTTTGTCGGGACATTAGGATATCGTCTTCAAGTCAAAAGAAGTAATGGAATGGATCCTCGAGGGTATTTAAAAACGAGCTACTAACAACATTAATAATCTCTTATAAAGCTTTAATACTCCGCCGACCCGGGGCATTATCATGTCTAGGCCAGCCTGCTTAAACCTGTCGCCATCTCCATTCGCGGAAGACGCCCTGAGGTCACCGCGTGCGTCTCCCCCCCCCTCACCCCCACACCTTAATGCCTGGTAACATGTTAGAGTTAGAAGATAAGACACTATATGAGATAAAGGTGAAATATAATGCGCTTTAGCCGAGACCATGATAAAGTGACACGGGAAGAGGGTGTACCTAGATGATAGACGTAGGGCTACCAATACCTCAGCTGGGAAGGAGGGGGAGGGGGGGGGAAGGGGGAGGCTTGGTAGTGGGGGTAAGGCGGGGATGGGGTGAGGCCATCTTCCTTCATCCAGCCCAATTACCACAAGTTTGGCGTGGCGTCGACGAGAGTTTGATGAATGACTAAGACAGCCAGATGGGCTCCTGATACCAGCTGTCTCTTCTGTTATTAATGTGCCGCATGATGAGCTGTCACGTGCCGCCTTCCTCCCTTTCTCCCTCCCTCCCTCCCTCCCTCCCTTCCTCCTTCCCTCCTTCCCTCCACCTTCTTCCTTTGTAATGATGGTGTTTTCCTAACGTTGATGTGAGACACACACACACACACACACACACACACACACACACACACACACACACACACACACACACACACACACTCCCACCCTGGAAATGCCATCCCTCAGTGACCTCCACCACCAAGCACGGGAAAGGTTTGGCCGTGGACTACTGCACCACCCTCGCCATCGCCACCTCCTGCCACCTGCAGCCCCCCACCCAACTCGCGCAGTCCGCCACTACAACAAAATTCAGCCCATAAGAGCCCGCACCGATAGATATAAGAACAACACCATCCCATCTATTGTTAAAATAATAAACAACTCCTGATTTATGTACTGCACAGCCCTGTAAATGTATTCAATGCATATTATATCATTATGTCTAAATTAAATGTAAGTCTGTATATTTTCAGCAACTGGCTGCAACTCTATTAATAAACCGTTTATTATTAGTACACACACACACACACACACACACACACACACACACACACACACACACACACACACACAAGTTTGCCGTCTCGTACGTCGCATCACCGGGATCACCTGTGTTACCCCGGCTATATCGATCAGGTGCGCCATGACACTGTACCGAGAAATCAACCATACACTTACGTAACTATTATTAATCCCTCGTAAAAAATAATGATATTACTGTCCTCTTGAACCTCTTGAATAAAAAAAACAACAAAGAGAACTATGTCCATCGCAGTTTTACACCGAAGTGTCACCAACTTCCACTTGTCAACTTGTAAACTAATCAACATAGTTAGCGGTCGTTCATACAACATTAATCTTGCCTGTGTAAGCTGGTGGAGACTAACCAACGCTTGAGCCACGAGAGGGAGGAATTTTGGTGTCATTGGGGCTGGCGTTATTGATGAGGATACAAGTGACAGCAGGGACCATTGGAGCCAGGCACAGCCATTTGTCATCCGGTCTGTTGTGGTGTTGTCGAGGCAATCATCTGGGCTCTGTGTTTTGGCCGAGCCGCTCGTGCAAGTCGATGACAGCTTTGTGTGACGAGGAGATGTGTGCTACCGGATTGGCCTATAACGGAGAGGGGGTGAGAGGAGAGGAGAGGAGAGTGAATGGTTGAATTGGCGGGTTGTATCATGTTCTGTTATGGTGGAATTTGTCAGTCATTGGTGGACGATGGGGTGTTGGATGGATTACAGGGCTGGGTGGTGGGGTGTGGATTGATTACAGGGCTGGGTGGAGTGGTGTGGGTGATTACAGGGCTGGATGGTGGGTGTGGAAGGATGGGCTGGGTGGTGGGCTGGATTGATTACAGGGCTGGGTGGAGTGGTGTGGGTGGATTACAGGGCTGGATGGTGTGGTGTGGAAGGATTACAGGGCTGGGTGGTGTGGTGTGGATTGATTACAGTGTTGGTGGTGTGGAGGGATTGGGGCTGGGTGGAGTGGTGTGGAGGATTACAGGGCTGGGTGGTGGGGTGGAGGGGGTATTTGTGATGTATAAGGACTGTTGAGGATTACTTGTGATTTAGAGGATTAAAGGACATTGTAGGATAAGTATAATGTGCAGGGATTATTGAGGGAATGTAGAAAGGGGAATGGGGATGGATGGGGGGGATTAACATGGTTCACTGGAGGGACTGTATATCTTACTATAGAGGTGTGTGTGTGTGTGTGTGTGTGTGTGTGTGTGTGTGTGTGTGTGTGTGTGTGTGTGTGTGTGTGTGTGTGTGTGTGTGTGTGCGCCTTGTGTGCCGTGTTTATCCCACACCCAAACACAACACCCACCCCTACACCTCCTTCCCACACCCCAACACACGCTAAACTATCACCCATTACTGACTGACTATAAATTCCATTCCACCCATGATTGATTGAAGGTAGAAGGGGTTGGAATATCCTGTGGTACATTTTTTCGTGTCAGTCAAGAGAAAAGATGGGTGGCTGTGTTGACGGATGATTGATGTCCTGGATGGGGGGTATGGGGAATGTGGGAGGGAGTGGAAGATGGGATGGATGGGGAGGATGGATGGGGAGGGGGTGAAGGATGGGGAAGGAGTGGTAGTAGATGTAGATGGCGGGGATAGTGGAGGGAAGGATGGGGAGGGTGAGGATGAGGATAGGGGAAGAAGTGGAGGATGGGGAGGAACGTGGGCGTAGACCGTGTGTCCTAATGCTCAATATAACGAGGCAGTTTTTCTTCATTGGTTGCCTCTCTTGATTGCTGGCTTGCCCGCCTGCTTACTTATTTGCCTGCCTGCCTGCTTGCCTGCCTGCCTGCCTGCCTGCCTGTATAATTGCTTGGAGTACTCACTTGTCTTGCCTCTTTGCTTGCTTGGCGTGATTGCTTGCTTGCTTTAGCCGGCTTGACATTTGAGTTTCTACATGATAAGCAGACTTGATTGTATGCCATTTCATCGTTTTTGATCTTGTCTGCTTGAAGTTTGTACTTGATTGTCTGCTTGACGTTCCCGTTTGCTTGCTTGGCTTACCTGCTTGCTTACTAGAATTACCTGCTTTATTGCCTGCTTGATGTACCAGTTTGTTTACCTACTTACTTAAAGGGTTGACGTTCGTGATTCTTTGGTTGGCACAAGACGAAAAGATCAATCCATCGTCCTCGAAGGGTTAAAACATCATCCTCTAAGGTTAAAACATCGTCCTCAATAGGTTAAAACACCATCGTCCTCAGAAGGTTAAGAAGCCATCGTCTTGAAAGGGTTAAAACCTCCTCCTCAAAGGGTTAAGTTATCATCTGGGATATAATCTACGTCTCTTTTGTCGAGTCTATCGGTAATGAGAACTGAGATGCTGTAATATCTAATTTAATGTGGACTCTATTGATGCTCTTTATGTGATGACTCCAAGTGTATCATATTTCTCTCTCTATCTCTCTCGTGTGTGTGTGTGTGTGTGTGTGTGTGTGTGTGTGTGTGTGTGTGTGTGTGTGTGTGTGTGTGTGTGTGTGTGTGTGTGTGTGTGTGTGTGTGTGTGTGGAGGTGTACAGTATTGTAAGTGACTGATCATGTGGAATGTTTTTAGTCTGCCATCAACACAACAACTACTACTACCACTACCACCATTACCACCACAACAATTATGACCAGTACTACCACCACTACAACTACCACCACTACCACAACCACCACAACCACCGCTCACCATCATGGGGAGTGTGGTTGTGTTTTTAGGTTAAAGGGAGGAGGAGGGAGGAGAAAGGAGGCTAACTGGTGTGCCTGGGCGCTGATCAAGTTAGTCTAAAGTTACCAGGTACCGCTCCTCCTCCTCTTCTCCCTCTTCCTTCTATTCCTCCTCTTCCTTCTATTATCTCTTCCTTCTATTCTCCTCTTCCTTCTATTCCTCCTCTTCCTTCTATTCCTCTTCTTCCTCGTTTCTCTTCTTCCTTCCATTCCTCCCTTTTTTCTTCCTCCTCTTCTATTTCATGAGTCCTGGGATGACGTAGATGATTGCTGTGTGTGTGTGTGTGTGTGTGTGTGTGTGTGTGTGTGTGTGTGTGTGTGTGTGTGTGTGTGTGTGTGTGTGTGTGTGTGTGTGTGTGTGTGTGTGTGTGTGTGTGTGTGTGTGTGTGTGTGTGTGTGTGTGGAGGGGTGGGGGGTCGCTTGTGTGACTGCTAAGTGCGTTTGCGTGTGAGTGATGTCCTATCGGTGAGTGTGGAAGGCTGGCAGTACACACTCCTGCCTCACCCACCCAACCACCACCCACCCACCCTTTACACCACAATATAATAACAACCATTTTGCATATACACGGGGATGTATCCATTATACCCCGTGTTTAAACTGTTATCTCTACCCACGTGTTCACCTTGTTATGAATCACGACCAAAGTTTGTGAAATGATGCCGAAAAACACACCACCTATATTTATTAATGCAAAATGAACACCAATTCTCATCCAGTGTGTTTATATGAAATTGTTGTGGCCAGGATGAGGTGGTCGTGAGTCATTAAGTGCTGATGAGACTAAATTATCATTAGTGGTATTATATCGATAGTGTAATGACCTGCAAAACCTCCCCTTCTCTCCCCTTCTCCCATTTTTTCCTCCCGTTCTCTCCCCTTCTTCCCCTCCCCTCTCCCTCTCCTCTCCTCCTTCTCTCCCCTCCACCTTGTCTCCATGTTTGTGTGTGGCGAGTGTTGTTGACTCGCCTCTCTTGCCTCTTCACGGTGCTCAACCTTCTCCTCTTCCCCTCCTCCTCCGAGTTGTATTTTCTTCCCCATGTCTGCTGTATTTTACCTCCATGTCTGCTGTATTTTACCCTCCCATGTCTGCTGTATTTTTTTCTATGTCTGCTGTATTTTACCCTCCATGTCTGCTGTATTTTACCCTCCTATGTCTGCTGTATTTTCCTCATGTCTGCTGTATTTTCCTCACGTCTACCATATTTTGTTAAGTCTCCATTTTTTCTTATATCCGGTGAAAACTGACGTATTATGTTGTGTGTTTATAGTTGTATGTATGTATGTATGTATGTATGTATGTATGTATGTATATGTGCGTTTGTGTGTGTGTGTGTGTGTAATGTGTTGTGTTGGTTTGTTTGTTTGTATTTGTGTTTGTGTGTAAATTTTTGTGTGTATGTGTGTGTGTGTGTACACGTAAACTTTGCTTGGCCAGGGTTATAACGTGCTATTGAGACTCCTCAGGTTTACACACACACACACACACACACACACACACACACACACACACACACACACACCAGAAGTATTGTTTCTCCTCCATCTGTCTTCCTAGTCATCCATTTTTTCCCTCCTATGTCTGTTATCATCACGTTGTTCCTCCCATTGTTTCTCTCGCCCGGTTTAATTTGGGTTTTTACTGATATTTCCTTTCCACTTGGTGTGTGTGGTGGTGGTGGTGGTGGTGGCGGTGGTGATGGCGGTGGTGAGGTGGTGGCAGGGTGATTGTGGTGGCGGTGTAATGGAGGCGGCTGGTAGACCCTCCCGTCTCCTCCTTGATAACAACATTGTTCACTTGACGTGTAAGTGACAGACCTGGTGACATCCACACACCTCGGCCATCCACACACCTCGGCCATCCACACACCTCTACCACTCCACACCTCTACCATCCACACACTTCACCACCACTCAACACACCTCTACCGCCCACACACCTCAGCCACCCACACCCTCCACCCACACACTCAGCCACCCACACACCTCAGCCACCACCCCAGCACCTCCCCACACACCCACACTTACCCACCACCTCAGCCCACACCTCAGCCACCTACCCCAGCAATGAGGTGACCTTGAGTGTATAATAATAATAATAATAATAATAATAATAATAATAATAATAATAATAATAATAATTAGTTTGTTATTTTGCTGTTGTTGTGTTATTTGTTGCTGTTGTTAGTATTGTTGTTCTGTTCTATTACTCTTCTTAGTGCTGTTGTTGCTGCATTATCATTACTACCAATTCATGCAACAATGCAAACCCTCGCCCACAGTGTTAGAAGAGAGTGCTTGTTGTGTGTGTTTGTGTTTTTGCAGGCGAGCAGTACACCAGCAGACTGTAGCTTCTATTGAACAACACCACTAATTCACTCCCTGCCCGCTCCCCGCCCTGCCCTCCGCCCGCCCTGTTCTCCTCCTGCCCGCTCCCCACCTCTGCCCGCCCCTGCCCTGCTCCCACCTCTGCCACCAATCCCCTTCCATCCCGCTAGAATCCGCCCCTGTCACCTGCCCCGCTTCAGACCCGCCACCACTCCGTCCCAGCCCCGCCCGCTAACCTGTCCCACAAGTCGTGTTGTGAAACGTGGCAACCAAACACCGGGGATTATGATCAACATTATTGTGTCTCGTCTCCTGTCCAGTCCCATTTATCACTCGTGTCTCACTTTGCCTCACTCATCTTATTTTGCCTCACACTTGTCTTATTTAGCCTCACATTTGTCTCACTTTGCCTCACTCATCTCATTTTGCCTCACACTTGTCTTATTTAGCCTCACATTTGTCTCACTTTGCCTCACTCATCTCTCATTTTGCCTCACACTTGTCTTATTTAGACTCACATTTGTCTCACTTGCCTCACACATGTCTCCTTGCTTCACACATGTCTTACTTGCCTCACATGTCTCCTTGCCTCACACACACGTCTCACATGCCTCCCACACTTCTCACTTGCTTCACACCTGTCTCCACTTGCCTCACATGTCTTACTTTGCCTCACACATGTCTCACTTTGCCTCACACATGTCTTACTTGCTTCACATCTGTCTCCACTTGCCTCCCACACTTCTCACTTGCCTCACACATGTCCTTTGCCTCACACATGTCTCACTTTGCCTTACACATGTCTTGCCCCTCACACATGTCTCACTTGACTCACACTTGTCTCCTTTTGCCTCACATTTGTCTTATCCTTTTACACCACACGCTTAGTAAACACTTGGTGACTCACTCTTCCCCCTCCCAACACTGCACTCACGCATATTACAGGCTGTGTGTGTGTGTGTGTGTGTGTGTGTGTGTGTGTGTGTGTGTGTGTAAGGTGTGGTCAGGTGGTGTGGCAGCTGGTGTTGACAGGTAACCCATGGTAGCAGTGGCAGGGTAAGAGGTCTCTGACCACCTGAAATTATGGTCAGGAGAGTTAGTAATAGTTTTCTGCATTGAAGAGAAACAACCAGATTATGAACACACACACACACACACACACACACAGTCACGATAGTGGACTTTTAAGTGGTGTTTGAACTCCCTTGACGTTGCTCCCCCTCCCCCCCCTCCTCCACTCCACTCCACTCACCAATGTATTTCTACACGTCTCCCTTCCCTTCGTCCCTCTTCCTCACACACCCGTTCCTCACCTTCCTTCCCTATTATCTCCCCTCCTCTCCCCTTCCCTACCCTCTTCCATCCCTCCCTCTCCTCCCAATAATGTATTTCCTCACTTCTCCCTTTCCTCACCTCCCCGTCCCATCATCTCCCCGTCTCCTCACAACTGTCGTAACCCCCCACCCCGTCAATCGTCACCCCTTCCCTGTTCCCAATCTGTCCTCACTCATTTTCTGCCTATCCTGATCCCTTCCCTATGTATCCTCACTACTACCCTATCACCATCCCTTCTCTCTCTACCCTCGGTACACTCTCTGCCTATCCTCACCCCTTCACATCTTCACTGTCTATCCTCCACCTATTTAATCTGTCTATCCCCAGTCCTTCCCTGTCTAACTTCATCTTTTTCCCCGTCCACCTCTCTTCCCTCGCCCTGGGACGAAGCTGAGCCTGGCTGGGTTAGG
This sequence comes from Homarus americanus, assembly GCF_018991925.1. Lineage (NCBI taxonomy): Eukaryota > Metazoa > Arthropoda > Malacostraca > Decapoda > Nephropidae > Homarus > Homarus americanus. Next base: position 21,782,627 of record NW_024716703.1, on the reverse strand, counting down.
TCTGAGGCCGTTGTTAAGATTCTGGCTAAGAGGATTGTGTTATACAGACGCGTTTTACTGTTGTCGACGGAGTTGTTCAGTGTAGTGGATGGAGGGAGAGAGAGGGGGCGAGGTAGGAGGTAGAGAGGAGGTAGGAGGGAGGGTGGGAGGCAAGGGAGGTTGAGAGGTAGGGAGGGAGGGGAGAAGGGAGATAGTAGGAGGAGTAGTAGGAGGGAGGGGGGTGAGGTAGGGAGGAGGTGGGGAGGTATGGAGGTAGGGAGGATAGGAGGGAGGGTGGAGGTATGGATGTTGAGGAGAGGAGGGAGGGAGGTGATAAGAGAGTGATAGTAGGAGGGAGGGTGGAGGTATGGAGGTAGGAGGAGTAGAGGAGGGTGGGAGGTATGGAGGTAGGAGAGGAGGTAGGAGGGGAGGGTGGGAGGAGGTAGGAGGAGTAGTAGAAGGGGAGTCTAAAGAGTTTATGAGAGTACAACAAGAGTCTTAATGTTTGGAGATGTATAAGAAAGTAGCATCCCTGGGTGGTTGTTTAGTTGAAGGAGAAGAAAAAGAAGGATACACACATGTAAACCTAAGTGAACGCACACACGCACATACGCCAAAAACTAGTCAGAGAAGCACGCCATCTGTTGGTAACCAGATCAACTTGTTTATGAAGCTTCAGACTTAAGTGTCCCATATACCTCCAGATCGGTGTCTGCCAACTTGTGCCCGTGACTGTACAATAAACCTTTGGTCTGATGTATTGTGCAGTTCTTATCTGTACTTATGTTTATTTCTTCCTTAGGATAAGTTACCTACCTGCCAACCATCCCTCACTACACACCTGCCCACCACCCCTCACCACCCACCTGCCCACCACCCCTCACCACCCACCTGCCCACCACCCCTCACCACCCACCTGCCAACCATCCCTCACTACACACCTGTACACCACCACTCTCAACCCACCTGCACACCAATTCTCACCACCCACCTGCCCACCACCTTCACCACCCACCTGCACACCACCCTTCACCACCCACCTGCCCATCACAACTCACTACCCACCTGCCCACCACCTCACCACCCACCTGCTCACCACCCCTCACCACCCAATTGCACACCACCTCACCACCCACTCCAGCCACCACCTCACCACCCACCTGCCCGCCACACCCCTCACCACCCACCTGCCCACCACCCCCTCACCACACACCTGTGCCCACCACCCTCACCACCCACCTGCCCACCACCCCTCATCACCCACCTGCACACCACCCCTCACCACCCCCACTGCCCACCTGCACACCACCCTCACCACCCACCTGCCCACCACCTCACCACCCACCTGCTCCACCACCTCACCACCCACCTGCCCACCACCCCCTCACCACCCACCTGCCCACACCACCCTCACCACCCACCTGCCCACCACCTCACCACACACCTGCCCACCACCCTCACCACCCACCTGCCCACCACCCCTCACCATTCCTTATTTCTCCTTCTGCCTCATTTTACCTTAACTAGCACCTTTGTTTTAAGCTTTTCATAATTATATTATATACAAAGTCTATAAATTTAAATACAACAGAAGAATAACTACAATTAATAATGTAAACACCGAAGAATGCTCCATTTAACACTAATTAAAGGACATTGGGAGGGGGTTACCGGCTCCCACACCCTCCCTCACCCTCCCACACCCTCCCTCACACCCTTCCATACCCTCCCACATCTCTCCTACACCCTCCCATCTGTGGTCGACAACCTCTTACACTCCCCTCCCCCCGACCCCATAGTATTCAGGACCCGTCTTTGTTATTACGAGTTATGGTTGGCTGCAGTAGTGACCAGCTGGACCATGTTGTTATGGTAATATTTCCCTGTCTAAATAAAAAAAAAATATATATCTTTTTTCTCTTTATTTATTTTGTAACTAAATATCTGTTGAAACTTATTAAAGGTGTTTTAACACTTTTGAGGACTATGGTTTAACCCTTTGAAGATGATACCTTAAACCAGCATCCTCAAAGGATTAAGGCGTCGTCCTCAAAGGGTTAAACTGTCGTCCTCAACGGTTTAATCCGTCTTCTTCACACGGTTAAAACATAGCCTTCGGTGGGTTAAACCTTAATCATCAAAGGGTTAAATTATTACCCTGAAAGAGTAAAACAACCACCCTCACCTGTCTTTGTTTGCAAACTTTATGCCTCCCCTCGGGTGATCAGGTCGTGCCCAGGTGTGTCATTATACTCTACAGGGTCACCCAAAGAGAATGCCCGGATTTCAATATATATATATATATATATATATATATATATATATATATATATATATATATATATATATACACTTCATTTTTAGTCCATATAACACGCGGACTTTGAACATATAATCAACGACCTCACCAGCCAGGATTCGAACCCTCGACCTACTGGGTGGGACTAGGGAATGCTACCGACCAACCGACAAGAACACTAAAAGCAGTCCTAGACTCTGTTATATTTCACACAAAGCCTGTTCATCGAGCTGATGGCGCCGTGTTATATGGACGTGTTATATGGACTAAAAATGAAGTATATATATGGAACCTCGTGTTTCATACCAGCTGGATTCGGTAAAATGCTACCGACACCATATACGAGGCACGGGCAGTTCCCAATGAGGTTCACGGCGCCATCAGCTCGATGAACAGGCTTTGTGTGAAATATAACAGAGTCTAGGACTGCTTTTAGTGTCCTTGTGGGTTGGTCGGTAGCGTTCCTTGGTCCCACCCAGTAGGTCGAGGGTGCGAATCCTGGCTGGTGAGGTCGTTGATCATATATATATATATATATATATATATATATATATATATATATATATATATATATATATATATATATATATATATATATATATATATATATATATATATATAATATTTTTATTTTTTTTTCGATGACACTAAGTTAAGTTGTTGTTGGTGTTGTTGTTGTTATTGTTGTTGTAATTGTTGTTGTTTTTAAGTTGGGGAGTGTCCAGGTGGTGTAGTTGTCTTATAATACACGTATTAGTGGTCGTGTTATGTGTCCTGATATTCCCTTGTTTCTGTCGTCATTTCCTTTTCTATTTATTTATATATTTTTTTTTGTGGGTCGTTTCTGTCTTTCCCTTAAAAGTCGTTTTTTCCTGTTGCGTTTGTGTTTCTCTTCTTTCCGCGTACCCTCTCCCTTACCCGTCTCATCTATCTGCTTTTCCCCTCCCTTTCATCATCAATAACTTACCCCCTCCCCTTCTTTTTCCCCTTCACCCCTAGCGACAACTTCCCCCTTCTTTGGTCAGATCGTCCTGAGCGAAACAATGCGAAGGTAAAGGGAAGGGGAGAGAAAGGGAGACAGGAGAGAGGGGAGGAAAGGGAGAGAGGAGGGTAGGGGGAGAGAAAGAAAGGGTGAGGAAAGTGGGTTCTCTCTCTCTCTCTCCTTCCCTCCCTCCCTCGCTCGTGTTATAAATTGTCAAGCAGATACATCCTCCCTCCCTCCACTTTCCCTCTCTCCCTCCCTCACTCACCGCCATTCCACCCTCCACCTGACCACCCTGCTTCCGTCCCTTCTTCCCTCCCTCCCTCCGCCCACCACGATAGTGCACTCTCTCCATCCACCCCCCTTCCACATCCCTCCTGGCTTGGGTTTTATATTCCCATATGCATATTTTATTCCCATATAAAAATTCCCATTCCATAATCCACGGTTCCATTTCCAACAACAAGATCTCATTTACCAGTTTGTGGTCCTAAAACCCCCATTCCGGAGTGAAAAAAAAAATTCCCTATTTTTGGTGAGCCTCAACTACCATTTCATAACTACCTACCCTCCCACAGCCGTTCAATAATCAAATATCCCCCATTCTATAACCAAAGACTCCTATCCCATAACCTAAGACTCCCCATCCCATCGTCCCATCCCCATTCCATTAATCAGAAACTTCATTATCATTAGCCTCCACACACTCTCAAAAGAAATTGTTATTTGTTCCCATTCCATCGTCCACTATTCCAGGATTCAGTATCTCTCTAAAATATTAAGTCGTCTTGGTTCCCGGCCGAGAGACTACCTGGAACTTACCTGGTGTGTGTTCAGGGGTCGAGCGTCATCAATGTTGTAGGTTCTGCTGGAGCCCCCCCCCCCTCACCCATCCATCCCCTTTCTACCCCCTCTCCTCCCCTCCCTTTCCTCCAGTAGCCATCCCTCTTTTATCCCTTCCTTTCCCTTCCCTTCCCGTTCCTTCTCCTCCCCTCCCTTCCCTTCCCTTCCTCTCCCTTCCCTTCCTTACCCATCCCTCTTCTATCTCCTCCCTGCTTGTTCCCTCTCCTTCCCTCCCCCGTCCATTCCCTACTTCTACCCCTCCCTGCTTGTTCCCTCTCTTCTCTCTCCCCTTCCATCCCCTCTTTTACCCCTCCTACTTTTTCCCTCCTTCCCCTTTCCTATTCCATTCTTGCTCCCCCCCATGTTGTTTCCTGCTCCGCCTTTCCCACTTACCCCTTCCACTAACTCGCTCCTATTCGATCCTCTATTTTTTTACTTTATCGTCTCCCTTCTCATTTTTATTTGGTCCCTTCCCCTCTGCCCCCTTTTCCCCACTTCCCCTTTCTCCTCTTCCCCTTTCTCTCTCCCCTTTTCTCTCCTCGGTTTTTCCTCTCCTCCTTAATCTCCTTTTACCTTTCCTCCTCCCTTTGTCTCCAATCTTACCTTATCCCAATTTTCCCCCTTGATACTCTTCCTCCCTCCTCTCTCTCTCCTTCCTCCTCTAATCTTCTTCCTTCCTCCATCATCTTTTTCCTTCCTCCTCTTGATTAATTATCTTCTTTCCCTTTCCACTTCCTCCTTGACTCACTTCTTCTTCCCCCGTATCCTTCCCTCCTTCTCGCCTCCCAACCCCCCCTCTCCCCCCTTTCCTCTCCTTTGATCCTCTTATTCCTCCCCTTTTCCCTTCCCTTATCATCTTACCCCCCCCTCCCCGCCTCCCACTTATACAGTATGTAGTGCTGCTAAAAAGAAATAAATATAGGCCTTTTAGTTTTTTGCTTCTCGTTTCAGATAGATAAAAAAAAATATTCTAAAATTAATTGGGTTTTTAAGCGTCGCTGCCGTACTGGAGTTAGTGCAGTGAGTTGCCAGCCTCAGTCACCTAACACTAATTGTATTATATATATATTTTTTTTTTCTATTTCTATTTAAAAATAAACTACTTTGTTGAACGGCGACAAATAGCTAGTAGTTTTTTATTTACAATTTAAAGAAGAAATTTGTTGGAGAAAAATTTTTGTTTTTGTTTTGCGACTATGAAAAATATTACATTTAAAGGGCAAAGTTATTAATGTAAATAATTGCTGTTTTGTTTTTTGGGGGAAAATTGACCAAAATATTATCCAACTAAAAACACTTCCGGTTAGTAAAATTTATTTGTTTTATGACTTTAAAACATAAAAAGAAAAACAAATAAAAAAAAAGAAAAAACTCTGATGAAGAACTTAAGGTACGTAGTAAAGGTTCAATAACTCTATAAAAAAAAAGATATTAATTAAGTTTCAGGTTACATACAAGTTTGTGGTGAAGCTGGTGTAATAATTTTGTATTCAGTAAGGCCAAGTTGTCGATAGTTTTGTGATGACGGCTTCGATATATTCCGGATGTCACGTAGTTTGCCGGAATTTTCTAATGGTAAACTTTGTATTGAAATTTCTTGGGAAGGTTTGAGGCGTGTAGCTGTGGTGAGGTGGTGTGGGGGTTAGCTGTGGGGGGAGGGCGGTTAGCTGTGGTGGGGGTTAGGTGATGGTGGGATTTAGCTGTGGTAGGGACGTGGAAGTTATCTGTTGTGGGGTGTCGGGGTTGTTAGTTGTGTTGGGGGTTACCTGTGGTGGGGTTAGCTGTGATGGGGTTAACTGATGATAGGATTAGCTGTGGTGGGGCTTATATGTGGTGGGGTTAGCTGTGGTGGGGGTTATATGTGGTGGGGTTAGCTGTGGTGGGGTTAGTTGTAATCACACATCTTGTCTGTTAACTAGTAACATGTGACGTCAGAGGTCTTGGATGTAGTCTTGTAACGTCAGAGGTCTTGGCTCTAATCTTGTAACATCACGGGTCTTGGCTCAAATCTTGTAACGTCATGGGTCGTGGCTCTAGTCTTGTAACGTCACAGGTCTTGGCTGTAGTCTTGTAACATCACGGGTCTTGGCTCTAGTCTTGTAACGTCACAGGTCTTGGCTGTAGTCTTGTAACGTCACGGGTCTTGGCTGTAACACCTGAGGTCTTACTGTAATCTGGTACTCCCTAACGTCGCGGGTCTGAGTCGTAATCTTGGAACAGTCTCAAGGTCTTAACTAAAGCGGTTGTGTCCTTCGTCTTAGGTCGTAACTCCTGGACGGTCGTGGATTAGAGAGAGAGAGAGAGAGAGAGAGAGAGAGAGAGAGAGAGAGAGCAAAACTGAAGGAAGGGAAGAATATAGACAACCTAAGAGCACACGAAACAGAAGCTGGGAATTGAAAGAACGGGAGAAAACTCGTAACAGAAGAATAGACTAGGATAGAAGAAACAATAGGAAGGGAACAGGGAAGAAAATTTAAATTCAGAGAGAGAGAGAGAGAGAGAGAGAGAGAGAGAGAGAGAGAGAGTATATATCATCACCGGTATTGATTAATGTTCACAAACTTGGCATCGAAAGAGTAGCATCTTTTTCGTCTTTCCTCCAACGTAATGGCGTCTTCATGTGCCTTGACAAGTCTCAGAAGTACTGGAGTTTGTAATATTTGTTACTACTTGCAGGAGTGAGCCGTGTTTCGTGTTGCAGCTGTTTTGAAGTTAATGTTTCGTGTTAATGCCTTGTTAATATTTGTTAATTACCAGGAGTTCCTCGTAGGGTATCAATAAAAATGTAAAAAAATAATTCTAGTCGAAATTCCAAGACGATTAATGGTAAGCTAACGTGAATATCGCCAGACTGCCTTTGAAGAATATCCAAAAGTATATAAGACAAATTATAAATGATATTATTTCTGATTTGTAGGTTTTGGTTATGACTTCCTCACATGGCCGGCCCCTCCCCCCCCCCCACCTAAGATATTGCACTGGTAGGAAAGGGGGGGGGGAGGGGACAGTTGCAGCCATCTAACACTGTGGGGGACGAGAGGGGGGGGGGCTCCTCATCCGTCTTGCCTCACAGGGTAAAAGAATACGCTTCCTCCTGTCTCTAATAACTCTGTGAGATTCATTAACCGATACAATATATACCTGTAGATAATTATGTTTTTTCTAAGTCTATTCAGGGTCGTTCTTTGTGTTGATGTCGGTAATATTGTTGTAGCTCGTATCTAGAGAATGATGGCCGGTTACCCCCTTAGAAAGTAGTACACCAGAGTATTGATAATCGGATAATATTCACTAACTGTCTGAAAGATCTATGTGAACCAGGAGAGTTGTCTTACCGTCATGTGGTCTATTTTCATCGTCAATTTTACCAGGAGGAATAGTTTATGTGTGTGTGTGTGTGTGTGTGTGTGTGTGTGTGTGTGTGTGTGTTTTGATGCTGATGTACTGTAGTTTACCACGCATCTCCCAAACCCTCCTTCCCGCCTCCTACCCTCCCTCTCACTCTCTCACTTACTCTCCCTCTCACTCAGCGGGCCACGTCACCCACAGTACCCTGCTTCCCACCCACCAACCACCTCTTGTGTTCACTATTCGTGTAATGCTATTCTCATATTTTATTCCCTTTATTTCCTCGTCAGCAGTCCAAGAAGTCGTCAATGTAATTCCTAAATGATGTTGTCGCGACGCCCATTAGCATAATTGATATTTGCAGCTCCGGCGAGGACCTAACCGAGTTATATTGTGGGTGGGTGGTGATGGGGGTGGGGGGGTCGATGGGTGGATGGTGAGGGAGGGAGGGTACGGGTGACGGGACGGAATGGGCGGTAGGAAGTGGTGGATGATGGTGGGTGGCAGGTGGCTGGGCGGCCCAAGAGAAGCAAAGAACCACAACACCGGAATCACGTTAGACATTTTCTTTTACCGTTGAGGAGGAGGAGGAGGAGTCACTGCCACGCTGCCTTCAAAGCTATTGATTATACATCTATAAATATTGTTGCCGGTAAATTCAAGTACTGTACTGTTTGGGGAAGACGATGAGGTGAAGAATGAGGAAGTATTTTCTCCTTAGAGCGAGAGGAGAAGGAGGAGGAGGAGGAGATAGAGCAAGTAGAGGAGGAACTCGCCCCACGTTTCGCGCAGAAGTGGCACTAATGTTCATAACTTTCACTTTATTGCTGGTTAAAACGAGGACGAGAAGGAGAAGGGGCAGGCACTGTTGGTAAAAGTAAAGAGAGGAAAAGGAGAGACGAGGATGAGAGAGTTACACACACACACACACTCACACACACACAGGTACATAAACATCTCCGTGTATTCATGTATTCACTCATTCAGTTCCACATAGTTGCACCTACTGAATCAAACAACAGACTGCCTGGTTCACCACCTCCTCCCTCCCTACTTGTCGAATCGCCTAGTTTTCCGACGGTGTATTGGTGGTGACGTGGCCGGTCGAGAAGGAGAGAGGGAGGCAGAGTGGGAAGGAGGCAGGGAGGAAGGAAAAGAGGCAGGGAGGGAAGGAAGGAAGCGAGCAGGGAGGGAGAGAGGGAAGGAGGCAGGGAGGAAGGAAAAGAAGCAGGGAGGGAAGGAAGGAAGCGAGCAGGGAGGGAGAGAGGGAAGGAGGCAGGCAGGCAGAGTGAGAGGGAAGAAAGGAAGCAGGGAGACAGAGTGGGAGGAAAGGAGGCAAGGGAGGGGGGTGAGAAGGAAGGAAGGAAGGAGGGAGGGAGAATCTAGCAGCACGGATATTCCCTTAATAATCGTACGCTAAATTTTCTCCCCAACCTGGAGCTGTAAGAACGTATCTGTCCGACTCAGTTATAAAGTCTATGGCATAAAGATTTTGGCTCGGAATGGTTTGGAAAATGCGAAAACTCAGACTGTTGTAAGTTGTTGGTGGCGTTGTCAGACTGTGCTGTTGGTGGCGTTCTCAGACTGTGCTGTTGGTGGCGTTCTCAGACTGTGCTGTTTGTTGGTGACGTTCTCAGACTGTGCTGTTTGTTGGTGACGTTCTCAGACTGTGCTCTATGTTGGTGACGTTCTCAGACTGTGCTGTTTGTTGGTGGCGTTCTCAGATTGTGCTGTTAGTGGCGTTCTCAGACTGTGCTGTTTGTTGGTGACGTTCTCAGACTGTGCTGTTTGTTGGTGGCGTTCTTTTATCACCAGTTAAGGCTGATGGGAGGAGGCGTACGAATCCTTAAAACTTTTGGATTGGTATTCACAAAAAGAATTTATTCCCGTGAAATTTAACCCCATAACTAAGTAAAAGTATCCAGGTCTAGGTAGAGTCTTGGTGTAAATTTGATGCCATATTAGATGCTTAATTCAGACGGACAGATACGCCATTGTATGTCTTCATTTTACGAGGATAAATTTTCATCTTACGAACTTTTGAGAATCGGGGGTTGGAGGAGGGAGGAGGATAGAGAAGAGGAGAGTGACTGATGATAAGGGCAAGGTGATGAAAAAGAGAGGGAAAGAGGGGCATGAGAGGGATGTTGTTTGGAATGGAGAGGGAGAAAGAATTGGATTGCTAGTAGTAGTAGTTGTGATGGAAGAGGAGGAAGAGGAAGAGTGACCAATGATGAGAAGGGGAGATGGGTGTGATGGGAAGAAGATTGAGACGGATGATATGAAGAAAGAGGGGGAGAATTAAGGAGAGAGGGAGAATGATCGACGTTGAAGGTGTGTATGGGGAACGTTGATGGAATGAAGTGAGTGAGAAGGATAGCTAGTATGTAGGAGGAGACTGTGGGTGAGATAGGATGGGTAAGGAGAGTAAGAGACGACGGGATGACAGAGGTGTGAGAGTGGATAGTGAGGAGGGTCGCTTGTAATGGGTGTGAGAGTGAAGAGGAAGAGTGACGATAGGGAAGGCGAGAAGCGGGTGTTCAAAATGGGAAAAAGTGAGATGTTTCAGTTGTTATGGACAGAGAGAGAGAGAGAGAGAGAGAGAGAGAGAGAGAGAGAGAGAGAGAGAGAGAGAGAGAGAGAGATTACTGTAATGGAGTAAGAAAGGGAGTGGTAACCAACTAGAGAGGAGGTGGAAGGGGAGAGAATAAGTCCCCAGGGAGGAATCAAGACGAAAAATTGGGGTGTAGAGCCACTGTAGAGTCGAACCTGGAAGAGGAACACTGGTGGTGGGATAGGGATGATCCACCCTCACGCCAACACCAGGTAATGTCCAGGTGTATAGTTGGTGTATCGAAACTGTTTTTGATATATTATAATGAATATAATGTTGTTTCGTTATAATGCTCATTGTTCTGGAGGAAATTTTTACGACAAAACCAAACGAAATTTAAATTTATAAAACGGTTAAACAGTTCTACACTAGACCTTTCTACCTTTCTTTTAACCCACTCGCTCAACCAATGAGAACGACTTACACAGATCACCGCTCGGCCAATCAGCGTCGCCACACCAGTTATGAGCGTTTGGTCGTTAGCTTCAGACGTGTGTGTGTGTGTACTCCACCGAGGTACTCTCTCGTTAACTTAATTTTGACCCATAATGTGTGGTAAAAGGCCAACAAGTTATATTGTTGGTAATGTGGCCAAGCAGTTAAGGAAAAGCATCGGTGTGGATGTAAAAATACTGGTCATAAGACGTACCGGATGGTGATTGTCAGCCACTTTAGAAGAGAAAAAATTCTTCATAGTGAAAACAAACATCGGTGCTCCGCCATTATCAGCTGTGTTCGACAGAGTTTAAAGACAAATGTCTCGTAGACATTAACACTTGTGTTCCGTATACGCAAAAAACTGGCAGCAAAGTTCGCAAACACCGGTTAACGAGCCCATATCCTCCACTCCCTCAAGGAGATCGCCCGTGCCTATCGTCCACAGTAGGTGAGAACAATGACCAGGTTAGGTTAAGTTAGTTTCTTTTAGTTATGTTTTAAACCCCATATTTCCCTCTGCTTCTAAGCCCTGTAGTGAAATCAAGACTGACAAGAGCAGGAAGGGTCACAACCATAATTATGCATTTCTCCAAACTGTCAATATCACCACTGTACTCAGAATGAAAAACTTTATTTTTTTCATGCCTTAGTCATATGTCAGTGTTTGGTGAACAATTACCATAAGTTGTTTCTTAAATTAATAATACCAACACGTTACGATGTTTTACGGGATTTTTGGTATTGTTAGTTTGTCGATTTTGTGTGGCAGGCGTTTCATACCCGTGAAAGTTCGTCGGCAACCACCAACGGTCTATCGTAAATAAGACAAACGAACCTAACCTAACCTAACCTAGGATGAAATTACATTATTTTAGGTTGGTTAGGGGTGTTATTTTGTTATTAACAGCTTTTGTGGAAGGTTCACTGAGATACATGTCAACAGTTAAACGGTAAATATGGCAGCCATTGATTTTGATTGATTGATTTTGCCGCTTACAGCGGCTACTTTATTGTGCACCCCACACTCATCCTGTGAGCGGTAGCGCAAAAGGATTACAGAGTAGAGTTTACAAAGGGTCATAATAATTAACCCCCGTTGTCAGGATATTATGGCACTGAATGTTACACAGTATTTCAATTACATTATTTGTTTAGTTCTATACATAAAGGGTAACTTATTCACAAATGCGTGAGTACAGGCGTGTGGGGCAGTATGTCTGGCCTCACACTTTGTTATTAACATTTACGTGAGAGGTATTCAAGCACATTGCGTATTTGGTTCTGTACATGAGAATTGATATAGTTACTAAGTGCAAAAAAGTGGATACAATCTTAATATGTCGGCTATCTTGCCATTGAGATGAAGTGTTGTGCCATTTCACACACAGTGTGCTTGGTCCTATCCCTAAAAGGTTCTATCTTCACACAGTCGAGGACGTAGTGTTCAAGTGTGTGGCCATATGTATGGCCACACACTTTACATTTAGTTTTGTTTACATCTGCTTGAGGAACATACTGCCAAAGGTACTTATATCCTAACCTTAATCTAGCGGTTACAACATCTTGTAATCTAGTGATCTTGTTACTTGCTCCATATACATGTTTCACTTGATACATCTCATCATGGTAACCTATGGATCTACTAGTGCCTGTTTGCACTTGTCTACTTGCGTCAAACTCATCAATAAGTTCTTTCCTAATTACAGTTTTAAGGGTTCTTTTTGACAGACCCAAATTGTATTCAACGGTGTCTTTGTTAGACGTGGTGTGGGCCTTGGTGTGGACGGTCCGTCGTAAATATTTACTCGTAAACAAAACCAGAAGGATACACAAGTTGTAAAGTTGCAATTCCTCCATTTTTTTTTATTGGAGCGGCAAGAAACACGTTTAGTGCTATATATATCCTAAAATTGCTCCTAACAGCCGTAAACTAGTATCCCATTTTATCGTTTTATTTCCATTATCACCCAAAAACTATTATTTATACTAATAAAGTTTTTCATACATTGACACGTGTACAGTATATCAATATTATAGTAATTGAAAAGTGAAAATGAGTCCCATAGGCTTGGCTGCCCGTTAGGGACTGTGGACACTGTACATACTTGGCCATCGGTACTCAAGGAGGCACTATAATCGACCAGCGGGGACCCTTAGGTGGGGTGTGTGTGTTCTCGGCTGCCGCACCCTTAGCTAGAGTTGTTACCGATACCCAATAAACCTGTCACATATCACTTATATATGAGAAATAGCACTCTCGCCATCTTATGCTGCGTACTTATAGGAAACATTTGGCTTAAAACACGACTAATGATTATGCCAAATAAAGATTACTGTGTGTGTGTGTGTGTCAGGATATGAAACGAATCATAAAGGAATAAAGTGGGACTAGAAAGGAAGTTATAAGATGAGGAGGGGAAATTGTCGCCCAGAAACATGATAAAGGATAAGAGGCGTGATAGAAACGGGAGAGTCTACCAGGGGGATTTACAGCAAGTGAAAAGGGAAGAACGAAAAGACGAGGGTAAGAGAAGAGGGGCAGGTTTGGGATACAACTGGTGAACTAATGTAGATTACTGTGTTTGGGGTGTGGCCGGCTTCATAGGTCCGTCTGTAGGGGAGATGGTGTTGGGGAGATGGTGTTGGGGAGATGGTGTTGGGGAGATGGTGTTGGGGAGATGGTGTTGGGAGATGGTGTTGGATATGATGTTGGGGAGATGGTGTTGGGAGATGGTGTTGGGAGATGGTGTTGGGGAGATGGTGTTGGGGAGATGGTGTTGGGAGATGGTGTTGGATATGATGTTGGGGAGATGGTGTTGGATTATGATGTTGGGGAGATGGTGTTTGGATATGATGTTGGGGAGATGGTGTTGGATATGATGTTGGGGAGTTGGTGTTGGATATGATGTTGGGGAGATGGTGTTGGATATGATGTTGGGGAGATAGTGTTGGATATGATGTTGGGGAGATGGTGTTGGATATGATGTTGGGGAGATGGTGTTGGATATGATGTTGGGGAGATGGTGTTGTATATGATGTTGGGGAGATGAGATGGTGTTGGATATGATGTTGGGGAGATGGTGTTGGATATGATGTTGGGGAGATGGTGTTGGATATGATGTTGGGGAGATGGTGTTGGATATGATGTTGGGGAGTTGGTGTTGGATATGATGTTGGGGAGATGGTTGAGACGAGTCAAGGAGGGACTAGGACGGGGCTAATGGGTGGGTGGGTGGGGAGGTTGGGTGGGGAGTATGAGGGAACGTGGGGGGGGGGGGCAATCTTCAAGTGGAGGGGGACGTGATGTATTATAATTTAAGTCTCACAAAGATAGAGAAATTCTGTCTCGAGCGTTGCATTATTTTTCTTACTCGTGTCTTGGGGATTTGACATTTTTGTGTGCGGCTTTTCAATACATTTTTGCTCTGAGAATATTCACATTTTCCCTCTAATATATAATTGTAACCAAAAGAATAGGAAGAATGAAGGAAAATCAGGCTGTAATTCCAAATATATTTTTGGGTTTATGAATAATGAAGTTGAGTAAAGGTTTAGTGAAATACGATGATTATTTAAAAACAGTACAGATTTTAACATAAGGTCGAATCCCTCACCACCTCCCTACCCCGCAAAGGGTCCTTTATCGTGATAAATATTTCTGAGGTCGACACAGCTCCCATGGGACTACCACAATACTACACGCCATTAAAGAAAACGGAGCAAGAGGAACGCTCGTAGTTTTCAGTTAGAAGGGGAGACTTCTTTAGTGGGATTATATCCAGCGCCGCCATCTAGAGTGCCTTATATATCAGCGGGACGCGGAACGAGAATTCTTAAATGCTCGTAAGTTGAATTCCTATCTCTCCCTCTCCTGGAGATGTGAGGACTCCAGCACTCGTAAGCTACGTTACTATAATACATTGTCAAATGGTGTTACATTAAAATTCTCGACCACTCCCTTAAAGATATCTATTAAAGACTAATTTAAGATGCCATAAAAAATAAATTCTCAAAGGTTCGTACGTTAAACAGGGTTCGTACGCTCGATGAATTACTTTGATACTCATTGAATTTTGTGGCTGTCCGGCAAGGGTCTTTGAAAATGTCAAGAAAATGGCTATTGTACCTTAAATGTTTATGATAAATATTGAAACAGAATTAATAGTTTTGACACAAGTATACCTGTGGTTACAAGTACCTCGCTCTACCATCCTTTAATTATGTAACAGCGAAGGTCTCTGAAAACAGTGATATTCCATGCGATCTTCCTGCTTATGCCAAGTCACAGAGCCACACGACAAGTCCTCAATTGTGAAGAAAGACATTCAAATCCACTTCCCATTGCTAAATTGAAAATTTTCTTAATCTCAAAAGAATTGCAATAGTTTTCTTAACCAAATATCAGACACCAGTGCTGCCCCTCATTGGTAAAGCTCAACTGACACTCGGCTCACTGGGTTTAAATGGGCTCAGTGAGGTTAGGTTAGGTTGGAATACGTTCATTTAGGTGAATATTAGTGTCAGCAGATTCAGTTTTCATT
This sequence comes from Homarus americanus, assembly GCF_018991925.1. Taxonomy (NCBI): domain Eukaryota; kingdom Metazoa; phylum Arthropoda; class Malacostraca; order Decapoda; family Nephropidae; genus Homarus; species Homarus americanus. The sequence continues at coordinate 21,767,583 of NW_024716703.1, read as the reverse complement.
GCTTATGGATAATTAGTTATGATTTATTGTTTCCGTTTTTCAATTTGGGCTGTGGTATGCAAGCTAGCAGTTAAGCAAGCAACACACGTTTAAACAAGCTCATGTGTATCAAGACTCCTTACTGTTGGGTCACCAAGAGAAAGTGTCAGCGCTTTAGCTAGATTGATCACGAGACTCATCCTTCTATCAGTATAATACAGTACAAAACCTAACGGAATTCGTAAACTCAACAAACTCTTCCTTTCAGCCCGACGGACACTCACTTCATTCAGTTTAAATGTGACCACCGATATAAGGTCAAGTCACGTTTGTTTCGAATACGTTCCATTACGTGAAACTTAGTGCCTGTAGATAATTTCATTTGCTTCCGAAATACTCTTCCCACTTCCTTGAAAATGTGATAAGGCATATAAGACTCACTTAAGCTTCCATGCAAAGATAAATTGTGGAAGGTCCGTTTGTTGTACTCGTTTCCTCCAGAACTGAAGATGTAGTTGTGTATTTAACTCACTATACATTGAAAAAGAAGACCCAAAACATACACTAAAACCAGATACCGGTACGTTCTTTTAGTATACGTTACGGGAGCATATAAACGTACAGAATCTCTCCGTACCCAAGACATTTCGTTTCCGAGGGAGCTTATATAAAGTGCCTGAAAGTCAGCTTGAATGTTAGCTGTAGTACGTGTGCGTGAGTGTGTGTGTGTATTCGGAGGGGGGGCACGTTTGGGGATGGGGTGCTTGCTAATCCTATATCTAATTTCCTTAAGCCAATAAAAAGGGAATTACAATGTGAATTGAAACTGAATTTAATATTTTTAATCAGATTAGAGTTTCGATCAGTATTGTTCGCTGGAAAAGGTTGTGTGCTGCGTCCCATCCACTCTATCCCATCCCTCTCTTTTTTCCCTTTTCCTTTCTATCTCTTTTCTCTTCCAATCTTTCGTGTCCTTCCCATTTCTCACTCTTCTCTCTGTCTCTCTCTCAGGACACTATTCCTCTTCCCTTCTCCCTCGTGCCCATCTGCCTCCCCTTCTGGGATGGGAGGGACAGTAATTATGTCATAGGGTGGGCTCCTGGTAGTTGTGGGAGATAATGGGGTCCTGGTAGTTGTGGGAGATAATTGGGTCCTGGTAGTTGTGGGAGATAATGGGGCCCTGGTAGTTGTGGGAGATAATGAGGTCCTGGTAGTTGTGGGAGATAATGGGGCCCTGGTAGTTGTGGGAGATAATGAGGTCCTGGTAGTTGTGGGAGATAATGGGGTCCTGGTAGTTGTGGGAGATAATGGGGTCCTGGTAGTTGTGGGAGATAATGGGGTCCTGGTAGTTGTGGGAGATAATGGGGGCCCTGGTGTTGTTGGGGGAGGAGGTGGGTGTCAGTGCCAGGCTCGTCGCACCACTGAGTATCACGTTTAGTGTGTGTGTGTGTGACAGCAGTAAGGCGCAGGTTTCCCCCGGGGTCAGGTACACCTCTAGCGTTTGTTTTTATTAAAGACATCATTCAATTTGGTGCGTGTTACGGCGATGGTCGGAGTCCCCCCACCTCACCCACCCCCTAATGCGATTTACTCTCCTTCCTCAGTGTTATTGTTCTTATCTCGGAGCAGTTGTGTGGGTGGTGCTTGGTCTCTGTCACTTGGCCGGCCGTCTTCCCTCCCCCAGCTGTCCTTCCTCAATCCTCAGCTACTTATCATTGCTGAGTTGCCGTCTAACCCTCTTCAGTTGTCCTTCCATTTTTCTTAGCTGCTTATCTGTCTGAGCTTCCCTCCCTTCCCTTCCTTCTCAAACTTTTCCCCATTTTACTTCTCAGCTGCTCCCTCTCCCTTCCTAAACTGTCATATTTTACTCCTTACCTGCCTTTTCTCCCTTAATTATCTTCTACCTTTCCTTCCACACTGTCCTATTTTTTCTCGACTCCCTCCCTTGAGTCTCCACAGCTTGTTGTTACTCCTACTCAGAGCACGTGTTTAAATCGCCCTTTAGTCTGTTTGTCTTCCCATCTTTCTCCCTCAGATGTCCTCCCACCATTCCTTCTCTCAACTTCCTTCTATATCTACCACTCCCCGGGGTCTCTTGTCTCCTCGAGCCCCCCCCCCCCCTTCTCATAACCTTCCATTTGCTTGTACCAGCAGACAACAGCAGCATGACGGATCAGGAACCTTGGGAGAAAGTTCAGGTAAAACTTGATTATGTAGCAGTAAAGAGGAACTCCTGGAACAGTGCCAGGTAGACTGTACCCCCCCCCCCTCACCCTTCGTCCACCTTCCAGTGCTTCCCTGTCTCTCCCTTGGGTCTTCCTCCTCCCCGCCCAAGGGTGGTACTGGGGTAGGGCGTTGCCATGTATTCAGCTGGTGTTCCTGACAGAGATAATTGCTCTCTAAGCCTTCCGTGTGCACGATTGACCCCGGGGGAGAAAACTGCTTAGACCTCATCTGCGAATAATCTCCAGAGTGAGTCCGTGAGCCCCCGTGTGTCGCCCTATTGGCGGGGGGCTTTTACACCGTGTTCTCATCTGCTACTGCTGCTGTTATATTTGCTAATTTTGCTGTTTCTGGCGGTGAGGCTCTTCTTGCACTGCGCCCTCCTGTTGTTGTTGTTGCTTTGGTCTGCTGTTGGTGCTGATACATCTCACTTCAGGCACTGGTCCTCTTGCTGCTGTTGATGACGCCGCTACAACCTTTTGGGCAGTGACGTGTCAAGCCCGCCCGTGATGGAAGCGTATTAACCCCCACTCGTGATGGAATAGTATTAACCCACTCCTGTAATGTAAGACGTAACATTAACGTCAAGTTCTCTTCGTGTGGTGTTGACAAAACTCTACACACCACCACCACCACCTGGACCCCTTCGTCGCCTACTACCTCGTCGCCTACTACCTCGTCGCCTTAGGAAGCCTTTTTTATTTATCTCAAAACCTTAAGAGAGACGAGCGTGTTTCATTCCATCCCGCAGTGTGACTCTTCACTACTTTAGTACGGAACTCTTTTATGTTTTCTGTTGTTGTTATGATTAAAGAGGATTCTAATGATGGTATTAACACGGCTTTAGGTCTTATACTTATTATAATGTGGGATCCTCCTTTATCTGTTTGTTGTTGTAGCAGCATTGTGTAAGATTATGAGTGGGTGAACTGACAATACAATCCCTCTTATTACAGCTGTCATTGGCCCGTGGTGTTGCTTATTAATAAAAGTTGTGTTAATATAGCTACATATATAAGGTGACAGATAATGTGGATGTGGTGGAGACTAACATAGTATGGATGTGGAAACAGAGGTAGGTGTGGAGGCGGTGGAAGACGCTGGTGGTGGGTGGTGAAGTTGGCAGCGGTGTGGCTTGGGAGTCTCAACGCTGATTTATAATGTCAGGCCATAAATTGACTTATAACCGATCTCGTGGCAGCCGCGAAGGGTGTTAAGCTGAGTCTTAGACGATATTTTGGTGATTTCGTGGGTTTCTCGTCGAGTTTTTGTTCATTGTTAAATGTTTATATTCCTTTGGCGAGGTCATCTCTCTTGAGTTTCGTTTGTTTATATAAGGAATATTTATTTACATTGTTGGCGAGTTCTTTTGTTTCTTGGCGAGTTCCCTATGCTCCTCAATGCCAGGAAGTAAATGAACGTAATCGCAAGAGTGAACGCTAACTCGTAAGTGAATGTTAGGCCATGAATAAACCCCCACCCCTTAACTGAACAATATGCTATTATGTAAACGCCAAGCCTTAAGTGAACGCCATCCCTACTTAAGTGAATGCCATCCCGCGAGTGAACGTTAGGGCATAAGTGAACGTCAGATTACAAAGTTAACGCCTTCCAAGGTGTTGAACGCCATCCCGTGAGTCGCCGTCGGGCCCAAAGTGAACACCAGCCCACGAGAAAACGCGAAATCACAACTAAGCTCCAGGTGCGTTCTGTTGCGGAGTGAAGAATAATAACCTTTACCGAGATTATAGTGTTTGTCATTCGAGTCAGATGCCGCGCTGATTGGCCAGTTGCTCTCGCTCCTGATTGACGTGATTAGGCCATGAATATTTCACACGCGGCGGCAAGAAGCTCGTCCAAGTGACTCGGATTTGGGACTTGGGAGTCGAAAAGTCTGGATTGGGGTTTAGGGATCTGATAACGAGAGGGTGAGGATTTGCCCTAAAGATTGGAGATAAATTTGAGTTTTTTTAAATAATAAATTACGGAGAACAATAATGCGAAAAATAGGATTTGAAGGAACATTACGGACTAAGGATTAGACTCGACATTCAGAATTGTGGATTGGAAATGAAGTTTAGAGGAATGGGAGTGAGATTTGAAATTAAGATTAGGTATTTCAGAATGGCGTAGAGAATGAGAGATTACCGTGAAATTATGCAGGTTGAAGACAGGAGTGTATGTGTGTATGTATGTCGTTGTCTGTCACTCATCTTGTGCGACCCCCTCCTCCTCGTTCCTCCTCACCTTATCCCACCTTTATTCCTCTTCCCACTCCGTCTCCTTTCTCTTCCCCTCCCTCACCCCACCACTTCTCTCCTCCCTCTCTTCCCCCTCACATTCCCTCCCTTCTCTTCACCCTCTCCCTACTCCTCCCTTCTTCTCTCCTCCCTCTCTTTCCCCTCCCCCCCTTATCTTCTCCCTCCCTACTTCTTCCTCCCATTCCCTCCCTGGTATTGGGAATGAAGGATTAGGAATGAGATATATGATTGGTAAAGAAGATTGTGGGATTAGGTTAAAGGATTAGATATTAAGATTAGGGGATTAGGTTAAAGGATTAGATATTAAGATTAAGGGATTAGGTTAAAGGATTAGATATTAAGATTAGGGGATTAGGTTAAAGGATTAGATATTAAGATTAGGGGATTAGGTTAAAGGATTAGATATTAAGATTAGGGGATTAGGTTAAAGGATTAGATATTAAGATTAGGGGATTAGGTTAAAGGATTAGATATTAAGATTAGGGGATTAGGTTATAAGGATACTCTCCAGATGATCCTTGGCTCATTATTTTGATTTATGGCAGAGCTGAGCGTCACTCGACCCGACCACCATCCCATTATTTGTCCCCGGCCCTTCAACTCACCCAGCCTGGTCGACGGTGGGGCCTGGTCGACGGTGGAGCCTGGTCGACTGTGGGTCTTGTGTTGACTCTGGGGCCTGATTGGCGATGGGGTCTGATTGACTCTGGGGCCTGACTGACGATGGGTGTGTGATTATCGGTGGGGCCTGGTCGACTGTGGGTCTTAATTGACGATGGGGCCTGATTGGCGATGGGGTCTGATTGACTGGGGCCTGATTGACTGGGGCCTGATTATCGGTGGGGCCTGGTCGACTGTGGGTCTTAATTGACGGTGGGTCTGGGTCGACGGTGGAGCTTCCCTGGTCGAGGATTCAGAGCTTGTCGATCGTCTGGGAGGAGGAGGAGGAGGAGGGTCGAGATGAAGGCTTAAAGTAGAAGGGCCCTCACCCCTACACCGCCATACTCGGCCAGCTGGTGGTGTCGGGTCACTGAACTAGTGGCGTCACGTCAAGAGAAGTTTATATCATGTGGTGTCATATATTTTTGCCGTCTTCCTGTATGTAAGAATTACTTTCATTAGCTTATGTTAATTACCTTTGGTTTCTTGTTATGTAAATCATCTTAAATAGTTTTCTCTCTAACATATCTTTAATTGTTTGTGGTTGTTTAATGTAGGAATTTCTGTTTGAGTAATTATCTTAGTTTTATGTTTGAATTATTTAATTACCTTTGATGGTTTCTTCTGTGCACGAATTATCAGAAGTTGATAGTTTTTCATTCACATAAATATAAGGGTTTCTTCTCTATGCAAATGTGATGTTTTTTTTTGTCATATGAGAAATTAATGTTTTCTTCTATATGGTGATTAATGTAATGAGATAATGAGATTCATAAGTTAGTGTTTCTATTTCTTCTTCATCTCTTTCTTCATCGTTTTTTTTTCTTTTGTTTTTTACTTCTGCTTTTTCTTCATAGTTTTTTTTATTATGTTTCCATTTTTAATTCTTGTCTTGTTAACCTCTTTCTTCTTCTCCTGTTCATTATTCCACCTCTTGCTGTCATCATTCTCTCTCTCTCACCGCCATCGTACATGTGGTGGGGTAGGGAGGGGGGGGGGAGCGACCCATGACATATTCTTGAAACTCCCGCCATATTTCGAGACACCAAATCCAAAATGGAAATCCGGTGCGTTAGATGTAATGAATAAATTAAACAGATTAACCCAGGTGTCAGGCTCTCAGCTCTGCCAAGGTCTTTTACATACTCAGTGTTCAAGTGTGAAACAAATTTTTTTTTCTCTCTCTCTCATGTATCAATTAGGGAAATGCATAAATAAACGAGTACTCTACGCTTGAAAAATATGTCCCTCCTCCCCTCCTCCCCCATCCATCCCCCGTACCCTTATATTTTATGTACACTTGTCTATTAACATCTAGTTGAAACATATTCATTTTACCAGATTAAAAGGGTAAAAAAATATTATATGAAAGGGAGATATATTATATTATGGATTTACATCAATTTTTATTTTATTTAAAGGCTAGCGGAGGGAACGCCTTGACATTTGTGTTAGAGTGAAGGAGATTATTAGTATGCAGCGTCAGATGAGATTACTTCAGTGTCCCCTCTGGTAGAGCAGCAGCATCGGCTTAGTGCTCGTCACAGAGAAAACGGGAGTAAGATAATGAACCCGCCAGAGGAAGATGGGAAATAGAATGATTACGGATAATTGAATGATAACGGAGATTAGATTGATAACGGGGCATGGATTGGTAACATACAATAGAATGATAACGAATATAACGATAACAGTGCATAGAATGATAACGGGGTATAGAATCATAACGGGGCATAGAATGATAACGAACAGTAGAATGGTAACGAACAATATAACGATAACGGGGCATAGAATAATAACGAGGCATAGAATCATAACGGGGCATAGAATGATAACGAACAATATAACGATAACGGGGCATAGAATGATAACGAATAATATAAAAATAAGAAAATACAGGTTGTAGTAAGTAGCTTGATTGTGAAGACGGAAATAAAGGGTAAATAAATAAATCTGGACATGATGGAAAATAGATAGAAAAAAGAGTCAAGTTAAGCGTTAATGCATAATAATAATAATAATAATAATAATAATAATTAACGGTTTATTGAAAGAGCTTGGCAGCCAGAAGGCTGAAAATATACAGTTACATATTTGGGGAATGGGTTACGAATTACAAATAATATACAAGTGACATAAGTGACACAAATAAGACATATAGTAACTTAGATGGGGATCAGCTCAAACTACAGTTCATTTCAACATAGTGACAGTGTAGGGAGTTTATGTATGACAGGTAAGGTGTGTGTGTGACAGGCAAGTTGTGTGTATGACAGGTTGGTGTGTGTATGACAGGTTGGTGTGTGTATGACAGGTTGGTGTGTGTATGACAGGTTGGTGTGTGTGTATGACAGGTTGGTGTGTGTGTATGACAGGTTGGTGTGTGTGTATGACAGGTTGGTGTGTGTATGACAGGTTGGTGTGTGTGTGTGTGACAGCTGAGGTGTGTGTATGACAGGTAAGGTGAATGACAAATAGATACACCCACAATGCACCGCCCACATACACCTCACACACCCACAATACACCACCCACATACACATCACTTACCCACAATACACCGCCCACGTACACCCCACACACCCACAATGCACCACCCACATACACCCCACACACCCACAATACACCGCCCACACACACCTCACACACCCACAATGCACCGCCCACATACACCTCACACACCCACAATGCACCGCCCACGTACACCCCACTTACCCACAATGCACCGCCCACGTACTCCGCCGCGCCAGAACCAAACTAGAGCCCGGCGGAGTAATATCCAGGGGCTGGGTGGCTCAGGAAAGCTTGTGTGGGGTTTAATCTAAAATAATGAGGTGGGGGGGTAGTTTATACCTAGTGGCAGGTGGTGGCCTTCTCATCTTCCCTCATGACGCAACAGCAGGGACCTCCTCTTCCTCTTCTTCTTCCTCCTCCTCTTCCCTTACTCCTCTTCCCTTACCCCTCCTCCTTCCCTTACCCCTCTTTCCTCACTCTTCTATCTCCTTATTTCTCATTCTTCTTCCTCCTTCCTTACTCTTCTTCATCCTCCTCCTTCCTCACTTCCTCCTTCTTCCTTACTCTTCTTCATCCTCCTCCCTTACTCTTCTTCATCCTCCTCCCGTACTCTTTCTTCCCCCATCTCCCTTACCCTTCCTCCTCCTCCCTTACTCTTCTTCATCTCCTCCTTACTCCTCTTCATCCTCCTCCTTACTCCTCTTCATCCTCCTCCCTTACTCTTCCTCATCCTCCTCCCTTACTCTTATTCATCCTCCTCCCTTACTCTTCTTCATCCTCCTCCCTTACTCCTCTTCATCCTCTCCTCCTTACTCCTCTTGTCCTCCTCCCCTTACTCCTCTCTTCATCCTCCTCCTTACTCCTCTTCATCCTCCTCCCTTACTCTTCCTCATCCTCCTCCCTTACTCTTCTTCATCCTCCTCCTGCTCTTCATCATCCTCCTCCCTTACTCTTCTTCATCCTCCTCCCATGCTCTTTCTTCCCCCATCTTCCCTGACCCTTCCTCCTCTCCCTTACTCTTCATGCATCCTCCTCCCTTACTCTTCTTCATCCTCCTCCCCGTACTCTTTCTTCCCCATCTCCTGACCCTTCCCTCCCCTCCCCTCCCCTTACTCTTCTTCATCCTCCTCCCTTACTCTTCTTCATCCCCTCCTCCCATGTTCTTTCTTCCCCATCTCCCTTCCTCCTCTCCCTTACTCTTCTTCATCCTCCTCCCATCCTCTTTCTTCCCCATCTCCCTTACCCTTCTCCTCCTCCCTTACTTTCTTCTTCATCCTCCTCCCTTACTCTTCTTCATCCCTCTCCCATACTCTTTCTTCCCCCATCTCACCCCACCCTTCCCTCCTCCTCCTTACTCGCCTTCTCTCCTCCCCGTACTCTTTCTCCTTCCCCCCATCTCTACCTTCCTCCTTCTTCCTTACTCTTCTTCATCCTCCTCCCTTACTCTTCTTCATCCTCCTCCCGTACTCTTTCTTCCCCCATCTCCCTTACCCTTCCTCCTCCTCCCTTACTCTTCTTCATCCTCCTCCCGTACTCTTCTTCATCCTCCTCCCGTACTCTTTCTTCCCCCATCTCCCTTACCCTTCCTCCTCCTCCCCACTCTACACTCATGAACTAACACTTCTTGCTTTATCTTAAGGAACCATGAGTCCCATACACTATACTATAATCTCAACTCACAAAGATGATCACTCACTCTACCCACTAGCGTCTGTACCAGTGTTCCTCAAACTGGGGGGTCCACGGCAAGATTTTAGGGGGGGCCATGACAGGCTAGTGTAAGTAGTATATGTTTGGAGAAAATGTGGAAACTCTGATTCAACTTTTTTGTTGTTACTTTGCCTTGTTAGGGGAGAAATCTCTTTTTTTTTGTCATTGTGTGTAATAATACCCGTACGGTACAGTTTACATAGTATGGTGCAGCAGCTAGTTTTTCATTTCCAACGGATTCTCTCAGGTTGCACGATTCTAGTTCCTGCTCAGACGAATTCCTTTATCTCAGAACGATTCTGCTGCCAGAGACCTCTATGAAGGAAAATCTCTGACTGTATTCTGGTGCTCAATGTATCAGTCATATCCAAAAGTTAGTGAGATCGCACTTCGAGTCCTCTTGCCGTTTTCTACTACTTACTTATGTGAATCTGGTTTCTCCACCTTCTTCAAAGAGAGAATAATAGCTGAAATCGGTTACATGTGGACCCAGACATGAGATGTGCTTTATCAGTGACTCAACCTCGAATCAGTCGACTTACTGAAAGGAAACAATGTCATCCATCCCATTGAACTGTAACAAAATATGCATTCTGTTTGATGATTGAAAGCATTAAAATAAAGGAAGAGAACCCAAACATTTTATTTTCATCATTATTTGTGAGGGACTTGGGGAGAGAACTGAAGGGGGGCCACTAGGAAACTGACACACACATCTTCGCTATTGTTGACGTCAATATTGTTTTACTTGACTTCAATACTTCACCGAGATGCGGATGATGTTTTGCTGGTATCGTGATGACGTCGTATAGCTCTCTCTTACTGACATCAGAATCCCTCCCCCCCCCCTCCCTTGCCGGATGAAGTCAATAACACCCACTAAAATACTAGACATCCAATCCAGCCCTGGGTCCATATTTTAAACCCTCCAATATCCATCAATTCCGGCAGTCAGACACTCGCTGGGGTGTCAATACGGATGAATAATACCGCACGGATTTCTCCTGCTTTTTAGAATTCTTGTACTGAAGTTTCTGTCTAGTTATTTTTTATTCCATGTTGTACTCTTATGGGTATGTACACGTGAGTTAAGTCTTGCTATTTTATGTTTTCCAAGAAAGTATGAAGGTATAGATCGTGCGTTGAGTGTGTGTGTGTGTGTGTGTGTGTGTGTGTGTGTGTGTGTGTGTGTGTGTGTGTGTGTGTGTGTGTGTGTGTGTGTGTGTGTGTGTGTGTGTGTGTGTGTGTGTGTGTGTGTGTGTGTAGCTATAAAAGTTAAGGTGTATTTGTACTGTACAAGGAACGGAGTCTGACCGCTCTTCTGCCTTCTCCTTCAAGTCCTACTTCACCTACTCCTCCAAGTCCTCCTTCACCACCTCCTCGACGTTGTTGTTATTGTCATTTCTATTTTACTCAATCTCTTGTTTGTTCCTCTTCTCTATTCTTATCCAATTTGCTTGTTTCTTCCTTTTTTGCTTCGTATTATTTTATTTCTCTGTTTCGCCTTCAACTTTTTCTTTCATCTCCTCTTCGTCCTTCTAGTTTCTCCTTTATCTCTTCTTTTTATTCTCCGTTGTTTTTATCCCCCTTTTCTTTTCTACTCATTTTTCTTCCTCTTCTATTTCTTGCCTCTTCTTCTTTGCCTGTATCTGCTTCTCTTGTTCCTCTCTTTCTTCTTCTTTCACCTTTCAAGTTTATTTTCCTTCTTTTCTGTTTCATCTCCCCCTATTCTTCTCTTCCTTTTCCCTTTTTTTCCTTGCCATATTTTTCTCCTTCCTCTTTTTACCCTCTATCTTTATTCTACCTTTCTTCTACTTCTTCTTTCTTTTTCTTCTTCTCCCGTGTTTTTTCACCGTTGCCTGCTCCTCTTCGGATAGTGGAGAGGACAGGAGGAGAGAGCTACACGCTGGACAAGACACTAGTGACGGGTGTGAGAGTTGGCTAAGTGGAAGAGTGTGTATCCAGCGCTCGTGAATATTTATGCCGTTAACACAGTGCCAGCCAGAACCCTCACGCCATGGTTCGCCACGACCAGTGCCATGGTGAACTACATGTAGTGCCATGGTTCACCACGTGTGGGTCACCGGGCAGGTCTTTACATGGCGCTGTGGGTCACCAGGCAGGTCCTTACATGGCGCTGTGGGTCACCAGGCATGTATTTACTTGACACTGTGGGTCACCAGTCAGGTCTTTGCATGGCACTGTGGGTCACCAGGCAGGTCTTTACATGGCACTGTGGGTCATCAGGCAGGTCTGTACATGGCACTGTGGGTCATCAGGAAGGTCTTTACATGGCACTGTGGGTCTTCAGGCAGGTCTTTACTTGGCACTGTGGGTCACAAGGCAGGTCTTTACATGGCACTGGGCCTGGGCAGGTCTTTACATGGCACTGTGGGCCTGAACCAGGTCTTTGTTGGCACTGTGGGTCACAGCAGGTCTTTACATGGCACTGTGGGCCACCAGGCAGGTCTTTACTGGCACTGTGGGCCGCAGACAGGTCTTTATTGGCACTGTAGGGTCACCAGGCAGGTCTTTACATGGCACTGTGGGCCAGGGCGTGATCTTTACATGGCACTGTGGGCCACCAGACGGTCTTTACGCATGTGGCACTGTAGGCAGGTCTTTACTGGCACTGTGGGCCACCAGGCGGGTCTTTACTGGCACAGCGGGCCACGGCAGGTCTTTACGCGGCACTGTGGGCCGCCAGGCAGGTCTTTACATGGCACTGTGGGCCGCAGGCGGGTCTTTACGTGGCGCAGCAGGGGCCAGGGCAGGTCTTTACATGGCACTGTGGGTCACCAGGCAGGTCTTTACATGGCACTGTGGGTCACCAGGCAGGTCTTTATTTGTACTGTGGGTCTGCCAGGTCTTTACATGGCACTGTGGGTCACCAGGCAGGTCTTTGTTGTGGCACTGTGGGCCCGGGCAGGTCTTTACATGGCACTGGGCCTGGGCAGGTCTTTATTTGGCACTGTGGGCCTGGGCAGGTCTTTATTTGGCACTGTGGGTCACCAGGCAGGTCTTTCTTTGGCACTGTGGGCCACCAGGCAGGTCTTTACATGGCACTGTGGGTCACCAGGCAGGTCTTTATTGGCACTGTGGGTCACCAGGCAGGTCTTTGTTGTGGCACTGTGGGCCACCAGGCAGGTCTTTACATGGCACTTGGGCCACCAGCAGGTCTTTATTTGGCACTGTGGGCCTGGGCAGGTCTTTATTTGGCACTGTGGGTCACCAGGCAGGTCTTTATTTGGCACTGTGGGTCACCAGGCAGGTCTTTATTTGGCTTTCTTTTACACCATTCACGTTGATGTGTCTTGGTACCGTGTCCTATGTTTACACTTCGGCTCACCGCGTCTTGGTGCTGTGTCCTGTGCTTACGACACATGTTTCTGTAAATACCTCGGGTTATTAGTGTCATTCTTTCCCCTCGTTGGAAAGGACGCAATAACAGCATTTCTTATAACCGTCCGGGGCTCTGAGGTTCCAATTACCCTTGTTGAAATGCTGTGCGGGGGCGGCCAGGATGCTGTTGTGAATAACCTGGTGGTGAGGCTGAGTCAGCTGTTGTCTCGTCCTGGTCAGTTGTTGTTGTTTCGTCCTGATCAGCTGCTGTTGTTTCGTCCTGTTCAGCTGTTGTTGTTCCGTCCTGTTCAGCTGTTGATGTTTCGTCCTAGTCAGATGTTATTGTTTCGTCGTAGTGGCTGCTGTTGTCCTCCCCTTTCTTCCATTCTTGGTCCTCTTCTCCTGTTTAGCCCTCTCCTCTTCCCTTCCTTTATTCCCTTCCACCCCCCCACTTCCCTGCATCTCCATTCACTTCCCTCTTCTCCTACCTTGGTACAACTACAGCAGGTATCATCAGGCACCTGGGGAGCTCGACTGTACAGAGCTGGCTAATGTAATTTACTTTCTTCCTTCTGTGTACATAATGTGTTGCTCGCTCATACTGTGTCTTCTCAACCACCCTCATGTGTCCTCTGGTGTGAGTAACAAACATCATGTGTCCAGGTGTGAGTTACAACCATCATGTGTCCTCTGGTGTGAGTGACAACCACCCTCATGTGTCCAGGTGTGAGTGACAACCACCCCATGTGTCCTCTGGTGTGAGTGACAACCACCCTCATGTGTCCAGGTGTGAGTGACAACAATCATGTGTCCAGGTGTGGTGATAACCAACCCCATGTGTCCTCTGGTGTGAGTGACCCACCATCATGTGTCCAGGTGTGAATGACAACAATCATGTGTCCAGGTGTGGTGACAGCCAATCTCTTATGTGAGTGTGTGAGTGACGATCACCCCATGTGTCCTCTGGTGTGAGTGACAACCATCATGTGTCCTCTGGTGTGAGTGACAACCACCATCATGTGTCCAGGCGTGAGTAACTTCCTCGTCCATGTATCTGTGGTACGTTTGTGTTCCTCGTCTCATTGTTGTTCCTTGTAACTTCTGTTGAAAAATGCTCATCTGTTCTCTCTCCTCGCCTTTCTATTTTCCTGCTATATTTCTGTTTATCTTTGTCTCTACCTTCCCTTTTACTCTTTGTTTGTGTCTTCCCCTCTCTTACAGTTCTTTTTTCTGTTGTTCCATTTCCCCTCCCTCCTTCTTCCCTCCTTTCCTCTCTCTTTTTTCTTTGTTCCTCCTTTACCAATTTCTTTCTCATTCCTCTCTCCCTCGTTCAATCCTTTCCCATCCTCCCCACCTTGCCATTCCCTTTTCCTTCATCTATCCTTTCCTCACTTTCTTCAAATCGATCTTTCCTCTTCCTATCTTTTCCTCCCTCACCTATTTCTTTTTTTTATCCTCCCTCACCATCCCTCCTCCTCACCATCCCTCCCTCACCCATCCCCCCTTACTCCTTCCTTACTCCTTCCTCCAGCTTTTCCTTCCCTTCCCCTCCTTCAGCTTCTTCTCTCCCCTCCCCTTTACTCATTTCCCTCTGTTTATCCTCTTCCCCTTTCTCTTTCCCATTACCACCTCTCCCTCTTCTCTTCCTCTCCCTACTCCTAACCCTCCTCTCCTTCCTTCCCCTCCTCCTTCCCTTCCCCCCTTCCCTCTCCTTCTCTCCCTGTCCTCCCCTCTTTCTTCCTCTCCCCCCTCTTTCACCTCTCTTCCTTCCCCTCCTCTCTTCACCACAATCTTCCACCCCTTCCTTGCCTCCTCCACTATCCCCTCCACCCCTCCTTCTTTATCCATCCGCCCTCCACACTTACCCAGATCACTGTCGGAATTGGTACAAAGAAATAATGAAGTGTGTTAGGCTCACTGTAGGCCTACCCTGGAATTTGTTACCTCTGTAGTGAAGGATTTTTCTTGACAATGGCCGAGAAGATTAAGTTACACCGAGCTTATTGTTAGACTCTGATGATGGTGTGGGGTGTGGTGGTAGGGAATGGTGTAGGGTGTGGTGGTGTGGAATGGTGTAGGGTGTGGTGGTGGGGAATGGTGTAGGGTGTGGTGGTGGAGAATGGTGTAGGGTGTGGTGGTGTGGAATGGTGGCCAGGGTGTGGTAGTGAATAGTGTAAGTGTGGTGGTGAGGAATGATGTAAGGGTGTGAGATAATGGAATGGTGTAGGGGTGTGGTGAGGTGGGTGTAGAGTGTGGTGGTGTGGAATGGGTGTAAGTGTGGTGATGGGGAATGGTGTAAGTGTGGTGGGGAATGGTGTAGGGTGTGGTGGTGGGGAATGGTGTAGGGTGTGGTGGTGGGGAATTGAATTAGAGGCTCGTCCAGACAGCTGCTAATTTATTGTGTTAAATTTAGTAGTGATGATGGTGGGGAATGGTGACTTTGGGGTGATGGTGATAGTGGTGAGAGGGGTGAGTTACTTTGATTGTGTCGGGTGATGATGATGGCTATAGTTGTGATGGTTGTGGTGGTAATGGTGACAGAATGGTTGGTGTTGGTTGTTGTAGTCGGTGGGGGTGTGGTACTGGTTAGTAGTTGTGGTTGTAGCAATGGTGGTGGGTAATGATGATAGTAGTAGTACTGGTGGAGGTGGTAATAAGTATACACACAGATCATAAAACGTTTCTTTCACTTCATTCTATAAATAAAAACCTTAAGAACGCGGTCATATCTCTCATCATCAACATCCAATATCAGATTTATTTATTTTTTTCATTAATTTCATCAAGTTGTGTTATATAACCCCGCCATCACCTAGAAACTGGTGTAGGGGAAACATGTATAAAGGATATTTGTTGATGGTCGTCTTTGGTGGGCCGGCGTCCTCTTGCCTTATCTCCGGGGTGGGCGGGAAATAATTTAGGCACGAGTCCCCTGGTCCATTTACCGCGCGGGGATGTTATGGCCCTTAACCAATATGTGTAAGGCTGGGGAGAGGGAAGTAGGGCAACTTTTTCCTATATTAAACTCTGAGGGGCTCGGATTCTCGGAACTTCGTGCACTAAAAATTACTCCCGGTAACTGGAGATAAGACGTCAGCATCTAGGAGGGCTCACTTAAGCTGTCACACAAAGATAGAATCTTAACTAGTTGTATATAAATTAACCTCTTCCCCCCACCCATATGTGAACGCGAGTAAAGAGGCTCGGTTTAGCCATGACATGAAGTTGACGCGATAAAAATATGGCGATGAAATTATACAGAAACTGACCGGGAACTAATGGGGTAGATTCTTATAGCTTCTAGTGGGCGGAAAATTAACTTAGGAATCTTTGAGAAAAGGGAACCAGGAACCGGTCTTGTGTTCACGTCGCCGTCGTCGTTTGGCGGGTTGTGTTTAGGAGTTCCCGAAAGATGGCATCACAGGGAGGAGGAGAAAGAGTGGTGGGGGGGGGGGAGGGTCCTAATCTGCAATGTGGCAGCGACAAGTTAAAGCAGCAGGAATTACTGCCTACAGTAGTGAGCCGTAAGATGGCAGCACCGTGACTTGTTATATGGCAGACACACCACACAAGACGGGTGCTGGTGGACAAGGACATAGCAGTACCATCTACCGTATGGCAACGACAGATTATCTACAAATGGTAGCAAGACTTGTCAACCAAGCAGGGTATTGGTGATTCCCCCCCGCCCGTCCCTCCTTCCTTTCACATACACACACACACACACACACATACTGTACTCTCCCTGTTTGCATGGATGGCAGGCTTATGTCATTAGGTGCACCAACTACCTCTCTCTCTCTCTCTCTCTCTCTCTCTCTCTCTCTCTCTCTCTCTCTCTCTCTCTCTCTCTCTCTCTCTCTCTCTCTCCAGTCCCTTTCTTTTTCCCCTTTTCCTTTCTATCCACTTTCTCTTTCAGTCTTTCCCATCCTCTTTCCATTTGCTGTATCTCTCTCTCTCGTCCAATTCATTAACCCCTCCTCTTTCTTCTCTCCGTTATCATCCTCTCGGCCTTGTTCCCACTTTCATCTCGCCTCTTTGATATAAATACATGAATTATTCAGTACAGGTCTTCCGCTTTCCAGAAATGTTTGGTTGATTTTTATTTCCTTCTTGTTCTTCTTGTTCTTGTATACACCATCGTGGGCTAAAAGGTTTGATGTTCACTACTCTGTGTGTGTGTGTGTGTGTGTGTGTGTGTGTGTGTGTGTGTGTGTTTTCCACTATTCTCTTTCATCTCTTCTTTTCTATTCCTCTCTCTCTCTCTCTCTCTCTCTCTCTCTCTCTCTCTCTCTCTCTCTCTCTCTCTCTCTCTCTCTCTCTCTCTCTCCTTCTCCAGCCTCTACCCTCCTCATCTCCCTCCTTTTCTCTGTCCTCCCCTCCTCCCCTTCCTCTCCTTCCCCTCCCTCCTTCCCCCTCCCCCTCCCTTCCCCTCCCCTCCTTCCCCCTCCACCCCCCTCCCCCCTCCATCCCTTCCCCTCCTTGTCCCTCCCCCACCTATCCATTGAACAAACCTGGCCATAGACAACCACAGATCTTTTCCTATAGCGTTGAGATAAGCGGTGACCCCCAAGTAAATAGAAAGCTTTAGAGTGGTTCAGGAGGTATGGATGTCAGCGGGGATGTGGAGGGTGGAAGTGGGGAGAATGGGGAGATGGAAGTCAGGGGAGAATAGGCTGTGAGTGGAAGTGAGGAAGTGTAGAGGTAGGGAGGGTGGAAGTGTGGAGGTAAGGGGGGTGGAAGTGTAGAGGTAGGGAGGGTGGAAATGGGGAAGTAAGGGGTGGAAGTGGGGAGGTAATGGGGGTGGAAGTGGGGAGATGTTTATCGGGTGCCAGCAAAGTGTGTCCCTGGTTGCTCTCCCTTGTCTCAGCCACGTCAATATTACTGTTGTTGTCTCACTCTGTATCTCCATTTTTATGGCTAAATAGACTTTCAGTATCAAAAGGGAGGGAGGGGTGAGAGAAGGAGAGGGGTGAGAGAGAGGAGAGAGGAAGGAAGAGAGAATGGAGACTGGGAGGTAGGTGGAGAGGGTGTAGGTTAGTTGGGAGGGAGGGAGGGAGGATGAAAGTTAAGAGGTAGAGTTACAACAGGGAGGAAGGATGGAAGCAGAGGGGGGGGGGGTGGAAACAGGGAAGGAGGGTGGAAGGAAGGAGAGAGGGTGAAAACAAGGAGGTAGGGTGGGAGGCTGAAAGCAGGGAGGAAGGGTAGATGTAGGGTGGGAGGGTGAAGGTAGGGTGGGAGGGTGAAGGTAGAGTGGGAGGGATAATAACAAAGATGTTGGTTAATGGTGATCTTCATTAGTGACAAATGATCCACCTGGTATCGTCTGGGGCCGTGATGGCGGTGTTCTGGCTACCGTGAGTCTCTTCCTCTAAGGCACCCATGTCACTGTCTGGCTGTTTTTCCTCTCTCCTCCTCCCCTCCTTCCTCTCTCCCTCCCTCCCTCCTCCTCCTCCCTCCCTCCCTCCCTCCCCTCCCTCCTCCCTCCCTCCCTCCCTCCCTCCCTCCTTCCCCTTCCCTCTCTCCCTCCCTTCCTCTCTCTCCCTTCTTTCAGGGCACCCATGTCTGTCTGGTATAGTCAAGCTGCCCCACCCCTTTCCCTATTGAGTCTCGAATGCCCCTTCAGTTCCTAATAGTGTCTGATTCCCTCCCCATCTTCCCTCCAGTGCGCCCGTGTCGGTGTCTGGTAGTGTCTGATTCCCTCCCTCCCTCCCTCCCTCTCACATAGTCTCCAGGGTGCCCATGTCAGTGTAAACACGACCACTGGAGTGAGATAATTCCCCGAATCGCATTCCTCCCGACTGACGATTATCTGGGGCGAGGATCAAAGAGGAGCCCCGCTAACACCAAGAGGGGCTCTACACCAGTCTTTTTTATCATCTTCCTCCTCTTCTCCTTTCTCTCCCCGACCAACTCTATTATCATGTAGCTTATTTCACTAATCTTAGTTATCCATCAATTTTTCCTTCTGCTGCTTCTGATTCGATCTCATATCTTTGTATTAAGTGTTTCCACTTTTTGTCTTTCTTCTTTGCCTTTAGTCATGAGACCGGTTACAGCCAGGTCACAGAGCCAGGTTACTGAGTTCTACTGTTTCAGTCACATTTCCTAGAGTCAGAGATAAGACCATCTCAGTCACATGTCCTAGAGTCAGATATAAGGCCATCTCAGTCACATGTCCTAGAGCCAGATACCAGTCCGTCTCACAGACTCAGGTCCCAGGGTTGGGTCTGAGAGTCTGTCCACAAGTTCAAGAAAAAAAAAGAAATCTGGGCCGTAGTTGGTGAGCTGTGAGATTGAACAACAAATGTCTGCCAGCTGCTCGCCCCGATGACCACATTGTCTACCCAGAGGGAGGTCGGGACCTGTAGGCCTATGGGAATTTTTTTCTCCCTGTGAAGTTTGGACAATGTTCTATGTCGGGTATTTTCGTTATGTTGGGACTATTTTCGTGATGTTTGGGGATTGTTTTTGTGAGGTTCATTGTTATATTTCGTAAAAATCATCATATTTTCACGAGTTTCAGGAATTTTCATGAAGTTCAGGCCTATTTTATTGCTAGGTTCCGAACTTTAACTGAAGTCTGGCTTAATTTTATGAGGTTCAGACCTGTTTTGTGGGATTTAGATATTTTCTCTTCGTGGATTTCAACGTTATTTCTGAGTGGTAATTTTTTTTCGTAAGCCTTACCTCATCCTCTTCCCCCTTCCCCAGCTCTCCATTCCCCTCCCCAACCCTCCCTCCTCTACCTCTTTACTCCCCCAATCCAATCCCCCCCTCCCTATTATTATTTTTTTGGGGGGGAAGGGGGAGAGAACATATACATATTTCAGAGCCCGAATGGCGAATTAGTTGATTAAATCACTTAGTGTATAACAAGGCCCTCGCTCCTGATTAGCTCATTTTTCATGATTTGACGGTAGGTGGGAGCAGGTATATAGTGCATAATAAATTTACCCTCCTCCTCCTCCCCACACTCCCCTCATCCTCCCTCTTCCGCACACTTCATCCTTCCCTCTCTCCTCTTTCCCAGTTCCACCTCCCTCTCTCCTCTTTCTCCCCTACTATTATCATCCACGACGTACTGTGCGTCATGGGTCTCTTCCTTTCCTCCCCCAGCTATCCAAGACTCTCCCCTACCTCACCTCTTCCCCCCTTTCTTCTCTCCCCTTTATTATCAAAGACCTACCCACACTTCCCCACCCCCACCCCTCTTACTGTTATCACTAGCCCTTTCCCCTTGCTTTGTTTTCAAAAACCTCGATCTCTCCCGATGTTATCAACGAGCCCCCACCCTTCAAGTGTTATCAAAGGCTCCCCTTGGTATTATCAAAGACCATCGTCAATGCTATCAGAGGCTCCCACCTTTAAGCTCCCTCTCATCCTCCTCCCCCCCCCCCTCACCCGTACCACCACAGGCCATGGCTGCCTCTAAAGACCTTTGCCACATAAGTCCACTCCGCTCTCAGGCGTCCCTCTCTACTTATCAAAGGCCCTATTGCTCGGTCAAGGGCCTTCTGTTTGTTTAAGGTCCTGGACTATGTTGGCCGTCAGTACCCCGAATGACAGTAAGAAATAAGAGATACTAAAATGATCATAGTAATGGTAATGATAGTAAATATTACTGCAAAATAATCCTAATGATTTTATAATTAGGCGAGTTTACCTGGACAACAGTTTTTAGTATACATGTCCTCTACTCGGAGTTTGTTCTGGGAGCTCGCCGTGAGTTAAACTAACATGAATAAACCTTTATGATCAAATTATTATTGTTCTTTGCTTGCGGAACTACCGATCCGTATTTTAAGTGAATTAAGTTCACTATGCACCAATACGAAAGTAACCGAAAAACTGCTTTGCCAAATCCAGGATCAGGGAACACGTTTCATCTGTGTCGAGGCAGTGGGTTTTGAAGGGTCGTGTCAGACTCCTTCTTGAAGAGCGACGTTGTGTTCCTGAAGATCTTGTAGCACTGAAAATGTTCATACATCTTGTACCTGATGGTAACAGATGGAGGTCTCTCGGACCCCGGATGGTGACACACTATCTTGTTCATACTTTTGACAGATCTACTTTTCACTGGATTTATATTGCAAATTTTATCATGTCCGCCACTCCAGCATGAAATTAATTTTTGGCAGCGTTTAGTCAGCACAATGCCAGCCCCTCCTGGCCTGGCTGATGGATGTTTTTCGGGTGAGAGAGAGATGTTGTTTTAAATGCAACATAACTCAGCCAGTGACTGATTCATGGGCCCAGTTGTTCATGCAGTAAATCATAGGGATATAATCTGATATATATAGGCTATCTGGCCAATATCTTTCACTTTTTTTTAGATTTCATTTGTAGTGTGGACATTGATTACTCTTTTTATATATATATATATGGTATGTATAATTTCCAATGCATTATTCATAACGTGAGCAATTGCCAGTCCATAATTTATGTGGCAGTATTCGTGACAGTATTACACAAGACTACAACTTGATACCTGTTGCTACATCACAGCCTTATGTATAGCAGCTTGAACACATCCCCAGCTCTCTCTCTCTCTCTCTCTCTCTCTCTCTCTCTCTCTCTTCCGTCCTCCCGTTTCTGATGTTTATTTTGGGCTCTTCTTTCAGTCTCTCTTTGCTCTTGCTGTATAATTCAATCTCCATCAATCTATCCATCTGTTCTTGCTTTTTTCTCTTCTCCTATTTTCATTCTCCCATTCTTCCACTACCCATCCCTCCTCGATATCCTATTCCAAACTCCTTCTTCCTCCCTTCCTCCCTCCACTCCCCCTCCCTCACAGGTCCTCCAATGCTCCTTTACCTCCCTTTGCCCTCTTCCTATCCCACTCTATCCTCCCACCTTTCCCCTCCATTCCCCTTCGTCTTCCAAATACTCTCTCTTCCTACCATTACTTCCTTCTCTCTTCGCACCTCTCCTCCCCATCTCCCCTCCATACCTCCCCGGTCCCGTGTCTTTCAACATTGCTTCCTTCTCTCCCTTACACATCCCCCTCCTCCACATCTTCATTCCTGCCTCCCCCTCCCCCCCATCCTCCACCCCCTCCCCCTCCCCATCACGCCATCAGGCAGAAGCCAGCCACTCGCGAAATTACCCCTTCCTACCTTGTTATCGGACCCATTCCCGACTCCCAACTCCTGGGCACTTACTTCCACCCAATTCCTGACTTCCCATAGCCCAGGCTCCCAAAATCTCGGTTTACGAAAACTCAGAGCTGAAAAAAAAAAAATTATCTCGACCCTGAGCTATTGAGTACCCCCTTCCCCTCCCCTCCCCTCGGTCATTTCTGCCGGGGTGTTTGAAAATGGGGTACTCGTCTGTCCGCCCGTGTAGGTGTTTGTGTACGTGTATGTCTGTTTGTATATATCTATCCGTGTGTATGTGTTTGCATATATCAGTCCATGTTCGACCATCCGCCTGGCCAGAATGTGAACGTAGCATCTTTATGGGTTGGTGAGTTACGGTCTGTTTTGTCTCTAGGGCGACGGGGGACCATTAACCACTGTGGTCAACCTGTTTCCACCCGGCTGTCACACGTCTTAATTACTGTAGACGTTTTAATTATCTTGAAGAATTTACGTTCCAGAGAATACTATACGCTTCAGGTGGTTCTGGCACCAAATATTTTCTCTTATTTTCTCTCTTCTTTCTTTTCTCTTCTTTTTCTCTCTCTCTCTCTCTCTCTCTCTCTCTCTCTCTCTCTCTCTCTCTCTCTCTCTCTCTTTTTCTCTCTCTTTTTTCTCTCTCTCTCTCTCTCTCTCTCTCTCTCTCTCTCTCTCTCTCTCCAGGGAAAAAAAAATAATATCATACAATAGACAATAAAAAGACGCTTCACAGCCTCCTGAAGACTTTTTTTAGTGAGAAGGTCTGGACTTGGGTAGAGTTCCGCGTGGTTTGAGGGCCACAGTCGGGAGAGAGAGAGAGAGAGAGAGAGAGAGAGAGAGAGAGAGAGAGATTCCCCTTACTGCTTCAGAATCTCGTAACTCCACATTACTCCATATTCTCATCATAATCTTTATCGTGGATTATCTCTCGTCAGTGATTCATAAAATTTTATTCTTTTCCTTTTATTTGTTTTATGAGTTTTGATCTGTCTGTCTGTGTTTGTCTGCCTTTGTCTGCATTGTTTGTGTTTGTCTGCCTTTGTCTGCATTGTTTGTGTTTGTCTGCCATTGTCTGCATTGTTTGTGTTTGTCTGCCTTTGTCTGCATTGTTTGTGTTTGTCTGCCTTTGTCTGCATTGTTTGTGTTTGTCTGCCATTGTCTGCATTGTTTGTGTTTGTCTGCCTTTGTCTGCATTGTTTGTGTTTGTCTGCCTTTGTCTGCATTGTTTGTGTTTGTCTTATCGGGATCTATTTTGTGTGTATGTCGGTCTGTTTGTCTGTATGTGTGTGTTTGTATGTGTGGAGTGTATGTATATTTGTATGTTATGTATGTCGACGTATATGGGGCCAGGAGGCGCAGTCCAGCACTCTATACATGTGTGTTGATGATGTAACAGGTTGATAGAAGGGAGGAGTGACGTAACCCAGCCCACACACCTGCCAACTTATTATTGACGTCACTCACACGCTGACGTAACTCATCATCTGGTCACACGTTGATGTAGCCCACCACCTGGCCACACGTTGATGTAGTCCACCACCTGGCCACACGTTGATGTAGTCCACCACCTGACCACACGTTGATGTAGTCCACCACCTGGCCGCACGTTGATGTAGTCCACCACCACGTGGCCACACGTTGATGTAGTCCACCACCTGGCCACACGTTGATGTAGTCCACCACCTGGCCACACGTTGATGTAGTCCACCACCTGGCCACACGTTGATGTAGCCCACCACCTGGCCACACGTTGATGTAGCCCACCACCTGGCCACACGCTGAGCGCCGGCCATCCTGCTGACGTAACAGTACTTCAACCTTGAGGTGCTGGGCTGAGTGCGAGTATTATTTTGTTCACTGAAATATTGATGAGGCTCCCCAGGCCGATAATTACCCATTGTTTACGTAAACCCTTACTTTAAAAAAAAAAATCATCCCTCGTACAGTAAAATATCCATCCGTCAAGTGAAGAAGGGCGCGAATTAGGCAGACTAAACGCATTTAAAAAAAAAAGTTATATGCCAGCTTGATGTAACTTTAACCGGGAGATGTTATAAAGGTTGGATCGTTAACTTTCAGGCGCCATATAGAGGTCTTGTCTTTAACTTTCTCTGCCTAGTATGATGTATTTTTGCTTTGGTAGTCTATCGATATTTATAGGTCAGACCCTCAACTTGCTCTGACTCGGAAGATTAATTTTATTAGCAAGGGCAGATATATACTGTATAGGTCAGATCCATAGCTCATTGTAAACCGTAAAATACATTATGTGAGGTTTAACTGGGGTTATACCTAAGACCGTATATACTATTTTATATAAAGATGTTTAAGTAAACACTTTTCTGTGTCCGTGGTTGAAGGTGGCGCCGCCTATGGGCAGAGCTCAACACTACAAGAAGTCATAACGTAAACACTGCCACACCAATTAGCAAACAGCTTTTAGCAAACCAATCAAAAGGTCAGTTACAAACGATGATTCTGCCCGTATCCAAGCAGTAGTGTCGTTTTTCATATACTGTAAATAGGATTAACTTGCATTAAATCAGGAGTTATAATAACATCAGGTTTGAAGGGACGTCTATAGCCATTGTGGGTGAATTTCAAGTTATTAATTAGTATCAGGAAATTATGTACGACTAAACATGACGGACGACATTGTAACAGACAACACGTTTGCAGACGATGCCATCTGGAATAACGTCCGCAGAACTTTTCAACTTTGTCTCCAGAGGGCACAACTCGGGCAAGGTTTCTTAATGTTGTCGCTTAAGTTGAACATCTTTATATTTGTGATGTTTTGGTCAGATTCTTAATATATTGAGGTTTATCGGGTGTGTTGGGGCGGGAGGAGAGAACCAGGGTGAAGAGGGGCGGAGGGTTGTGTCCGCTCCGGTAAATTTATTTCCCTCAACCTCATCCAACTTTTCACGCCACTTATGCTCGCTTAGTTAGGCTCATTAATGATATTCCTCTGAAGGGAATGTGGACTGGAATCGCGCCATTCATCCTCAGGGAACTTGAACTGGAAAGCCCTGCCCTTGTTCCTGTCATGAAGAACGTAGTGTGCAACGCCCTATTTACCATGATGGAAAACATGAACTGGAACTCCCGTATTCCCTTCATTGGAAATGTTGGCCGAAAAATGAAACTTCCTCAGGACACGCGGACTGGAACATGAGAATCCTCCGCGAACTGCCCGGTCTGTAACATGACATTTCTTCATGGGATACGCGGACTGGAACGTACAGCTTCCTCCAAGGGAGAATGTGAATTGTCCTTTTTCCTCAGTGAGGTACGTGGACATGAACACTCTGATGCCTCTGTGTGGAAAATGGCCTGGAAGGCTCTTATTACTCCTATGACACACATTTCCTGGAGGGCTGCAATTTTTCCATGGGGAATAGAGAGCAGAATGTCTCTGCTGCTTCTTAGATAATACCAACTGGAACGTCTTCTGCCGCGTCAGGAAATTGTGTTGCAGCAGCACCGGCCTTACTCCCTCTCCCCCCACCATTCCGGAACTTTTAAGCTGTTGTTAATAATTAGTTTCATCGTCCTTTGTCATCCGCGCCCCGGCTATTTACTCCATTTAGCATTTTTTCCTTGTCTCCTCCTCCTCCCCCTCTCGCACGTAATTCACTTATGCCAACCTCTTTATTCTTCCCAGCTCAGACACGCTTCTGTCCTCATCATGACTAAGAATAGTGCATTAATCTCTTCTTTGCATCTCATGAGGAAATTCAGCTTTTGTGTGTGTACCCGTGTTGTTCTTCATGGTACAACAACCTCCTGTTACTCCACCATTGATAAAACTTAACCTCGATGGTTGCTCTTATAATGCATAGTTGATACCAGCTTAGTGTTTTGACAATTGACTCATCAAATTTAACCAGACTTCCTCGCATGATACCCAACTAGAGTCATGTTAGATTAAGCTTCATTAAGTCGAATATTAATTTTGATCATTCTTTTAGATTGACTTTTTTTTTAAACATTGAGAGTTAATGAAATGTTACCGTCAGCTTAGTTAAGATTATAGAAATAGATTTATATAGATTTGGTGATATAACATAGAATATAGTGACGTGTTTATATTTATCTATGTATTTATTTATTTATTTATTTGAATAAAGTTGTTACCCTCATGTGTGACTGCGAATAAATGATCATTGAAGTAGCTTTTGAAATTTGTATTACTTTTTTTTTTTGTAATATGCATATGTTGTCATGGCAGTGTGACTTTTTATTTCCCTGACGAGTTGCAGGAACGAGTTTTAATTTGTCAAGAAATGTGTAAGACAGTGGAGGCGTCCCCGAGCTGTCTGCTGGCCCCATTGTTCCTTTAAACAAGTCACCAACTCATCCTCCTCGTCCTCCTCTTAGATTACTGTTTCCTTGGCACACATCTGGCTCTGGAGTTAGTGCCACCGACTTTTATTTGCAGTGCCAACAATTTTCTTAGTGTCATCAACTTTCATATAAACAGTGCCAACAATTATCTTCTTACAGTGCCACCATATTTTTTGCAGTGCCAACAGGTTTTTTTTTGCACTGCCAACAGCTTTTTTGTTTACAATGCTCTTAATTTTCTTTTTCATCATGTCGCTATCTTTCTTTTTTCTCTACAATGCCACAACTTCCGTTTTGTATAGTGCCACCAACTTTCTTTCATACAGCGCCTTTATTTTTTTTTTTTACACCGCTACCACCTTTTATTTTTACATTGTCACCAATATTCTTTCTCTTTCTCTACAGGACCACCAATATTTTTGTTCCTACTGGGCTACAAACTTGCATATTTTTACCAACCTCTCATTTCTTTTTTCCTTCAAGTGCCACAGTCGTTTAGCTCGCCTGCATAAAGATAAATTACGACAAACTCTGGTATTCTCGTCCTCGTCCTGTAAACAGTATTATGTCCAGATGTACCTGCAGGCGGTGAGCTCTGTTGACGTCTCACAGCACTTGTTCTTCTGAGTGCCAGCCACAGTTTGTTTTTTCTATTGGATCATCAACGTTTGTGGGGAGGAAGGGAGGGGGGGGGGTTTCTCTTCAGTGCCACGAGTGTTTTTTTCTCTTCACTGACAATATTTTTTTTTTTTTAGATTCAGTGTCACGAACGTTTTTTTTCTTCTCAATATCACCATTTATGTTTACCACTGCTGCCAACGGTTATTTTTTAGTGTCATTAGCTCTTTCCCACTGCCACCAACTTTTTTCCCTCAGTGTCACCAACATTCTTTCCCCACTGCCATCACTTTTTTTCCAGTATTTTACCAACTACTTTCTCTTTTTTTTTTCAATGTCATTAAGTTCCTTTTTTTCCCAGTGCCACCAACATTCTTTCTGATGTTTTTTATCATCGATTAGTGTCATCTAAGCCTTATAGACGTCATACTAATGATTCAGAGCCGCTACTTACTTCACTCCCTTGTAGGTTTAGTGTCAGTGTAAATCTTTGGCTTTTTCTGTGTGGCCTTTTATGAGACTGTACTTGATGGTCCTTTATCTCTTCTCTTCCTTTTAACTTCTCTCTGACGGTTTTATTTCTTATGCGTCAATTTTTTTTTAATTAATTATACGTCTCTTTGTTGGTATTTAGAACCCTTCTCTTTAACCCCTTGTGTGACTTATTTTTCTCTCGATGATCTCTCATGAATTCAGTACCTTATTTAAAACGCCTTTGAATATCTTCCTCTTTACCCTCCTTCCTCTAATAGCTTCCCTGCTCACTTGTTAACAGGATTCTGCTCTATCTTGCCTCACTCTGGACGTCGTCTTCCTCTCCCTCTATTTTTGCACCATTCAGACCCCTCTTGATCGTCTTACTTCTAAAGGTGGTGGTGTCAGACTCACTCACTCTCTTTCTGCCCCTCTTCTTGCCCCTCAGTAGGGTGCCACATTAACCAGCCATGTTCCTTTTCTTAAAAAAAAAGGGTACTATTGGGGACTGTTCCCTTGGCACTCTTTGTTCTGAACTCGGTCCAGTGCCACTTAAAACAGCTGGTCCCCAGTAGGGTGCCATGTTAAACAAACTCGTTCCTCTTGTGAAAAAGGTACCTCCTACCGGCCTCCTTGGCATTCTACTTCTGAATGGAGTCCAATGCCACTTTACCTTCTGGTTCTCAGTGGGGTGCCATGTTAACCAACCTTGGCCCTCTTCCCAATCGCTCTGCCTTTGTCGTAATCTCCATATGACCTGTGAAGACCCTCCATTTAATAGGCAAATCTAAGGGGGCGCGAGTCTCTACCTAATTGGCCACCTCCTTTTGAATTCAGTGTGAGGTGTGGGGCGAACAGCCGGGGCTTCGAGCTTGTTAGTGAGGCGGGGAGAGTAGGGGAGGAAGGAGGCGGGAGTTGGGAGAAGGTGGAAGGATGGGTGGGAGAGAGGATGGGAGGGTGATGGGGAAGGTATGGGAGAGAAAGGGAGGATGGAAAAGTGAGAAAGAGGAAGCGAGAAATGGAAGAAAATCAAATATGAAAGATAATATATGGAATAAAAATTGAAAGTTAACAGTTATGACAAAGATTCATGAAAACTACAGTAATTAAGATAAAGTGTAAGACATGAGGTAAACACAGAATACCTGAGAGAATAAATAAATATATGTTTATTATTGTAATAACTATGGTACTCGTACCTGACCAGCAACCATTGTGTCTTTAAACAAGTGACGTCATTGGTGTCCCAAAACAGTTATGTCATTTGGGACGCAACTTGGTCTACACTTTGTTCTGTTCTCTTCCTTGTTAACACCTTCTTCCGCCTCTCCTAACAGTCACACCTTTGTTACTGTTAGTATTATGTATTGTGTTGTCCCTCCATAAATGTGTTGCTTACTGTTGTGTGTTTGTGTTGCAGGAGACGACGAGGTGATGAGGTTCGTGGGCAACGACACCCACGACGAGCACTTCAAGCTGGTCCTCCACGACTCGTCTGGTTCACTGCTGGTCGGCGGGAGGTGAGTAATGTCTTACTTCATCCGCTGTAGCTGCTGGGCGTGTTTCCCTGTGGTTATCAGCATATACTTGGATCACGCGCACCTACAGTGATTTACTTGCATATATATATATATATATATATATATATATATATATATATATATATATATATATATATATATATATATATATATACATACCATGGGCAAAGTAAGGCAGGAGCAGCGTGATATAATACCAAGACATAAACATATATAGCTATTATTGGCTATTAAATGTGACAAATGAGTAAAGTTGGACAATAAATTACCTGGACCTCCACGGCTCCGTAATCTGTTATACTTTTCTTACTTTTTATTACAGGAACGTGATATATAACATCAGCGTGAGCGACCTCCAGGAGCAGAACGTGAGTAATACTCGTATCTCGAACGTTCCCAGTGAATGTTTCTAATATTCACAATGTTAGGCAAATATTCACAGCTGAAATTTATTTTTTCTTGTTTTTTTTTGGGGGGGGATTTTCAGGTTTTCTTACCGGAAGGAGACATGTTGTTTTTGTCGGGTCCATGTTGCTGTTGGTATTTGTAGACATAATAAGCACATGAATGTACTCGCATTCAAGGATGGCCGGCTCTTGGGCCACTTAGGAGTGAATAGGTGTAGAAGCTGTTGTCAACACAACAACTGCACCCTATACGTTAACGAGTTGCAATATCCAGTGTCAAGGAATAAACCGAGAAAACCGGACAACTCGCTAACTGCACTGGCTAACCATTACCCTGAAACATGATCAACAAATCGATTAACATTCAGGTTCCCAGTTACTGCTGGATAAGCAGAGGCAAATGGCATAAAAAAAAACTTGTCCTCAGACACAGCTTCCAGTGCAATTTAAAAAAAAAATTGAGGGTGTTCTTGGGGAGCTTCTCACCACTGAGCTGTCTTTAACATTCTATGACCCGTCCTGGTGCCCGAGGCGTCAGGATCTCCCCCAGCCTATCATGCTTCGTGAATGCTCGTAATATCGACGCGAGTTGTAAAATTACTGCTCATAATAATGCCAACTCTCTCATTGGTATTCATGGTAATGACCTATGTCTGCGTTTGATGTCATCATGGGTTGTAAGGTCAGTTGTTGCCTTTCATCCACCGCCACGAGTGCTTGTAATGACCTCCGCTCTATCATCACTGCTCGTCGTAACTTGAGCTATATCATCACTGCTCATAAGACCCCCAAGTATCTCGCAAATCCTCGTAATAACACCAGGAGCCCCATTGGTGTTCATGAGGACATCAGGTGCTAGACAGGGTTTACGATAACACCTCATGCCTCACAAATACTAGCGTAATGTAGTTCCAGGTGTCATACAGTTGTTCGTAATGATGCTGGTTATTTCACAAGTGCTCATAATGACACCACCAATGACACCAGGTGCTAATAATGACACCATGGAACCAATATATATTAAAAGGCGATAGATCAGTGCACTCCGCCCCTCTGCCGTATCATGAGGAAAATATGAGTTAAAAAAAGCCAAAGCATTAGATCATTATTATGTTCAAATTTCAGCTTCAGAGATAAAAAAAAATGTCCGAGATATCGCCCGGACAAACATACAAACAGCGTATTCACTGATTACCTCACTTTCGGAAGCCATATTCTCAGGGCACGCACTTGGGGGCGGGAGAGGACGGTATACCATGACCCCAGATGACCACAAGTGATGACAATAAACCCAAGTGAATCATCGGTGCTTATTATGACACCAAATGATCTTCGCCGACTAGTTTTACATTTGTATTATACTGTTTTGACAAGTCATGGCGGTCATCATGTAAAGGTCATATCATAATTCTATGTTGTTGCGAAATTTTTTACACAAAAGTTATGGCCATTTGGTACTTAACTTCCAGTGCAAATGATGACCCCAGTGAATCGTAGGTGCTTATCACGACACCAGGTGCATTAAATGATCCTAGGTGACTAATAGGTACTCCAAATGACCCTAGGTGTTCATTGTGATTTACAGGTGCTCATAATGACCCAGATATCCATCATAACTCCCAGGTGTTCATAATGACGCCAAGTGATTCACAGGTACACATAGTGACTCCTCTTAAGCCTGTGACCACAAGTAGTCTTATATTTCTCACTGGAATGATTTCATATTGGTCGTGGTTAATGACGCCATCTCAAGGCCCATGTTAGTACATCAGTAGATATTGTGACGGCAACTAGTCCTACAGTTTGTTATTGTATATGTTATTAAAAGACCCAATCTCTTCGCGTCATCATCATCATCATCATCATCATCATCATCATCATCATCATCATCATCATCATCATCATCATCATCATACACTCTACTAAAGCCTACCTCCAATACCTCCTGTTAAAGAAAACTTGTGGACCTGTGGAGTAGAACTTTGAACCTCTCGAAAAATATATGATTTATATCGTGTATGGAGAAGCTATTGGTTGACTGAGAGACGACCACTACTTGCTGTCTTAACAATACCAACACTAGTCTTGGGTAATAGTGATATAATAACAGTCATTTATTAATACTTTTGACGTTCTTCGGGTTGTAATTATTGGTGGTGCGTTCTACAGGTAAAGTACGTGGTGTTAGTAGTGGTTTAAGTCTACAGGTGAAGTACGTGGTGTTAGTAGTGGTTTAAGTCTACAGGTGAAGTACGTGGTATGCTAATGAGTGTGACGGTTGGAGCTGTGGAGAGGTTGTTGATGATGATAGTGGATGGAATGGTGATAGTGGTCGAGGTGATGGTTATAGTGGTGGGGATGATGGCAATTGTGGTAATGGTAGTGTGATGATAGTAGTGGTTGGGGTGATGTTAGTGGTGGTGTTATTGGTCGGGTTGGTGGTGTTATTGGTCGGGTTGGTGGTGTTATTGGTCGGGTTGGTGGTGATATTGGTCGGGTTGGTGGTGTTATTGGTCGGGTTGGTGGTGTTATTGGTCGGGTTGGTGGTGTTATTGGTCGGGTTGGTGGTGTTATTGGTCGGGTTGGTGGTGTTATTGGTCGGGTTGGTGGTGTTATTGGTCGGGGATGTGGTGACGGTGTTGTTGTTGTTAGTGGTCCTACTGGTGGTTGAGGGATATACAGTAGACCATTAAAGGTGTGGCCCCCCGTGGTGGCCCGGCTCCCAGGCGTGGGTGAGCAGGAGCAGCAGGCTGATAGTGGTACTGGTGGGTTATGTTGGTGAGCAGCATGGGTGGTAAGAACATAAGAAAATAGGGAGTCTGCAATAGGCCGGTTGGTCTGTGCATGGCAGCTCCTGTCGAGAGTTACTACCACTCTCTATCATCCATGAATCTATCTAGCCTCCTTTTAAAACTTTCTAGCGTTCCAGCACTTACTACAAAGTT
Source organism: Homarus americanus (assembly GCF_018991925.1). Taxonomy (NCBI): domain Eukaryota; kingdom Metazoa; phylum Arthropoda; class Malacostraca; order Decapoda; family Nephropidae; genus Homarus; species Homarus americanus. The sequence goes on along the minus strand of NW_024716703.1, from coordinate 21,735,440 downwards.
GCTAAGCTTGTTCCACTCATCCACAACCCTATTTGTGAACCAGTTCCTTCCTATCTCCCTCCTAAACCTAAACTTATCCAACTTAAATCCGTTGCTACGAGTCCTATCCTGCTCGGATATTATAAGAACTTTATATATATTCCTTTATTCATTGATTCCTTTCACCCACATAAATACTTCTATCATATTTCCCCGCACTCTTCGTCTTTCTAACGAATGCAAGTTTAGTTTCTTTAACCTTTCTTGATATGGAAGGTTTCTAAGTCCCGGAATCATTTTCGCCATTCTTCGCTGCAGCAACTCCAGTGAATTGATATCCATTCTATAATAAGGGCACCAGAACTGAACAGCTTAATCGAGGTACGGCCTGACAGCGCAAGATATACGGTAGTTGCAATAAGACCTCTGCACTCTTATTACTTAATCTTCTAGATATAAAACCTAAAACTCTGTTTGCCTTATTTCGAACATTAACACACCGTTTTCTAGGCCGTAGGTCCAGGCTTACAAGTACGCTTAAGTCTCTTTCACAAGTAGACTTCTCTAGGTTGATGTTGTTAAGGCTGTATACATTGACAGTATTTGTTCTTCCAATATTAAGTACGCTGCACTGGCTGGTGTTGAATTTCATTTGCCATTTTTTCTGACCACTCCTGCAGTTTATTTAAATCCTCCTGTAGTGCATTTGCATCCTGCCCTGGGCGGCCTGCACTGATGGTGATGGTGGCAGTGGGCGGCCGTCACTGTTTTTGGTGGTGGGCGGCTGGCACTGATGATGGTGGTGGTGGCACTGATGGTGGTGGGCGGCCGACACTTCCGTATGTGGTAATTGATTGAGGAAATTATCAGGAAATGGGAGAGTCTTAGCAGCGGTAATGATGCCATGAGGGAGTAGGACCACCTCAGCCAGCGCTCATTATGTCCTTTAATTCTACTCTGGGGAGGCGGTCCACTACACCCACCTTACCTTATCCTTCCCTAACTCTACCTTATCTCACCTAACCTCACCTCAAGCCCAGATCATAATACCACCAGTGACAAATATTTGGGCAGTGTTTGGTTTTATTCCGCGTGTCACAGAAAAATACACTTTTACTGCATCAGTTACATTCCTTAGTCACGATGCAATCTTTTTATTTGTAAACGTATTTTAGTTTTATTATGGTGTAATTAATAATTTATTCAATTTTAATTTTCTTTCGTTTATTTTGAAGCATATCATTTTCACTTATTATATTTTACTTCATATCTTGGTGGGTGGTGGTGGTGGTGGGCAGGGTGGAAGATTTGGCTGTTGATGGTGGTAGTGGGCAAGATCGATGACTTAGGGTGATGGTGGTAGTGGCACAGGAGGAAGATGTCTGAGTGGTGGGGAGGGAGGAGGAGGAGGAGGGGGGGGGGGGTGACACAGTCTTTCAAGAAGTTTTGACTTGAGAACGCTACATTTGTCTCGACGAGGAGGCCATTTTTAAAGGGAGTCTTTGTGTGTGTTTGGGTTGTTCTCTTGGTCCACATTGTTAAAGAGATCCACTCGTTAAATATTGATCGTAACTGAAGATGTAAGAATGTACTTAACTGCTTCTTATATTTGAGATCCTTACCTTAATTAGATTAGTTCACTTAGCGCCAGGTAAGAGAGACAGAATTAAAGCAGACTATTTTGACGAAGATCATATTCCTTGATGTTGTTCGGTAATAAATTAGTGTCAGTATAATTTTAATGGTATTTTGGGGGACTTGTTGTTTGTCTTTTAGAATAAGTCGAGCAGTTTGGTTCATACATGCATCATCAGCTACGAGGATTATCTGAGTTACCAACCTTCGTCATCACCATCTTCACTTTCTTTCCTTCATCCCTCTCTCTCCACCTTCCTCCACCTCTCCACCCTCTCTCCATTTTCCTCCCCCTCTCCAACTTCCTTCCCCTCTCCACTTTCCTCCTTCGCTCTCTACTTTCCTCCCTCCCTCTCCACCAACCTCCCTCCTTCTCCATCACTACCCCTCTCCACCTTCCTCCCCTCTCTACTTTCCTCTCCTTCTCCACTTTCCTCCCTCTCCACTTTCCTCCCTCCCTTTTCACCTCCTGTAATCACTGTCGGCATTTTCAACCCAGAATAACCGGTTAGGCAGCGAGTGAGTCATTTTCCTTCTCCTATCATTGAGTTCACCATCATCACCATCATCATCATCATCATCATTATCATCATCATCATCATCATCATCATCATCACCACCACCACCATTATCACCGTCATTATTATCATCATCTTTGTCACTGTTATCTCTCGCATTCTTCGCTGGGCGTCTCACTAATGATTTATGAATAATGATCAAAGTTACACAGTTAATTGTCACCCTTCGCGTTGTCTCCTCCTCCATCACCACCCTCGTCTCCACCACCCTCGTCTCCACCACCACCACCACCCTCGTCTCCACCACCCTCGTCTCCACCACCACCACCACCACCCTCGTCTCCACCACCACCCTCACGTGTCATAAAACAGTGTCAGTTTTGGCACCATGAGGATGACCTCTCACTTCGTCCCAGCTTCCATAAGTGTGTCATGGCAAGTGTGAAGGGGAAAGACAGACGTTGGTGAGTGCTCTTACTGGCGCTGTTATCTTGGCAAAGGTTAATGGTGCTCATGGTGATGGTGCAGCGTGAAGAGTGGGTAGTGATGATGATGGTGATGTCAGAATATACAGGGCCTTGGTATTAATGGTGATAAGGGCAGTGTGAGGGACATTGGTGATAGTGATGGTGATAAAGGCAGTGTGAGGGAGATTGGTGATAGTGATGGTGATAAGGGCAGTGTGAGGGACATTGGTGATAGTGATGGTGATAAGGGCAGTGTGAGGAACATTGGTGATAGTGATGGTGATAAAGGCAGTGTGAGGGACATTGGTGATAGTGATGGTGATAAGGGCAGTGTGAGGAACATTGGTGATAGTGATGGTGATAAAGGCAGTGTGAGGGACAATGGTGATAGTGATGGTGATAAAGGCAGTGTGAGGGACAATGGTGATAGTGATGGTGATAAAGGCAGTGTGAGGGACAATGGTGATAGTGATGGTGATAAGGCAGTCATGAGGGCGGTTGGTAAGTGTTGATAAAAGTCTTGGGGATATCGGTGATAAGTGGTAATTGATAAAGGCAGTGTGAAGAACATTGGTGATAGTGATGAAGGGTGTGAGGCCAATGGTGATATTGATGGTGAATGAAGCAGGGGACAATGGTGATAGTGATGATTGATAAAAGGCGGTGTGAGGACAATGGTGATAGTGATGATAAAGGCAATTGGCGGACAATGGTGATAGTGATGGTGATAAAGGCAGTGTGAGGACATTGGTGATGGTGATGATGATAAGGCGATTAACCAATGGTGATAGTGATGATGACAAAGGCGGTGTGAGGACATTGGTGATGGTGATAGTCGATAAAAAGTGGTGTGAGACAATGGTGATAGTGATGGTGATAAAGGCGGTAGAGAACATTGAAATAGTGATGGTGATAAAAGGCAGTGTGAGGACAATGGTGAAGTGGTGATAAGTGGCAGTGGTGGTGATAAAGGCAGTGTGAGGTTAATGGTATTGGTGATGGTGATAAAGGCAGTGTGAGGACGTGGTGATGATGATGGGGATAAGAGCAGTGTGAGGACAATGGTGATAGTGATGATGAAGGCAGTGTGAGGGACAATGGTGATGGTGATGAAGGCAGTGTGAGGGACAATGGTGATAGTGATGGTGATGAAGGCAGTGTGAGGGACATTGGTGATAGTGATGTTGATAAGGGCAGTGTGAGGGACATTGGTGATAGTGATGGTGATAAAGGCAGTGTGAGGGACATTGGTGATAGTGATGGTGATAAAGGCAGTGTGAGGGACATTGGTGATAGTGATGGTGATAAAGGCAGTGTGAGGGACATTGGTGATAGTGATGGTGATAAAGGCAGTGTGAGGGACATTGGTGATAGTGATGGTGATAAAGGCAGTGTGAGGGACAATGGTGATAGTGATGGTGATGAAGGCAGTGTGAGGGACAATGGTGATAGTGAAATTCTATGCCGTTGTAGAGGGCTGATGGGTCTACAGTCAACTCTTATCTACGTAATGGACTCCTCTTATTCAGCCTTCTCTCTCCTTACCCTCCCTTTCCTTCCTCTTTTCTCTCACTTCTCTTCATCCCCCCCTCCTCCTTGCTCTCTCCCTTCCTTTCCTTTTTTCCACTCTTCTTCCTCTCTACCTTCCTCTTTTTCCATCCTTTCCCTCCCCTTTTCTTGCCTTTTATTCCTCTTGCCCTACCCTTTGCTTCCATATTCCCTCTCTTTCCATAATTTTCCATCCTTTCCCTCTCTTCCTTCCATGTTCTCATCCCTTTTATCTTTCCCTCTTTCCTTCCACCTCCTTCTATTCCTTCCCCCCTTCCTTTACCCCTCGCTCCTTTTTCCCCATTTTCAGTATTTGTATCTTCTTCCTATCACTATTTACCGCCATCATCACCATTAACACCGTTATCGTATTCCTCCTCTTATCTTTTCCATCTTTACATCTTCCTCTAAGAGGTTCTTCCAGCGTCTTGGAAATTGCTAGCAGGAATCAACCCTACCCCCCCCTCTTCCTTCCCCTCCCCATTTCCTCTATCCTCCCCATTCCCCCTCTCCATGTCGGTGAGTGAGCAAGGTGTGGTGGTGGTGGGCAGGTGTTAGTGGTGGAGCAGGTGTTGCTGGTGATGGTGGGCAAAGGTGTTGTACGTGATAGTGAGCAGGTGTTGTACTGGTGGCAGTGATGGTGGTGGAGTGTGCTGGTGGTGGTGTTGGAGCCAGGTGTGCTGGTGGTGGTGATGGTGGGCAGGTGTGGTACAGTGGTGTGATGGTGAGCAGGTGTGGTGGTGGTGGTGGTGATGATGGTGGGCAAGGTGTGGTACTGGTGGTGGTCAGTGGTGGGCAGGTTTGTGTTGCTGGTGGTGGTGATGGTGGGCAGGTGTTGGTGGTGATGTGGTCGTGGTAAAGTGTGATGGTAGTCGTGGTAGAGGTGGTGATAGTACAGTCGTGGTAGTGATGGTGGTCGTGGTAGGTAGTGATGGTACCTGGACTTGTTAGTGCAGTAATATCATGAAGCACCACGTCTTCGTCACCTTTTCTTCCCTCTTTCACAATGTCGTCCTCTTTCTCCCATCGTATCCTCCTTGGTCTTTATATGTATCTCTATTGATTCTCCTCCCTCTTCTCGCTTCTCTACCACCTTCTCCCCACCCTTCTCCCCACACCACCCCTTCTCCCCACCACCCAACCACCTCTTCTCCCAACCTCCCAACCACCTTCTCCCTCTCCTTTCTTCTCCCTCCTCCTTTCTTCTCCCTCCCCTCTTTCTTCTCCTCCTCCCTTTCTCCCCACCTCGCCTCCCCTCTCAACCCTTTGCACCGCCGGGTTATTCAGGTTTCACTTGGTGTCACCCTTCCCTGTAAGTGGGTCTTATCCACCCCACCCCATCCCTCCCATTTCCTCCCAATCCTCCCCGCCCCACTCCTCTCCTCACTCATCCCTTCCCATCCCCACCCCTTCATAACTCATCCCCACCATCCCATCCCATCCATCCCATCCCACCCCATCCTTCGTCTTCTGTCAAACCTGGTTATCTTTATTCCGAAATGTAGGACTCCCTGTGTGGTATCTCCTGCCCTGTATGTTGAGACGTTCTCCTTGTGTATCTCCTATCCTGTATAGTGTTGACACGTCCTCCTATATGTGTCCTAGGCTACCCAGTATAGTGGCGTGGCGTCCTCCTTGTATTCGTGGGTCGTGGGGAGGGGGGTGTCCTTGGTTCAGCTCCCTGGGATTAATAACTAGTGAGAGAGTGGCCGCCACGTCCTATGTAATCTGGTTTTAATATTTGTGTGGCAAGTGGTGCATGTTCGTTCGTCAGGGCGGCGATATTGCCAGGGTCCAGCCGCCTGCTCCTGACATTCCTCAACCCATGGTAATAATCCTTTTGTGCTCTCTCTCTCTCTCTCTCTCTCTCTCTCTCTCTCCCTGCTTGATGTCCCTCCCTTGTGTGCTTATTCTCCCTCCCCTCCCTGTCTTCTCTTTCTCCCTCCTCTCCCTGTTTCTCCTCACTTTCCCTGGTTCTCCTCCCTCTTTTCCTTCCTCTCCCGACTTATCTTTCCTCTCCCTGCTTATCCTCCTCTTCCTTGCTTATCGTATCTCTGGCTCACCTCCTTCTCTCATGCGCCTCTCCTTCCTCTTCTCCCACCTTTCCTCCTCTTCCTCCTTTGTACCCTTTTCCTACCTGCTCCTCTCACCTCTCTCTACTGCTTTCACTCTTTTTCCCCTTTCGGCTTACTGTATTCTCTCCTTCGTAATGTTTCCTTCCTCTTTCCTGTTTCTCGTTTACTTCCATTCCTTTCCCCCTCTTCTTTCTCCATTTCAACTCTTCTCATATTTTCCACCTCACTACCTTTTTCTTCTATTCCCTTATTTCCTTCTCATATCTCATATCTTCTCTTATTTCCTGTCATATCTTATCTCCATTCTTCCCTTCCTTCATGTCATTTATTTATACTTTTATTTTCTGTGTCTCCTTATTTCTTCTTTCTTCCCTCATTTCATTGTGTTATCACCTCACTTCTCTACCAACACCATAAGACGAGTGACGACTCTTCCTTTCCGCAGCCATTAGGGAGAAACGCCGAGACGTAGTGGGCCATCCAGCTGAGGGGGTCCTGAGGGATCCTGAAGGAGTCCTGGGAGTCCTAAGGGGTTCTTGGGGGGGTCCTGAGGGGGTTCTGAGGGAGTCCTAGGGGGTGAGATGGGTATTCAAGGTGGTAGCTTTGATAAGTTCCGTCTTGAGTGTGTGTCATATGTCGAGTGGAAGTGGATCCGCTGCTGCCTCGTTTTCCTGACCGCGGACAAGAACAGTCTGGTGTATCAGAGGATTACTGGTAGTGCTAGTTTGGAGTCTTGTCCCACATATTGGATAGAAAGACTTCAGTTTATTTTATTATTATTATTAGTAGTAGTAGTAGTAGTATTGTTGTTGTTATTAATCTTTTATGGGGGGAATCCAGGCAGTTTTAAGAGTATATTTTCTTCTTTCTTACTTTGCCTCCATAATTTTTTTTTATGCCAGTGAAAGAAACACCATTTGAAAGGTTTTGTGAGATGTCTGAACTAACATTCTCCCTGAAATTTGTAGTTTTAAATGTACAGTCGCTGAAACAACTATCTGTGCATACTTTGTGGGAAACAATATGAGACCAAGGACGATAAATTTGGGTATATGAGGGCTGTCACTAGTCACTCGTACAATTTTGGAGCATATCGACCCCCACCTGTACAGATAATTGTTTTAGCTACTGTACGTACGCAGATTTTCGTTCCATGATAGTTTGCCTTGGGAGGTCTACAGCTTACAGATGCCCTCGATTTGTATAACTGAACAAGAACTGTCTCGTCTTCACCAGCGGAGTAGTAGTAGTAGTAGTAGTAGTAGTAGTACTGTAGTAGTAGTATTGTGCTTATATTTCTCCTGCCTGAGTATAGCTGTAAGGGCCTGCTAAAAGGATCATCAGTAGCGAAGGTTGACTCGTGTTGCACTACTGAGCTCTGCCTCCTAAGGGTAAGACACTGAAGGAGACCCGCCCAGCTCTCAAAAAGAGATTATGAGGATTGGATTGTCATTGAATTTCTCAGAGAAGGCGCGGCGTTGGTTGAGGTGTAGGTAAATGCTCTCTCTCCGGCCCCAGTACCCCTAACCCCTCCCCATGCTTTATTCCCCGAGACGACTATTTTAGGGTCATATGGTGTTACCCTGATCCGTTCCTCTGTACACACGACCGTCCGTCCTCACGTACAAGCTGACATTTCTCCAATGTATTAAGCTATACAGTCAAAAAGTTTCTAACACAGGCATGTATAATGCACGAGGGCATATGACTATTTAATATTTTTAACCTTAGTTAACTTTTAGAGTAACCTTTGCGTTCAGGTTTATTTCTGAAGTTAACTTTTATGGTCATTTTGCAGAGTGGGGCGTCCTGTCCGCTGGCAACAGTTTCTATTTTATCTGTAAATTTATTTTCAGTAAAATAACACGAACGACGGGCAACGAACTGCTTACACAAACTCTCAAACATGAAAGCATTGACCAAGAAAGATCAGAATGTACGAGATGTAGACACAAATTGAAAGGAACGGTTGAATCCATCATCATTACACGACTCCTTCCCCTGTCATTGCGCGTGGAAATACTCTTTCACTGCCAGTCTCACTCCTATTACTTCTGCAGAGTTTAGGTTCTTTACGTATAGTGACAGTGTACAAGGAGAGGGTAAAAGGTGACCCCCCCCCCCCTTCCACACTAAGTGCAACACGACATTCACATCACGGAGACCTTCATAAGGTATCATGACGGGTGGAAACACTGTATATAATTGACAAAGCAAAAATACGACAAGCCAAGCGCAGTGTTAGTATTTCACTAGAGCGCCCTGACGTCTAAAAGAAATCCCGGCATCGTTGTTGTAAAAATTCCCAGAAGTAAAAGTGGTGGATAAGAATTTAATCGTGTGCCGGGAAGTATAGTAGAGGGTGTGTGTGGGTCTCCAGCTCGTGAATTCGGGGAGGAGAGGGCGAATAAGAGCATCAGGGGCGGCAACCAGGGAATCCTCAGCCCAACATAAGTCTTGCAGGTAATTCCAGTCTTACTACATATTCATAGCAAGAAAATAGAAAAGCGTGTCCTAGGTGAGAGAATTAAAAAAGAAGCAACAGTGGCGGGGGTGTTTGTGGAACAGTCGCCACCGGGGAACTGTTCAGCTCGCCCTCAGATTTTTATGCAAACTACCAGATAAATAAATATAACCGGGAAGATTAACATCGTAGACGAGGTTTCCACTAGAGGATAATAGTATACTCCAGCTGCCTAGGGTATATTGTCTCGCTGCAGTATATTACCAGTCTTCTACAGGAAGCAGTCCCACTAGCCAACCGCCCACGCAAAAGCTACCGGGAGTATGTGGTAAGGTCGGGGACTCTCGCTGAATGAAATTTGTTGGGAAAAAAAAGTAATAGTGTCCAAAGTTCTAATTTTCATTTAAGAATAAAAATTCTTCGATAGTTTGTAGTATTTTGATAATTATTGAGTTCGATACTACACTAGGTGTACGTGTTGGTAGTGGACAGCGGTAACAAGCTTACCTCTCACCCGTGTGTCTAGGGTTAATCCCCGGCTTGGTTCAGAAGTGAGAAGTGTTATCCATCGTGACACTACCAAACATAGCAGATTTTCTCCGGTTTCCTGCTGTGTCAACACTGGACGGTAAAGGTCATAACAAAGAACAGACTAAACGGCTAAGGGATGAAATTATTAATGATCTAATTCTTACTTCTGTGACAGAGTTATCAAACATAAAAAAATCTTTGCAAACTGAAAACTTGGGAGATTTATTTATTAAATTTTTAACCAAAAGCAATTTTGGGCTTACCATAACTTACTCTCTGGAGAAGACCCTGTGTAGACGAAACGTCCTTGGCTTCTTTCTAGCCCCTACATTCTTATTTGTCATAAAATATCACTATATATACACTGGATTTACTCGTAATTTTGTTCACTAGGCGTTGCTGTTCTAAATACATACCGTACCACCTCGTGTTACAGCATCTGATGGAGGTACTGTTGTCTGCACTACAACACCTGCAGGGAGCAGAAAGTAAAAACCAAAAATCCCATCTTTGGGAGGGGAGAAATGTGGCCGTGGCTGCGGGAAGGTCACCTGTACCTGACTCAACCCACTGTCTGTACGAGGTCAATTGGAAGTTTTTCAATTTGCCTGTCTCATTTTGTACAGAGAGAGAGAGAGAGAGAGAGAGAGAGAGAGAGAGAGAGAGAGATCCAATAGAAAAGTAATATTATTTTCTCGCATTTTTACTTTTTCTGTTTTCTTTTCCAATTACATTTTTCCTCTCTTACCTTTAACCCGTTTTCTTTTTTATGTTTTAATTTTTTATTTTCCTTTGTTCGTTTTCATCAGTTTTCTTTTTTTCTTTTTCCATGATTTTTTATAGTCTTTTTTTTTATTGGTTTTCCCTTCACGCATCAAACATGAATATATGCTTCAGCTTCAACTTTCATTTATTTACGTGTTTATATTTGCATACAGGTGGAAAAATGTTAAATCAGTAGGTTTTATTATCAATTAACAGAATAATTAGTAACAGCTAATCAATTAGTGAAAGGTTACCCCCTCCCCCCCCCCGAGCAGGTAAGATATAGTTTAGGGTCTCGATCTCGTCTGTACCCCTGTGAGACCAACTAAAGCGACTTCACCCTCCCAGATCCTCCAGCTGATTGGTGCTCTCACTTAACAAGCTCTTCCTGCTGGATGACCGTGCGACCTGAGGAATCACCGGGGATGGGCTGCTGGTATCAAGGGTATCTTCATGATGGATTACCCAGACTGTTACACCCTCATGGGGAGGAGGGGTGTAGGGATGATCGCCGTGTGTGTCATTCAGTGGAGCTCTTGGCAATAACTAGTTTTCTCTCGTAAAAGGACAGTTGCCCATCGTTGGTTAATCCATTACACCTACATACTGATCACATGTTTTTTATAATAAACTAATAACTACAAGAAGAGTTACAAGGGTGGCAGAGGTATACATAACACACTAGTTTAAAAGAAATATTTTATAACGAATAAAATGTTAGAAATTATTCATGTTAATAAAATGAAAGTAATTGTAATATATTTTTAAAAAGTCTTAAAATTATTAGATTGTGCTTCTTTAAACGGATATATTAAAGGAACTTCCTGAAATGTAAACAGAATAAAGTGTAGTAAATCCTAAAACGAATAAGTTGTAGTAGATCGTTAAGGCAGACTTGTTGCATCAAAGTGAAGGGCTCAGAGGGATTGTATACAGGTGTGACAAGTTTCCGAGAGGGATTGTGTTGGAAGTGTCAGGGAGTCATGTTGTATTTAAGGGGGGCTGGGTGTGCCGTCAAGGAAAACTGGTCACCTTAGGAATTGCCACCTTAGGATAGGGGCGCCCTTGGTTGTGGCACCTTCTTAGTACGTAGCACACCCTTGGACTTGGTATCGTGGGACTCTGACAGGCACCCTGGGGATCTGGCACCAAATGATGTGACACCCTGGGACAGTGACACCCACCCACCCTCTCTCATCGTCTGAGTACATATTTTAATTACCTTTTTTTTACCTGAATATGAAAAAAATGGTTCGTATTTTTTTTTATTTTCACGTCGTAATATCATAACATTGCAGGTGAGGCAAATATCGTGTCAAAGGTAAGTGAACGTTAATTAATGGAGGTTTCTGTGTAATGATGATTTTTTTTTATTTATGAAACTAATTTATTTCACCTTTGCCGGGGAGTGACGCTTCTTTAATATTTTTGGTTATTAATTAAAACAAATTAGTCGTATTTGTTTTATTCTTATTATTATTTTAATTATTTTATTATTCTACTTTTTCATAATGTATTTAGTTTTCTTAATATTTTTTGTTTGGTTTATGGAGTTTATTCTGTGTTTGTTGTTGTTTTCCATGTTTTATTATTGTTATTTGTTTAGTTATTCTTACTGTTATTATTATTTGGTTATTACAGTATTATTATTTGGTTATTTATTCTTCATCTTATTGTTTCATTATTCTTATTCTCTGGTTTATTATTTTTATTCATTATTAAAGTTATTATTCAAACATTGTTTTTAATATTCTGTTATTATTTTCTTTTACACATACACTTTCTTTGTTAAATTATTAGTATTATTTTATTTTATCTTTTTTTTCATTTTTTTTTTATATTTGTAGATTATAACGAGATAGGAGACGTCGATGGGGGTAATAAGGTCTATGGGTTAATTGAATAGGTACCTATGCCGTATCACCTGAAGAATTACCACCCCAGCATATCTCACATAAAGATTAATCACCATTAGCACTAACCTATCCTATGCTATCCTTTCCTATGCTATGTTATCTCATCCTTTGCTGTCCTATCCTAACTTATCCTAATGCTAACCTAACCTAACCTCATCCCCACAGTGTTAGGGTAGTTAGTTAATTTGGTGAAATAAGTTGAGCTTGAGATTCTTCAGGTGATCTCTCTCCCTCTCCCCTTTTTTTTTTTTATACTGGAGGTTCAATTGACCAAGTGACACGAAAGGCTATTGCAGGAGGTTGAGAATGACTGGAACTGATGCTGACTAAAATTTAATTAAATGTAGTCTGACTCTTGCTAAAATGAACTGAAATCGATAGTGCTTAAATGGAACTGAGAATTACTGTACATAAATTTAATATAACTGTAACTGTTCAGAGCTGTTGTACTTAAACCAATCAAAACGGAAATTGACTAAAAGTTAAAACTGTGAGTAAATAAACCTGAATATAGTATAAACCGAAAGTAATTAAATCTAAAACTGACTGATACTCTTTAGCGTTATAAAGGGTGATCGAAATATCCCTGTACACCTGTAATAATTAACCGTATATAGTTTCTCTCTGTTGTACCTCCATTGATATATCTTGGTTTACCTGCAATAAATATTGAAAATGGTATCACTTCCAACATTGTGGATAGTTCCATTATTTGCTGTACGTAAAATAAGGTAAATACTTTGTTCACTAGTAGAGGTGCACAAGAATTTTTCGATCATCTTGTACCTTTTCCTGTATGTCCTGGGCGTCACAATAATAGCTAATTAAATGATTGGATTCACAGACTCTGTTACGTCGTATTTTACACTTACTGGGGGTGAAAGAACGCGTTAAGTCACGATAATGTCTAAGGGGAATTTTTTCTCCATTGTGGCCGACATGTCTGTGTCAGTTAGATACGTTCTTGCACCTTCTCCATCCCGGGGGGGGGGGAGGGGAGAGATTAAGCTTACTATATTTAGAAAATCGGGGTCAGGTGACTCTTGGCTAATGTCCTTCTTCCATGCTTCCTCTTGACGACTCTTAATCCTCCCTCCTGTGGTGTGGTGGATGTAATCCTAGACAAGGTTCTTGAAACTCCAGGGCACGAGCAGTAGGTATATTCAATAAGTGGTACAAGGCTGGGCGTGATAGCCAACCGATACAGGAGCGGTTACTAGGGACCCCGGACCGTAGGTAGGCCGAGGCCGATCTGAGGGAAATTAGCTAGCTAGGCAAAGAGAGTTGCTAGACATTCCTAGGACAATAAATGAGGTCTTCTAATTACTCGACTAGCGCGGTACAGACATAGTACATCGGGACATAGTAAATGAGCATAGGCATTAGACATAAGCATGGACATCAGACATGCTATAATAATATGTAGTGATACAGACATGCGAATAAATGGTACAACGAATGGTAACAAGAGTCCTGGTGTCAGGCGCGTTCACACATCTTGGTATGTACATATCTATACACCTCCCTCCCCCTTTACGCTCGTAGTGCAATCTCGAGCGGCTACGGACTCTTTTTCCATGAGTCGGGGGGAGCGGCGAGGGACAATGGGAGGATCAACTGACGACCTTCGTTCCTGGTCTGGGCAAGGGGACACAGGGGACGGGGAGGAAGGTTCGTCACTAGAGGGTGGCACTGGGCGGAGGTGGCGTCTGTTTCGCCACCACACACGACCACTGGGGAGGCGGACTTGGTACGAACGAGGCTCGCCACGGCCCATGACGACCCCAACCTTGTCCCAGCGGTGTGACGTCGGGTCCTGGATTCGTACTTGCTGGCCGACGGCCAACCTGGGAAGGGGGCGGGCTTGGGCGTCATAGTGGCTTGTCACTTGGGCCATCCGGGCAGCCTCACGGCGGTCACACTCGTCCGCCTTGATCTGCCATTCATCTAAGAAGGACTGGGGGTGGGCAGGCACACAAGTACGAAGGGGGCGGCCATACAACACCTGGGCAGGAGAGCGTCCGGCAGGGGTAGGGGTGTTACGGAGTTCCAGTAGGCCCCTGTCGAACTCCTCGCAGTCCAGGTTCCCCGTCGGTGCTGTCTTGAGGATGAGGTATTTTACGGACTTTACCGCTGCCTCGGCGTGGCCATTCGCCTGCGGGTAATGAGGGGAGGTGACGATGTGGTGGACGCCCCAGCGTTCGGCGAAGCTCTTGAACTCGTGGCTATTGAACGGGGGCCCACCGTCGGTTCGGAGGCGGAGAGGCACTCCGACTTCCCGGAAGAAGCAACAAAACATCCGGATGACCCTGGAAGAGGTGGTGTCCCGACCACAGGGAACTACCACGGGCCATCCAGAGAGCCTGTCGGCGACCACCAGGAAAGACTTTCCGGCCACATTAAAGAAGTCGGCGGACACGGACTCAAAGGGCCGCTTTGGGAGGTCATTGCACAGGTACGGCTCTTGTTGCTGGCTGGGTTGGAGTTGCTGGCAAGGCTCACAGGCCTCAACCGTGCTCTTAATATCGGCGTCAATACCAGGCCAGAAGACGGTCTGACGGGCTCTGCGCCTGGTGGCTTCAACGCCGCGGTGGCTGTCATGGAGGCGGGATAAGGTGCGCCGGCGGAGGGCAGCGGGAACGACGATCCTGGGGCCGTACAACACCAGCTCTCCGTCCGCATAGAGGCTATCCCTTAGCTTCCAGAAGGGGAGGGCGGAGGCGTGAATGTCGTAGCGGTTGGTGGGGAATCCAGCGGAGACGTAGTCGAGGAGTTGGACGTATGCCGGGTCTTGAGCGGCGGCGATGCGAAGCTCCTGGAGAGTCCTATCGTCTTCGATGGAGGGCGTCGTCGTCGTCTTGTCAGCAAGAGAAGTGGCTGTGTGTGTCACTAAAGACCGAACGTGAGCAGCGGCCGTGGTACAGTCGACTTCATCTTCAGGTGTGGGGCGACTAACAGGGGCTCGGGAGAGGGCGTCCAGGTGTGTTGGTCCAATCACCGTGATGTCCGCGCCCGTGTCAGGTATCATCAGGAGGTTGGAAGAGTTGGTACCGTAGGACAGACGAACATTGACGGGCTTGGGGGACCTGTCACTCGAGGCATCATCCACGCGTCGGCATCCTTTGTTGTTCTTGGGAGACGGTGGTGTGGACGTTCTGTCGGGCTGTAAAGAGACGTTTTGACCTGGAGATGGAGGCTTCTTGGTGGACCTGCAACACTTGGCGAAGTGTCCTTGCTTGTTGCAAGCGTTGCATGAGGCCTTGTTGGCAGGACATCGAGGTGTGCGGGGCCAATGGCCTTGAAACCCACAGTTTCGACATGTACTATCAGCCGCAGGGCACTTTCCTGGACCATGCTGGTGCTGACAGTTTCTGCAGGATTCGGGAGAAGAAACTGGTGACTGTGACGGGGGCTGTGGAGAGGACGTCGTCTGCATCTGGCGTTGATTCCTCTTGTAGGTGGAGACGGCGTGGACTTGAGATGGCGATGAGTGTATAGCTGAGGCAGCCTCTCTTGTGGCCTCATACGACCTGCAACAGGTGACGAAGTCGGTGAGGGAAGAGGCGGCGTCGAGGGTGAGGAGTTTCTGAAGCAGGTCCTCGTCACGTACACCCATCAGCAAGATCATCTTGAGCTGGATCTCAGCACAGGTTACAGGATCGCCTGTACATAGGTCCACCTCGGTTGCTAGGTCCTTAAGTCGTGCATAGAAGTCTGAGAATGATTCCCCAGAAGCTTGTTTGCAGGATAGCAGTTCCCTACGACGCAAAGCTTCATTGCGGAGGCCACGGAAATGACTCTGCAAGGCGTTTAAAACCTCTGTCACTGACCTGGGGGAGTCAGGGGGGATGGCTAGCGTGTGCTCTAGGAGGCGTTGAACATCGAGGGAAATGCACGATCTTAATTGGATGAGTTGTTTATGAGGGGGCATTCGGTAGAGGTCAGACATAACAGCAAAGTCTTCGAAACGACGTCGCCATTGACGGTATACTTGATATGTTGCGTCAGATTGAAGAGGTGGGGGACTGGGAACTGAAGACTTGCTGTGCAGGGGTGTACTCGAGACGGCAGGCGGTGGAGGAGGCACGGAGAGGTCGACGAGAGTTGAGACTGGAACAGGTGGTTGAGAAGACACTGAGGCATACCTAGGGGAGATAGGTGACGTGTGAGGAGGCGTTGTCTGAAGGATAGATGAAGAGGCTGAAGCTGGCGAGTTGGTTGTGGCAGCTGGTGAAGTCGTCCTCGTTGCCAGCAATTCCAATAGGTCCAGGAATTTGCGGTTATCAGCTTGGTGTTGTTGTTGAAGTTGAAGGCGGTAAGCTGATTCCTCTGACTGTCTTGACAATTCCTCTTGACGTCGTTTTTCCTCCTCTAATTGACGTCTTTGGGCTTCCTTCTCTTGAGAAACTTGTAGGAAGTGGATTAACTGACGTATATCCTGGCTCCCATCCTTTGAATTTGGCGCGCCCGGCGTGTGAGGCGTGAGGGGGGGTGGGAGGGTCTGTGAGGCGTCGTCTTCCTCATAATCCTCATATAAATTTCCCAGCAAATCGTCGTGGTCAGACATCTCGTGCTTGGTATTGTTGCGATGGGAAAGACAAGGAGAATAAGGTGAAGTGCTATATTTTCGCCAATGGATTTGCTTAAGTGCAGGAACTGGCTGGCAAGTAAGAGAGTACTGACTGTAATATTTGTGAAGTGAGAGGAGGCGGCTAGCGGCGGTGTATTCCTCCGCGCGCCCGGGCGAGCTGGCTGAGTGGTAAGGGGACGCGGGCAGTGGCTTGCGAGCCTCCGTGGATGGGGGGTGTATGCCGGAAGTGCTGTCTTGGAAACTGGGCTGAAGGCGTGTCTGCTACCTGTAGGGCCGCAGAAACATAGCAAAGAGACATGAAAGGCACTGCACTTCACTTAGGGCACTTCACAAGGTCACAAAGCACTTTAAATCCAGGGGCACTGTGGAGTATATCTTCTGGGCGGGAAACAGACGAGGCCGGGACAGACGAGGCCGGCTCTTGAGGCTTGTAAACTGTCGTGTTGGAGCTACTCAAACTGCGCCATGTGGTGTGGTGGATGTAATCCTAGACAAGGTTCTTGAAACTCCAGGGCACGAGCAGTAGGTATATTCAATAAGTGGTACAAGGCTGGGCGTGATAGCCAACCGATACAGGAGCGGTTACTAGGGACCCCGGACCGTAGGTAGGCCGAGGCCGATCTGAGGGAAATTAGCTAGCTAGGCAAAGAGAGTTGCTAGACATTCCTAGGACAATAAATGAGGTCTTCTAATTACTCGACTAGCGCGGTACAGACATAGTACATCGGGACATAGTAAATGAGCATAGGCATTAGACATAAGCATGGACATCAGACATGCTATAATAATATGTAGTGATACAGACATGCGAATAAATGGTACAACGAATGGTAACAAGAGTCCTGGTGTCAGGCGCGTTCACACATCTTGGTATGTACATATCTATACACCTCCATCTCAGTCTTCCTTCCTTCCTTATTTTCCTGAGCCTCGATTC
Source organism: Homarus americanus (assembly GCF_018991925.1). Classification (NCBI taxonomy): domain Eukaryota; kingdom Metazoa; phylum Arthropoda; class Malacostraca; order Decapoda; family Nephropidae; genus Homarus; species Homarus americanus. Next base: position 21,718,014 of record NW_024716703.1, on the reverse strand, counting down.
CTTTTTTTTCCTCTCCCACTCCTCTCCCATTCCATCTCACTCCCTTGCTCGAGGGTGTAGAGTGGGTGTGTCTTGATGGCTCAGGATTTCCCTTCACCCACACCCTGTCGCAGGATTCTTGTAGATTGTTGGGCGGGCGTCCGGAGGGCCACGACGCGACGCTACTAAGTTCACACTTTTATCAAACTGAGGAACTTGCTTGTGTTTGCTTATGCTGTTTCCTATATAACTCATCGAGGAATCGACTGCAACGAAGCTCCTTAATTTACGGTCCAAGAATCTGATACACATTGGTCGGAATTTGCTGTTAATGGTGTCGCCATCTGCCCCCCGACAGGTGGTGTATCATGTGGGGAGACCTACGCGATACACCCCCTGGGGCAGCGTGTAACAATGGCCGCTGTGATACGCTTCCTCGCGTCTGGGTGTAAGCCTTGACAACGGGATAGTTTTGAGTCGGCAGCGAGGAAGAAACTCATCATGCTTTGTTGGGGAGAGCCGCTGCTGGGCCACCCCGACCAATTACTTAATGGATGCCCTCTTGTCTGCTGTTGCTGCTGCTGCTTTCGTTTCTGCTGTTATCGTTTCTGCTGTTATCGTTTCTGCTGCTATCGTTTCTGCTGCTTTGGTTGCAGTTGTTGTCGTTTCTGCTGCTGCTCCTGCAATTTCTATTACTACTATTGTTGTTTCCGTTGGTTTTGTTCCTAGTGTTGTTGTTGGTGGTGGTGCCGCCTGCAGCAGGTGAGAGTCCCTGCAGCTGATGACATCACTGTCTCTGACATTTTCATCGCAGCTGACGTCATTATTCGTTCACGGCATCGCTCCTCCCGGCATGTTATCAAGACACCGTGTAGTTACTGGAGATATTAATAATGGTAGTAATGATGGTCAGTCTGTAGGCATAAGGGAGATGATTACATGTCTTGTGGTGTTAGTTTACATGTCTTCTCCTGTGGATCAGCCATATGGATCGTCAGTCACACGCCTTGATCATAAAAGTGGATTATTTTAATCACCGAATTTATTTCAATTCCCATGATACGATACGAACCACAGAAACAAACCACAAAAGTGAATCTCAGAGATGTATTTCTTAAGTGAATCACAGAATTGACTCATAAAAGTAAACTGCAGCAACGAATTACAGAAGCGAATCAGAGACGAACCACAGAGGCGTGTAACCCACTCGGATGGAAAGATCGACTCCTGAGAGACGTGAAGGTTGTAGATGAAAGAAAATGGAATAAACATGTTGTACAGGAATATATCTCCCCACTACGTTTTTCCTTCTCCTTTATCGGAATGTTTGTGAGCCAGTTGGCTTTATACGAGCCAGTGAGTATATTGGTCTGGTCTCTAAGCGAGGGTACAGACTCGGGCTAGGATGTGTCCTAGCTCCGAGCATGAGACATACAGGCTAAGATGTGTCCCGGCTCCTAGCATGGGACAGACACGGGCTAGGATGTGTCCCAGCTCCTAGCATGAGACAGACACGGGCTAGGATGTGTCCCAGCTCCTAGCATGAGACAGACACGGGCTAGGATGTGTCCAAGCTCCTAGCATGAGACATACAGGCTAAGATGTGTCCCGGCTCCTAGCATGGGACAGACACGGGCTATTATGTGTCCTAGCTCCTAGCATGAGACATACAGGCTAAGATGTGTCCCGGCTCCTAGCATGGGACAGACACGGGCTAGGATGTGTCCCAGCTCCTAGCATGAGACATACCCCAGCACAACACAGACCCGTATACGGGCTGGGATGTGTCCCAGAGCGGCGGGGAAATAGCGGTGCCGTCAAACGCGTTCATTTCCATGCAGTAATGGATTTGGCATAATGTACACCTCTTGTGCAGTCCATCCCCCCACCCACCACGCATGGGGACACCCACCCCTCCCCTCACACTCCCCTCACCCACATTTCCCTCACACTCCCCTCACCCACCCTTCCCTCACACTTCCCTCACCCACCCTTCTCTCTCTCTCTGACACGACACGAGAGGCTGCTGCCAATATGGTCGCCATGCTTCCCCCACCAACTCCTGACCTGAAGGGCAATGCTGTATATGTCTATTACAGGTGTGTCTATCTATCTATCTGTCTGTTGATACTGTTGTGATTAAATGACACATGTGTTCCGTATTAAAGTGGAGCTCAGAATAGAAAAGTGTGTTGGTGCTGGAAGCCTCGTGTCTGCTGTGTTCATTAAGTCAGCAGACAGTGTTGGTGCTGGAAGCCTCGTGTCTGCTGTGTTTATTAAGTCAGCAGACAGTGTTGGTGCTGGAAGCCTCGTGTCTGCTGTGTTTATTAAGTCAGCAGACAGTGTTGGTGCTGGAAGCCTCGTGTCTGCTGTGTTCATTAAGTCAGCAGACAGTGTTGGTGCTGGAAGCCTCGTGTCTGCTGTGTTCATTAAGTCAGCAGACAGTGTTGATGCTGGAAGCCTCGTGTTTGCTGTATGTTTATTAAGTCAGCAGACAATGCTGGTGCTGGAAGCCCCGTGTCTGCTGTGTGTTTAATAAGTCAGCAGACAGTGTTGATGCTGGAAGCCCCGTGTCTGCTGTGTTCATTAAGTCAGCAGACAGTGTTGGTGCTGGAAGCCCCATGTCTGCTGTGTGTTTATTAAGTCAGCAGACAGTGTTGGCGCTGGAAGCCTCACGTATGCCGTCCGCCTGTTTTTGTCTGTTACCGCTGCAAAGAAAGTTGGTGTCGACATTATCTTGTCTTATATCTGCCGTCAGTTAAGTCAGCAATGAACGTTGGTGTCTGTCTGTCTGTTAAGTTAGCAGACAGTGTTGATATCGACAGCTTCGTGTCTGTTACATGTCTATCTCTTAATTCAAAAGAAAATGTTGGCTCTGTCAGCCTCATGTCTGCTGTCTGTCAAGTCAGCAGACGTGGGCAGAACAGAGCGGGCGAGCCTGCTTGTAGTTTCCGTTACCATTGCATTCTAATGCATGCATTTGCACGTTAATCTCCCCTGTGTGTGAGTGAGGCCGTGATCCTGGTCACTGAGGGGCAAGTCTCGGTGTCAGCTCATCCCCCACCCACTCTCCCCGCCACCCTCCCCTCGTTACTAATCTGTTTATCTCTGTATTTATTATATCTGAATATATAGTTTCTTTATCTGATATTCATATCGCTTCTTCTTATTGTTAAACATTATCAGTTTTGTATTTTATTTGTCACTTCGTTTTAATTACATTGTTATTATCTTCTGCAAACTCAACATTACTTATTAAAATTCACTTGTTCACACACTTTATTAGAGCGCCTGTGCTGGCAAACATTCGCCTGGCTTAGGAGTTAGGGTAAAAGGAAATGCCAGGCGGTATTGATTGCTCGTGTTGGCGCTGGCTGTACGGTACGGGTCAATATGGTGACTCTTACTGAACTGATATTGTAGGCGTACTTCACCTTAACACACACAAGCGTTATAAATAAAATTATTTTAATCAGTACACGAGACAACCACCAGGGGACGAAATAAAAAATAAATATTGACTTTTTCTTTGCCTTTGTTATTACAGCACAAGGCGTTTTATTTGTCATCATTAAACCCACAGAAATAATATCAGTACAAAAATCACCCTTTTGAGAAACATGGTGGCAGTTAAACTAGTTATAGACGTGGCAAAAGAAGAGTAAATTGACTTACCCAGTCTCAGGTTCATAGCTCTAGAAAATAACTCGTACAGTCCCACCTTTTATGGGATTACTTTTAAAAGAAACTCTATCTTGATTGAGTGAAAAACGAATAAATTTCGTTTTTCAGTGTTTTTTCTACTATTTTTCCAGAACTGTAACTTAGAAAACATTTATTTGTCAGCATTATGATCGTGACAACAGGATTAACTGCACTTCTTTCTTGACCTGACTGATAGATGTTGTATCGCGTGAGGGATATTTTCTTCCTAAATAGAGCTTAAGGCAGTGACCAGTTCTTGACCAGTAAAGTAAAATAGCTCATGAGATATAACAGTTATTATTAAGTGAAGTAATAACGCTCATGAGATATAAGTCATAATAAAATATTTTTGGTCGTCAGGTGGACATGTCTCTTCCACCCGCCTGACCTTCCAGGAACAATGGGACCTTAAGACAGTCTTCTGTGTCTTTAGTCCTCTTGTGGCTTTTTTTTTCATTTTTTCCCCGAGGCAATTTTTCCCGACATTTTTCCCCCCCAAGACATTTTTTCCCCTTTTTTTTCTTTTTTTGCCTCCGAAGACTTTTTTTCCTAGATAAATCCCCCCGAGAGATTTAATTACCTTCTTCCCTCGTGATCTTTATCGTTTCCTCTTCCTCGTGGATGATCTTTTATTTGTGTTTCATAATATATATATATTTTTTTAATCAGACTTTTTTTTAAAGATTACATTTGTTTATATATTTTTCTTAGGGGATATTTATTTGGTCTTGCCCGTTGTTAGGTGTAATAATAATAATAATAATAATAATAACGGTTTATTGAAAAAATTCTGCAGCCCGAAGGCTGAAAATATACATTGGACATAAATGACTTATTACATACATTGGTGGTTTAACAAAAGCCTTCATTAGAGAAAGGTAAAGGAACATACAGTGAACATACAGATTAATGTAGGTGTTGAACAGCAAACTCGTAGTGTAGTAACTCCCTCCCAGATGGTGTTAGGAGGAACTCACGTGGTATAGTAGTTCCCTCAGATGTTGTTATGAGGGACCTGGCGTGGTGTAGTAATTCCCTCACAGATGATGTGATGAGGGACCTCACGTGGTGTAGTAATTCCCTCGCTGATGGTGTTATGAGGGGCCTCACGTGGTGTAGTAATTACCTCACAGATGGTGTTATGAGGGACCTCACGTGGTGTAGTAATTACCTCACAGATGGTGTTATGAGGGACCTCACGTGGTGTAGTAATTACCTCACAGATGGTGTTATGAGGGGCCTCACGTGGTGTAAGTAACTCCCTCACAGATGGTGTTATGAGGGGCATCACGTGGTGTAGTAATTCCCTCACAGATGGTGTTATGAGGGGCCTGACGTGGTGTAGTAATTCCCTCACAGATGGTGTTATGAGGGACCTCACGTGGTGTAGTAATTCCCTCACAGATGGTGTGATGAGGGACTTGACGTGGTGTAGTAATTCCCTCACATATGGTGTTATGAGGGACATGTGGTGTAGTAATTCCCTCACAGATGGTGTTATATGAGTGAGGTTTGGTCCCTGGCCTTCCTATCGTAGACGGATTAACACATCGGTGGTTGTTGTTGGGTTTCCCGGGGGCCGTTATCACTGGGTACCTGGGACCTCACTGTGTGAAGGTTAACTTGGGTGCGACTGTTACTGTTGAGTTGTTCTCACTGACTTAAGCACTGTTCACCACTGTTCACCTCGGTTTAACACTGGTTCCGTTCCTTTCCTAAATGAAATTGTAACTTCTGGCGAGAACTTGTTGATATTCCGGCGGGGAGGAGGGTTCAGGGGAGGGGGTTGGTATGGGCCAACTTAACAGTTGACCTGGCTGCTCCGAGAGGAGCGCCAGGTACGTCTTGACCCTTCGGTGGTCAAGGATGTAGTGTGTGTGTGTGTGTTGCGTGCGTGCCTGTTAGAGTGTGTGTGTGTGTGTGTGTGTGTGTGTGTGTGTGTGTGTGTGTGTGTGTGTGTGTGTGTGTGTGTGTGTGTGTGTGTGTGTGTGTGTGTGTGTGTGTGTGTGTGTGTGTGTGTGTGTGTGTGTGTGTGTGTGTGTGTGTGTGTGTGTGTGTGTGTGTGTGTGTGTGTGTGTGTGTGTGTGTGTGTGTGTGTGTGTGTGTGTGTGTGTGTGTGTGTGTGTGTGTGTGTGTGCGCGCGTGCGTGTGTGTGTGTGTGTGTGTGTGCGCGTGTTAGAGGGTGTTATTGTGTTCCGTTGTTAGTTGTGGTGTGTTCCGTTGTTGGGTGTATTCCGTTGTTGAGTATGTTCCGTTGTTAGGTGTGTTCTTTTTTTATTTGTGTTCCGTTAAGTGTGTACCGTTGTTAAGTGTGTTCCGTTGTTGGGTGTGAATTCCGTTGTTAGAAGTATGTTCCGTTGTTAGGGGTGTGTTCCGTTGTCAGTGTGTTCCGTTGTTAGTTGTGATGTGCCGTTGTTAGAGGTGTACTCTCTCTCTCTCTCGTTCGTCCTTACCTTACCTCCAATCTCGTTCCACTCGTCCCTACATCTCCCACTCTCTCCCACTTGACCTACCTCCCCTTCCACATCCTCCACGCACTCCTACTCGTCCGTACCTTACCCCCCCCACCCTACACCTGGTCCAACTACCCTCGCCGCTGGGATTCTTGGCTACTATAATGAGATCAGCCAGGGTTTCCCCTCCCCACCCCTCTCCCCTCTCTCCTTCCCCCTCCTCTTCCCTCCCCTCCCTCTTCCCCTCCCCTCCCTCCTCCCCTCCCCAGGTCGTCTTATCCCGACAGCACTCTCACTAAACTCGTCTGTTATTGGACGCTTCTCCCTACCTCCCTCCCACGCTCTCCCTTCTTCTTTCCACGCACTTTCTTGCTCTCTTTTTGCCCCTCCCACGCGTTCTCTCGCTCTTCTCTCATTCCTCTCTTCGCTACTCCTCCACCCCACGCCTATCCTTTCATTTCTTTAATTTTCACATTCCTTGCCCCTTCTTCACGTAGCTTTCTCCCTTTTCCTTGCTCTATCTTGCTCCTCTTATGCTCTTTCCTGCTCACTTCCTCCAGTATCCACTCCTTTTTTCTGCCCCCTTCCGTAATTCCCCCTTTTTTTCATTGCCCTTTTCCTTCACTATCCACCCACACTCCCACTCATTTCCATCATCCCTTCCTTCACATCCCTCTCCCGCTCATTTCCCACCCCTATTCCTTCACTCCCCTCCCCACCCCCCTCCTTTCCCTGCCCTCGCTCCTTCACCCCCCCCCTCCCCCCCACCACCCCACCCCCCAGGCCAGGATGCGCCAGCATAATCCTAGAGCTCCTAGCCAGACTGATGACCTGAATATTGAATCGCAGGGTTTCAGGGTCCGGGGTGTGTGTGTGTGTGTGGAAATCTCCCACCTCCTCTCCCTATTTTTCCGCCTCCTCCTCCCTAGTTCTTTTTCTTCTTTCTCTTCTTCATCTTTCTTTTGTAATTCCACCTCCTTCTTCTCGTCGCCCCCTCCTCCTCCTCCTTCTCCTTTAGTTCTTTTTTTCTTCCTTCTTCTCCTCTTTCTTCTTGTTTATCTAATTCTACCTCCTCCTCCTCCTCCTCTCACATTCCCTCTCATGCCTCCCCCACTCTCTTATTTTATGTAAATATGTGAGTCTTGGGGATAATGTGAAATATATCCCTGGATTTATGACCTGGCCATTGTTCGCTCTATATATTTCAAGGCAAATCTTCGGTGTTTTATCTCTTGGGGTGAGGAGACAAAAACGTCAAGTACGGTAACGGAAAAAAAAGGGTGGCTGGAGGCGGCGGCATAAGATGGACGAACGTACGTCTGGCGTAGTAGCGAGCAGCTTTTCCACGAGTGTGTTATTATGAGATAGAAAAGGAGACGAGGATTGAGAGGAGAGGAGAGGAAAGTTTTGGACGAAGGGACGTGTGTTAGAGAGAGTTGGGGGGAGGGGAAAGGGCGAGGGTTAGGGAAAGTATAAGGGGGAAGGAATTAGGGTAAGGGTAGTGGGTACGGAGGTGTGGATAGGGGAGACGGAGGTATGGATAGGGAAATGGAGAGGAGGGGGAGGGAGGTATGGATAGGAGAGACGGAGGTATGGATAGAGGGTGGGGGGGGAGGGGAGGGTGTATTTGATGAAGGTGTCGTAATTGTATTTAAACTTTTCAAAAACATCGACACTCACTCTTCATCCTCAATCTATTTTTTCGTCACATTTTATTTTTTTCTGCTCACGTATTTTTTGTCAACACCCACCCACCCGCCCACAGAATCACTCGCCCGCCCACAGAACCACCCACCCGCCCACAGAACCACCCACCCACCCACTTATTTAGTCGTTCGTTCATGGTCTTGATTCTGTTAAGTCCCTATGTTAAATTTCCCCGTAACCAGAGACCATATGAGAACGTGTCAAAGTGTGATCCCGGCGTTCTTTGTAAGTCCGTATATTGAATTCCCTTTAAAGTGGAGAAATAAGAACGTATTAAACTTGTATATTTTAATCAGCAATATGATAGATACCTAAGGCGGTGTAAATGGTGTTGAAGTGAGACTCGACGGTAAGTTAAGGCGTTGACTCGTATTAACTGAAGAGGGAAAATAACGTGCAACTAAACTGAGGATTTTGACTTTGGCTTTTGGATATGTATGTGTGTGTGTGTGTGTGTGTGTTTGTTTGTTCATTCAAGCAGAAAGCGGAAAGGCAATTAAAAAAATGGTCAAAAAATACGGTCTTAGAATTACTGCTTGAAAGACGGAATTAATGACTGCTTGAAAAATATAAATGGCGACATGAAAACTTAACAAATGGTAAATATTGTGTATTAGAAGTATGATATATTGTGATGATAGATATGAAAGATATAAAAGTTGCATTTAGACATTTATGCGAATAACTTTGAAAGGAACATTAAGTCTAATTTGGGAAGAAAAAGCGTTGATAAAATGTTAAGTATGGTTAGTCCTGGTGTGCGGGTCAGCAGGGTGGTCCATATAGTACAGCACACACTAGGGGTCTCTATGCCTAAGTAACGTGGTACTACAGCTTAAGACAAAGTTATACTCAGAAAAAACTATGGAAGTGCAGTACCAAGGTTGTTAGCTGCTATAACGAGGGAAATACTGGAAACTAATATAATAATTATTAAATAAAAAAAATCAATATGATACTTTGGTCTTACTATTAAGGGCAAGGTGATAATAATGGGAAATATATTAAATTTGAAACCTGAAAATCTCTCTCTCTCTCTCTCTCTCTCTCTCTCTCTCTCTCTCTCTCCCTTCAATCGTCCCTGTTTTTCTTGGCTGTAGGTAAACCTCTTCACTCTTGCCGGGATAATTGCCATTTCCAGGTCCACTCTCGCACACCTGGCGCCTCAGGTGTTCCTGACACCCTCTCTTACGACTGTGCTTGTTGGAAGAGTTCCTTGAGCGCTTTTGCCTACTGGAGGAGTTCCTTGAGCGTCTTTGCCTGCTGGAGCAGTTCCTTGTGGGAGTGTTCTTGAGCAATTGTGTTTGCTAGAGGAGTCCCTTAAGCGACTATGCTTCCTGATCAGGCACTTGAGAGACTGTGCTGGCTGGGAGACTTCCTTGGGTGATTATTGCTGCTGAAGGAGCCATCCTAAACAAGTTTCTCTTCTCAGTCTGACTTTAATAGAGTTGAGGATCAAGTTGTACCACCCCTCGCTGTCACCTGCCACTGACCAAACACCGTCCTCCCCCTCTATGTAAATCAGAATCAACACCTGGTACACTGTATGTAAGACAATAGGCACAGAGTGTTGATTTCTTCCCTGGGATCACCTGACGATTATTAGCCCACCCCAGCTTCTTCCACCTCAGGATTAAACATCCTAACGTAATCTAGGGGAAGCAAGGTAATGATAGGTTAGGTTAGGATGGTTAATCTTCAGGTGAAATAAACTTGGGAGGGGGGGGGGGGAGCAACGTTCAAGTGATCCTTCCCCCGTAACTTAAGTCTTGGACGTCTTCAAGACATCATCGTCTTACATCGCTTGTAATCAGCTCCTCAGTGTCTGGAGACTTGCTTGAGTAAATCCAAGGCAGTAATTTCCCCGCCCCTCGGGACCTGTCGCATTACCATTTTTTACTGTCCGCTCGTCTCTCTCCCAGTTTTTACCGTATTACCCAGGATTCTCACTCCCAAAGGTTCGTGCGTTATTCTTTCCCTCCTAACTGAGGAAGTGAGGAGTCTAACTGACTTTCTTAACTGACGTTGCTGTTTTATTTATTTATTTATTTTTTCTAATTGGAGATGAGATTATATATTTCACTTTGACACACTTCTATATAATATAAATAATTATATACTAACAATGATGATGATGGTAGATAATGATTAATGATAATGATTAGGGGAACTATTTTAGTGTTCGCTCCATAAGGTGTATATAACACAAGTGTAGTTATATTAATTATGGAAACTCACTGGTAGTAGTGCTCTCTCTCTCTCTCTCTCTCTCTCTCTCTCTCTCTCTCTCTCTCTCTCTCTCTCTCTCTCTCTCTCTCTCTCTCTCTCTCTCTCTCTCTCTCTCTCTCTCTCTCTCTCTCTCATACCATACTGTGTCATCCCTGGTACCACCATAATTCACCTGAGCCAACCTGCCCTGGTAGGTCGCCCCGTTACCTGATGCGTTAATTAATTCACTTACTAGCTAAGTAATTAGCTAATCAAGGGCGTTTGCACAACAAATACGCAGCTGGCCCCAGGTCGAGTACAGCTGATGCAGTTACCCTTCACGTATTACACCGGCCAGTGCGTTACCAGATGGCTCGATCCTGCCGTGTTTGTCAGCCGCTGATTAATTAGCGTATTTCAGTCCCCTTGACCAGAATATTTATGATATTTGAACAATAATTATTGCCATTAATTAAAACCATATTAACATATCCCAAATTACCCGTGAACGACGATCAATCACGTGTGACAGAAGTGTTGTTTTAACATTAATTGCTGAGTGTTGCTGAATGTGTTTATACATTTCATACGATCACTAAAACCAGATTTTTAGCCGCATTTCGTCAGCCCAATGCTTGCCTTTCCTGATAAGACTGACGGATGTTTTTTGTGCGTGTGGGATTTGTTTTTCTCAGGTGCAGTTCAACGCAGCCAATGACCAATTCTGGGTCACCCATGTTCGGTAAACTACAGCCAAGACTGGATTTGCTCAGACACTGGCAACGTCACTGAGGTCTGTCACGCTGCCAGACATCCCGTCGTTTAGACTGGTTGTACTGTTCATGTCAAAAGTCTCCTCGCCTTACCACCGTCCGTACTTCCTTTCCTCCAAGTTTGTCGCATGGTTATGTAAAAAAAATACAAAGATTTACAATAATTTGTTTATTACCTGATAAGCTGCCCATGTAATTTAATGTATTGACAGAAAAAAAATGTGGTCAGTAGGAACTTAATTTTACAAACATGACCTGTTATTTGTACCCTTCGTCATAGTTTAAGATAGTGGAAATAGTATCCGCCATCTTTCCTTGCCTTCAGGGATCACGACCTGAGCAAATAAGAGAAATATGTGGATGAAGCCTGTCATGTGTAGTTAACACACCAACACCTCACGAGTTTGGTAATCAGTATTTTCTCTTCAATCACGCAGTTATGGTCTGATGTCATCCTGTAGCGACGAGAAGGCATTGAGCCACCCCTTGTGTTCGACCTGTTGCCACCCAATAGGGGAGACACCTAGTGTACCAGATGGTACACCTGGAGAGGGAATATCGGGTGGAGGTCTACCTGATGATAATGAAATCAGGTGGATGTCATATGAAGATGTACATACCAGTGAGGCAAGACTAGAACTGTGTTGAGGGAGGGTACTGGCAGGGAGAGGGAGGGTACTGGCAGGGAGAGGGAGGGTTCTGCTAGGGAGAGAGGGAGGGTTCTGCTAGGGAGAGAGGGAGGGTTCTGCTAGAGAGAGAGGGAGGGTTCTGGTAAGGAGAGAGGGAGGGTTCTGCTAGGGAGAGAGGGGGGGTTCTGCTAGGGAGAAAGGGAGGGTCCTTTTGCTAGGGAGAGAGGAGGGTTCTGTAGGGAGAGAGGAGGGTTCTGGTAAGGAGAGGGAGGGTTCTGCTAGGGGAGGTTCTGCTAGGGAGAGGGAGGGTTCTGGGGGAGAGGGCTTCTGCTAGAGAGAGGGTTCTGGTAAGGAAGAGGGAGGGTTCTGCTAGAGAGAGGGAGGGTTCTGCTAGGGGAGAGAGGGAGGGTTCTGCTAGGGAGAGGGAGGGAGGGAGGGGAGGGTTCTGCTAGGGAGAGAGGGAGGGGTCTGGGAGAGAGAGGGAGGGTTTTGCTAGGGAGAGAGGGAGGGTCTGGTAGGAGGGAGGGTTCTGGTAGGGAGAGAGGGAGGGTTCTGAGGGGAGAGGGAGGGTTCTGCTAGGGGAGAGAGGGTTCTGGTAGGGAGAGGAGGGTTCTGCTAGAGAGAGGAGGGAGTTCTGGTAAGGAAAGAGGAGGGTTCTGCTAGGGGAGAGGGAGGGTTCTGCTAGGGAGAAGAGGAGGGTTCTGCTAGGGAGAGAGGGTTCTGCTAGGGAGAGAGGGTTCTGCTAGGGAGAGGAGGGTTCTGCTAGGGAGAGAGGTTCTGCTAGGGAGAGGAGGCCTGCTAGGGAGAGAGGGAGGGTCTGCTAGGGAGAGAGGGAGGGTTCTGCTAGGGAGAGGGGGTTCTGCTAGGGAGAGGGAGGGTCTGCTAGGGGAGAGGGAGGGTTCTGCTAGGGCTAGGGGAGAGAGGGAGGGTTCTGCTAGGGAGAGAGGAGGGTTCTGCTAGGGAGAGAGGGAGGTTCTGCTAGAGAGGAGGTTCTGGTAGAGAGGGAGGAGTTCTGCTAGGGAGAGAGGGAGGGTTCTGCTAGGGAGAGGGTTCTGCTAGGGAGAGAGGAGGGTTCTGCTAGGGTGGTGTTGGGTGTACAGGAAGAGTGTCACATCAATATCACTTAATCCTCACTCCGTCGTTATCCATCAGTCTTAAAGCTCTTAACCTAGTCTATCCCTCCTCCCCCCCCTCCATCCGTCCTCCATCCATCCATCCATCTCCTCCCCCTCCCCCCACCCAGACCCCTGGGATTGGCCAGTCTCAGGGCTACTAATCCCCCAGTCTCGTATTTATTTACTCTGGCCAGGTCCACGGGAAGGATTTTAGTACCTTCGTCGCCCCTGCAGAAGGCTGTGTGTTCACCCCCACTCAAGTCATTCCGAGGACATTTATCATAATGTTCTTTGTCTGTGGTTTCTCTCTTCTCTCTCTCTCTCCAGTGTAGATATAACTCACAGGTGATAGATGGGTCGGGTATAGTCATGTATGGCACTGGAAGTTTTAGATGGCGTACGTGCTGAAATATGACCAGGTCGACCCAATACGTCTCCAGTTGTCCAATATGACCCTGAGAGTCTGATCAGGGGTCCATTTAGTTCACAATATGGCCTTGGCTATTAGTTGTAGTCCTGGCAGTTCACTGTATTCTCCAGACTCAAATATAGCCCCTATAGTCCAGTATAGCCCCAAGAATCCACTATAACCCTATCTCTTCACATTATGGTCCAATATGGCCCTGACTCTCCAATATGGCCCAAACTCCAGTATGGCCCCAACTCTCCCGATATGGCCCTGACTCTTCAATAAGGCCCCGAGTCTCCAATATGGCCCTGGCTCTTCAATATGGTCCTGACTCTTCAATATGGCCCCGAGTCTCCAATATGGCCCCGGCAGCCGCGTGTAATATAAGCTGCGGACGCCAACATTATGTCCTCGAACATATCATTGTCGGAGGAGCTGCGGTAATTCCCTCAGTATGGTGGGTGAGAGGAGGGCAAGAGGAAGATTGGGAGAAGAGGAGGAGGAGAAGGGGAGGAGAAGGGGAAGGAATGAAGATTGGAAGATGGGGAGGAAGGAAGGAAGATTGAGAAAGGAGGAGGGTGGGAGATTGAAGTAGTGGGAGAGAAATGAGGATGGGGAGTAGGGAGGGAAGGAGGATGAGGAGAAGGTGAATAACAGAGAGGCGGGGAGAGAGAGAGAAAGGTTAATAGAGAAGAGAGAAAAAGGATGAGGAAGAAGAATTAAGGGAATAGGATGAGTTTAAGGGAATAGGGGATGAGGAGGAGAGGGAAACTGGAGAGAAAAACAGAGTGGAGAATGGGGAGAGGAGTGGGAGGCTTCTAGTGTACAGTAGAATAATAAATAATTGAGAAAGAATAAAAGTGAGTGTAAATCGAGAAGGGAATGAGAGAGAGAGAGAGAGAGAGACGTTGTCGAGGTGAAGAATATTAATAAGTCAAGGGAAAATAAAGAAGGTGTACTCAGAGGTAAGATTATCGATATATCAAAGGAAGAAATGGAGGAAGTAAGAGGTAGAGTCGATAATGGTCGTAAATAAGCAGTGGCGTTAGAGTCGCGGGGTGATGGGTCGGTCGGTACCAGCTGGCCCGCCCTGCTTACCTTACAGTGTTACCAGGGGGTATGAGGTCTCCTTCCCTGGCTGACCCCGCCATGCACACGCTGACGTCACCCACCAGCGGGAGGATTTATAAGGGAATCGGGCAGTGTTGCGAAGATTTATTAGGAAATGGACAGATAAAAAGGTAGATTTATAGGGGAATCACATCCGAATGATCCATCACTTACTAACTAGTAGGCCAGCCGAGCCTCCTACAGCTGCATATATATATATATATATATATATATATATATATATATATATATATATATATATATATATATATATATATATATATATATATAGTATCAGCCACAGCATCACCATCGGCTGTGTCCCGATCAAGCAGTCTCGCTGGCCCATCCACCCGGCCTCACTACGTTAACCTGAATTCAAATACCAACATCATCTATCTTTCCATATGCATATTCGACGCGATCATCCCCCCAAAAAAAAAGATGGGAATTTCAAAATTTCAAATTGTTCCTCCTTCGTGAATTATTATTTATAGACATTTCTGTCCCTCCTTCCTACCCCTCCCCCCAACATACCTACCCCCCAGTGGAAGCGGGATCGTTTTGAATATTGATACACATTGATTCAGCATCCCCACACCCCATGAATTATGCAAGAGGTGCAGCTCGGACTGATGGTGGGGGAGGGCGCAGCACCTCCGCCGCCACACGCAATCAACACCAGATGACTTTAATTATTATTTTCTTGCAACTCTTTTCGTCGCAATGCGCGATACGTGCTGGAGAGTATGTGTGGTGCTTATGCCGCGCTTGTTATATACTGTGCCGTGCATGTTAAATAGTGAGCCGTGTTTGTTAAAGTGTGCCGTGCTTGTTAGATAATTTACCGTGCTTGTAGTGTCGCAGTTATTAAATAGTGTGCGGTGCTCGTGGAAATCTGTCATCCTCTATTTATTGATTTAATCACTGTGATGGGGTCGGTAAAGTTACAACAGTTCAGCCTGTGTCTCCGAGGGGTGATGTAACTGACCTACATTCATTCGAGGCTCACCTGGCGCACCTTGAATACGGAAGACGGAAATATTATAATTTATTTATGTGCCAAGAGGCTAAGTGAATGACCCAAATTTATTAATAAGTTGTTGTAAGGTTAGGTGAAATACGCGAGATAGATCAGAAAAAAAAATTTCATAATTGAACACGAAATGCGAGGAATGAAGGAGGTGAATGATGATGGAGTTGAACTGGAGTGACATTAACACAGATGCATGAGGAATGACGTGTTCTGTGGCATGAGACTAACAGAATAGGATGGTGGTGGAGGTGATGGGCTGAATTTTATAGGATTAATAACTATGGTAGTAAAAAGGCGGTTCATCTAACACCAAAAGGGAGGTAGGCCTATGAAGGGACGGGAGGGGGGGGGGTAAAGAGAGGGAGACAAGGAGAGAGGGAGGGAGAGGGATAGATTTAAAGGGCGAGTTCGAATGCGCTGCCTGTCTGAGAAGTGCGCCTTGCCATCTGTAGTGCGCTATAGGGTGATAGGATGCTAGGGTTGTTGGAAGTGTCGGTGTGCTTGTGATAAGTGCGCCGTGCCAACAATAAGTGCGCCGTGCCAACAATAAGTGCGCCGTACCAATAAGAGCGCAGTGCCAGTCATAAGTGCGCCATGTACATTATAGTATTACTCCTTGTTCATTATAAGTTTGTGTGTAAACCGGAAGTGCATTAGCTGCTTCCTAAGCCCTTGGTCTTCTCAAGGAGGAGGAGGAGGAGGAAGAAGAGGCTGAGGAATGTGGTGAAGAGGAGGAGATATGGGCAAAGGAATAAGCAGGAGGGGAAAAGGAGAGAAGAAGTAGAGGGGAAAAAGAAGGAAAGGGGTAAAGGAAAATGAAGAGGAAGGGGAGGAGGGGAAAATTAGTAAGAGGAGAGGATAAAAAGAGTGAAAGAGAAGAAGTGACAATAAATAAGAGAAGAAAGAGTAGAAAAGGGGAAGAAGAGGAGGAGAAGAAGATAGGGAATGAAGTACGAAAAAGGAGAGCGAAAAGAATTAAAGACAGATGGAAGAATAAAGGTGAAAGAAGGGGAAGGGAGAAGGAAGAAAAGGCAAAGGAATAATGAAGGGAAGAAAAAATTATACAATAAGGAAGAAAAATGGAGTCAAATAATGAAGTAATAAAGGGAAAAAACGAAGAAAAGAAAATTAAAATGATCGCAAAGAGAACATAGGAACGTTATGGTTGAGGAAATTCGCGGCCGAAGGAGAGTGTGAACTTATAAATAAACAGTGCAGTATATTGTAAAGGTCCAAACGGTAGTAGGAACCTGAAGTAAAACTGTAGCTTTATGGGAGCCTCTCTCTCTCTCTCTCTCTCTCTCTCTCTCTCTCTCTCTCTCTCTCTGTCATGTGAACCCGCCAGATGACAAATGTCCTTTTATAGTGATGGCAAACTGTTCTTTTAAAAGCTTTTAGATATGACCATCCCCCTCACTACCAACCCCCCTCCCCCTCACTACAACCCCCTTCCCCCCACACAACCCCCTTCCTCACTACAACCCCCTTCCCCCTCACTACAACCCCCCTTCTCCCCCTTCCCCCCTACAAACCCCTTCCCTCTCATTTTTTTCTCTCCCGTTGGCGAGTCGATGTATATAATTTTTGGTATCGGTATTTTTTATTTTTTTATTTAACATTTATAGTTTTTTCTGCACGTTAGTTTATATATAACTTATATCATTGTGTAATTATAACAATCCATGTCTCTATCAATGTATAATTTCAATTTTTTTTTTGTCACTGTTGAGAAGATACTGTCGTTTTTTTTTCCATTAGTTTATTTATTTTTCTGTATTTTTACCACGTCAGAAATTATACAGTGTAATTTATGTATCATTATTTTTGTTTTCCCAGTCCACGTATTTGAAAATTCTTGAACTGATAACTTTATGGTACAGTTCAGGCCGTGTTCAATTCTTTGATATAACTTATGGTACAGTTTAGGTCGTGTTCCATTCTATGTCGTATAACTTATGGTACAGTTCAAGCCGTGTTCCGTTCTTTGACGTATAACTTATGGTACAGCTCAGGTCGTGTTCCGTTCCATGTCGTAATTATTCTTCATTTGGGATAATTTCACCTCGGTTACCGTACATACCCACCCAGTTGACCGTATCATGTGTGTGTGTGGATGTGGTGGGTGGGTGGATGAGTTGATGGATGGATGGAGTGGTTGTGTGTGGGTATGGGTGTGTTTATGGGTGAGGTTGGTTTGTGTATGTGTACACAACAGTGATGTGCATATACTGCAGTTTTTCATCATCATTATTATCACCGCAATAAATTCATCATCACCACCACTATAAACTCATCAACATCACCACCACTATCCATCATCATCATCATCACCATCTGTTTATAATGAATGAAATGAAATACTTTATACCTCTACCAAACTGGGAAAATTACAGCATGGATGCTCACTGGAAAAAATCGTCTCTCTCTCTCTCTCTCTCTCTCTCTCTCTCTCGATAAGCATTTGATTAAACTGTCAAGTCATTTTACGGTTTAACTTTTTGTGTATTATATAAATATATCAGTAAAATTACCATGAAGCCTTCAGGGTATATAATTTTGTTAATGGAGTCACGTGGATTTTATTAGTTGTTAATGTTAATGTTTTATGAGCTTGTGTTACTTATATTCTCTGGGTATTGAGAGCCTCACACTGTACACATTTTAACACTGAAACCAGTCGTGTGTTAACGTCTGGTTGGTTCTACATGTTAATTTCTCTTGGTGGTTTGTGGTGTGGTCACGTCACATTCGCTGGGTGGTGGTGGTGTTGGTGGGTATAGTGGTGGTAGTGGTGATGATATTGGTGGTGGTGGTTGTAGTGGTGATGATGGTGGTGGTGATAGTAGTGGTTGTGTTGATGCGTCGTTTGTAAGGGTTATGAGTGTGGTGTGACGGTGATGACTGAGGGTGTAGCAGTGGTGGTAGCGGCGGCGGACGACAGCAGTTTGGGGAGAAAAGGGTGTAGGGCTATAAGTGGTACTGGAGAACTAGGAGACTGCTGGCTGACGCTGGTGATGGTGGTGGTGTAGGAAAACTAGGAGACCCCGGGACTGACACTGGTGGTGGTGGTGGTGCAGGAGACCTAGGAGACCCCAGGCTGACATTGGACTCATCCCCAGGAGGAAACGCGCGAGGCAAATGCCAATTTTCTCCTGTCAAGGCCGCCCCGCGCTGATTGGTCCATTCTCCCGCCCTTTCTTATTTTTGTCGAGTCGGGTTTTTTCCCCAGCCTCAGCTTATTGCATTCTTTTGTTTATTGGGGATTATCCTTCTTCTGGTTTTATTGTCTTACATGATTATTAAGCTGCATATACGTTTAGTAGAGGGTTAAGCTGTATATATGTTTATTAGATGATTATTAAGCTGTGTATATGTTTATTAGATGATTATTAAGCTGTGTGTATGTTTAGTAGATGTTATTAAGTTGCATATATGTTTAGTAGACGATTATTAAGCTGCTTATATGTTTCGTGGACGATTATTAAGCTGTGTGTATGTTTAGTAGATGTTATTAAGCTGTAGATGATTATTATTAAGCTGCCTCTATGTTTAGTAGATGATTATTAAGCTGCGTGTATGTTTAGTAGACGATCATTAAGCTGCATTTACATTCTGTAGATAATTTTAAAGTGTCTAGTATGATTGTAGATTATTACTATGCTCCTATTTTGTTATATAGATAATTTATAAGTAACTAGCTGTATTATGTAGATTATTATGCTGCTATTATATTACAAAGATAATTTTTAGTAACTTGCTGTATTATGTAGATTATGTAGCTTCGTATATGTATTTAAATGTTCTCTACAGAAAAATTATTAGTATTTTAGGATTTTTTTTACAGCTGCTGAAGGATTTTACTGTATATTTTCTCTCTTGCTCTTAAACATTGGTTTTTTTTTTAACGGGTCGCTTAAACTCCCGTTCTGTATTAATTAAGGATGAACGCCGTCTCTCTCTCTCTCTCTCTCTCTCTCTCTCTCTCTCTCTCTCTCTCTCTCTCTCTCTCGTCTTTCCTTCCTAGTTTTAGAGTCGTTTATGCCTTCATCTTTAATGTCGTAGTTTAGAGTGAGTTATCTAGATGTTGTAGTTTAGAGTGAGTTATCTAGATGTTGTAGTTTAAAGTGAGTTATTCTGATGTAGTTTAGAGTGAGTTTTATGGATGCCGTAGTTTAGAGTGAGTTATCCAGATGTCGTAGTTAAGAGTGAGTTATCCAGATGTCGTTGTTTAGAGTGAGGTATCTACAGTATATGTCGTAGTTTAGAGTAAGTTATCCAGATGTCGTAGTTAAGAGTGAGTTATCTAGATGTCGTAGTTTAAAGTGAGTTATCTAGATGTCGTAGTTTAAAGTGAGTTATTCTGATGTAGTTTAGAGTGAGTTTTATGGATGCCGTAGTTTAGAGTGAGTTATCCAGATGCCGTAGTAGAGAGTGAGTTATCCAGATGTCGTAGTTAAGAGTGAGTTATCCAGATGTCGTAGTTAAGAGTGAGTTATCCAGATGTCGTTGTTTAGAGTGAGGTATCTACAGTATATGTCGTAGTTTAGAGTAAGTTATCCAGATGTCGTAGTTAAGAGTGAGTTATCTAGATGTCGTAGTTTAAAGTGAGTTATCTAGATGTCGTAGTTTAAAGTGAGTTATCTAGATGTCGTAGTTTAAAGTGAGTTATTCTGATGTCGTAGTTTAGAGTGAGTTTTATGGATGCCGTAGTTTAGAGTGAGTTATCCAGATGCCGTAGTTTAGAACGAGTTATCCAGATACTTTATCACATCAGCAGGCAGAGGAGACGACTTTACCGTGTTAACTTTTGGTGTACGGAAACTGAGGGAGGGGAGGGGGGCAAGAAAGGTAGAGAATGAAAAGGGTAGGTATGGAGAAAGGGAGGGAAGGAAGAGAGGAAAGAAGAAGGATACTGGAATAATGAAAGAAGAAGGGTAATGGAGGGAAGGAATAAGGAAAGTGAATGATTGAAGGAAGTAACAATGGAGGGAAAGAAAGGAGAAGGGAGGAAGAGGGAGGGGAGGAAGTTGAGGAGGGAAGGGAGGAAGATGAGGAGGGAAGGGAGGAAGAAGGGGAAGGAGAGATGAGTGCTGCTTGGCTCCCTCGGTGTTACTGTCGTGCACGAGGCTTCGCGAGATGGTGCAGGATTTGGCGATCGTGGCTGCATCATTTAGCGAACATAATGGTTTGACTTGGCTAACATAATTGTGTGTTTGATTCAGTCAACGTAATGGCCTGATTTGGCGAATAAATGAGCGTGATTTTACTAAAGTAATGACGTTGTTTGGCAAACGTGATGGTGTGTTATTGATGAACGTAATGGTGTGATGTAGCCAACGTATCGTAGATTATGTGAACATGATGGCCTGTTTTGGTGAATGGGGTAACTTGATTTGGTTTATGTGATGGCTCGATTTGGCGAGTATAGTGGTTCATTTTGTTAAATATGATGGTTCAGTTTGGTGAACTTGGTGTGGTGTGATTTGTCGAGAGTATTATATCTTGAAGGTAATGATGTGCCTCGTCGAATGTAATGATCTGTTTGATGAACAATAACGTTATTTTTGGAAAGAAATGATGCCATCTGAGCGTAATTGACTATTGCAAGTTTCCTGATTAGGCGACCGTAGTTTTGTGATCCGAATGAAAATGAAAAGTGAAGGTGGGTCCCATAGGCAGTGGGGTTACAGCTACTGCTCTCCACTGTTTTCTCGTGAACCAAGTGTGCCCCGGGACGGAACCAGCAAGCGCTCTATCCACTGAACAGAAATAAATGGTATTAATATTAACGGAAAAAAGGTATTAAATTTTATAAAATAATTTTTATGTAACACTGACGCTTGAGGGTGCAGTAGTGGTGTCCACTATTGTGTTGGTTTTAATGTTTTCTAACACACACACACCCCTCACTACACACGCACCTCACCACACACACACACCTCACCACACACACACACACCTCACCACACACACACCTCACCACACACACACACACACACCTCACCACACACACACACACCTCACCACACACACACACTCACACACACACACACACACACACACACACACACACACACACACACACATCTGTAATCTCTGATCTTCCTAGGGAAGGATTTCTCCATGACATTGTTTACTGTTATTATGTTTTGTTCTGGGATTGTCTTTTACCTTCATCTACTCTGATTTCTGTTGGTGTGCACGTGCGTGTGTGTGCCTGTATGTCTGCACACGTGTGTATGCGGCTTGTGCACACATATATATATATATGTGTGTGTGTGTGTGTGATATAACTAACCTCGTCAGTATGACAGTGATCTAACCTCTCGTCCCCCTCTCACCATGTTCCCCAGCAGAGGGTGGAATGGCACCCCAACGCGGCGCAGATGAAGTCGTGCTACATGAAGGGCGGGTCCGAGGAGGTGTGCCAGAACTACGTGCGTATCCTGAAGGAGAAGGCCCCAGGTCACTTCCTCATCTGCGGCACCAACGCCTACAACCCCATGTGCAGGGACTTTACACTATCGGTAAGTTGCTTCCTCCATGGTTTATACTTTACTCATTTAGAAAGAACTTTACAGGTTCGGATATAATTGCAGGTACAGGTATGAATATGGGTACGGGTACAACTAGGGGTACAGGTAAAGGTATAAATACTGATACACATATAAATACAGGTAAAAGTACACTCGCAACAAAAAGTATCGGTGCATACTGCAGTGTGAAAAATTTGAGACCAGTGACGATAGGTATTGGGAAAGGCGAGTTGTTCCAGCCGCATGTTGGCAGCCCTGATTGTCAGCCATATGGCAACACCTAGTGGAGGGGGGGGGGGTTATGAGGATACACTTACCAACCTTCCCGACATATCACAGTGTATACGTATTGTTTCGGAACTCGTCGATCTCACCCTGCACCGATAATTTTTGGTGCGAGTGTACATATACGGGAACAAGTATAAGTACAGATGCAAGTAATGATACGTAAAAGTACACCTACGGCCACTAATACAGGGTCTGGAGACTTGTAGAAGGTTGGTGTATATTTCAGTAGTTGGTTGAGGACAGGGAGTCAAAATGGAGTGGTATTATATATAGAGAGCAAAGGTAAGTTTACCAAGTAATTTTTTATATAAAGCAAAGACAGCTTTAGTATGTTTATGTAGTGTTTTTGTAATAGAGCAAAGAGCCATACGTTAACATGCTCTTGTGTGCGTAAACTGTTTAACTGATGTGGGTGTTGGTGTATTGCAGGGTGGAGTGCTGGAGCGCGAGAGGGAGTACCCAGGTCGTGGACTCTGCCCCTTCGACCCCTCCCACAACAGCACCGCCGTCTTCGCTGGTCAGTACCACCACCCTCGTCCTTCACACCTCTCTCACTGAGGGGGGTGGGGGGGGGTTCTCCTTTTCCTGCCAAAGTCCCATCTAATCTGACATGAGGTGGTGGGACTTTGTTTACCTCATTATTTTTTTTTGCAGTTAACAAAGCCATCAGATAGTCATATCAAGCTGTTTATTATTTGGCAGTTACATCATATTTTTCCGTAGTGTCTTACTAGCAAGAGGAAAGAGTACCCAGAATTACTCGGTGGATGCATTAGTTGCGCCCTAAAAAAATCCATTACGCGGTAGAAGAATTATCATCACAAGGTTTTGGACAGATAGGGATTACTGGGACCACACACCACCAAACACATAGACTCTTCCTTAAGTTGTGTCTTAGATTTACCTGTTGTATTGCACCAAGGCACAGTAGAGTGTAGGTAAGTTTTGATTTGTCACTGAATCTGAGAATTTTTTCCCTTTTTGTTAAACTTATAATCCTTTCATCCTTTAGCGGTGTAGGAGGGCGGTGTGGTGTTTTAAACTTCAGAAACGACTCGTTATTTATCAGGGCAGATGGCAAGCATAAAGTGTATACGGATGGATGTCTTTGTGCAACTGGATTACGTCAAACTCTATTTCCATAGTCCTGAAGCAGATATTATCTTTAATCCTGTGATCCTGCACTCACTCCTCACACGCAGTATATACATGTCCACACTTACGATAGGAATATCACACACACACACACACGTACGTACGTACGTACGAACGACAGTACGTGTATCTCAGTGCCCTTATAGTTCAAACGTGTTCTTGGCGCCTCCTGGCTGCCTCGGCCAGTCTGTTGCCCCCGGCCTACCGTTCCCCATCTCCTTACCAACCTCACTACCCGGGATTTTTCAGCAAAACATTCAAGCGATCAGTGCAGAGATTGGTAATCAAACTGTGATCCAATAGTGTATCCCAAGGAAAACAAGCGTGATTCACAATAACTATCACCAGTGAGTAATGTAGTACAAACCCGAGGGTACTTTGTCGGTGACCCTCATGTGCCAGAGATAAGGACCGTTACGGACAGGCGTGGTGTTTACGACTAAACAAGTATTGATAGATGTGTACCAGTGTGCCACATAAGGGAAATTTTGTCAGTGGCTCTCAAAGTGCCACCATCGAGTCAAGGCCATTACGGACAAACACTTCCGTACGTCTACAACAACAGATACTGACAGATGGCCACCAATGAAGTACTCCAGATGCACCTTGTACAGTTTAAAGTGAGGGAATAGATAACCTGATGGCAGTGTTATTGTGCTACTAAAATCACTGAACAAATTTCAACATTTCATGCTCGTAGTAGTAGACAAGGACGTCATATACAGAAGCCCACAATCCATAAATGAGTTACTACTCGTTGCCATCACCCCCAATACCCAGCTTAATCTGCGAAAGTTTCATTTTGAATGGGCTTATACTGATATTGCAGGCGTCATAGATCCTCAACAATTTGGCAATATGAAAACTTCCTCCACCACTCACTGTCTTGTCAGCTTTCTCGACTACATATACTGCCATCTGGAAAAATGAAAGACGTCTGTGGCTGTCGCCTTCATTGACTTCATGAAGGCATTTAACCTAGTCGACCACAGTTTAATCATCAACAAAGCTACCGATCTCGGGTTTCGGAGAAGTCTTATACCATGTCTTACAAGCTTCCTAAGTGACCGACGACATCCTCTCCTGCTCCCACCCGAGATCCCTCGTCCGCGAATTGTTGTTCGACACTACATCCACATCCAGCCCATACGAGTACGTACTGATCGCTATATTTAACAGCCCAATCCCTACCATTGTAAAAATTATCAACAACTCGTAGTTAACCAGTTTCCTCACTCCCTGCCACCCTTACTTTTGTGTTGTTGCGATGCTGAAATGCCCTGTTGGGTGACCTCCCCCCCCCATTCTTATTAAAAATTTGCACCACTTATGTTACTTGTATATTTTTTGTGAATCAAGTGACGTAACTTTCATCATCTATGTTAACTGAATATTTTCAGCCTTTTGGCTGTCATGTTCTTTCAATAAACAGTTTATTATTATTATTATTACACACACACACACACACACACACACCACACACCCAAACACACACACCCACAAACACACACCACACACACACCCACCCACCACACACACACACACACACACACACACACACACACACACACACAGTGTATATGCTTTCTGATATTGCTTAATGCCAAAAAGAACAAAGTGAGACCATTAGCGGGTAAATGTAGTTGTCCCACTGAGATTAGTTCCCGGGAGAAGTTATTTTGGGAGAGACGGGAAGTCTTTGTTGGAGGCCATCAAAGGCTTCCCGTAATCCAATGGCGTTTTTACTCTGGTGTCTGAACGAGCGCCCTAATTGGGACTGTTCCTCTGGAGTTCCTTAACGATCCCGATCGAAAGGAGATTCCCGCCTTTGATTTATATATAAGAAAACCCAGCGGTCCACAACTTCAAACTCTTGTCTCATCGGCCAAGAGATCAGAGCAATCAAGGGAACCACAAGCCGCAAACAGTGATTAAAGATCATTTAGTAGTAGGTAGGGAGAGAATGGATGGAGCCTGAATTCTCAAACTACCATCCGATATATTTTACAGTGTGCCTGGGGACAAGAGGGGACATGTTGTTACGGTAGAGAGCCTCTGCACATTTTACATCGTTTAAGTCACTGTATTTTTAAGTGAGCCAGTATGATACATTCTCACATTACAGGTTAGAGAAGGGGACATTTAACGTACGAACATCTAGGAATAAGATTCCTGCTGCGCGCGTGTGTGTGTGTCGGCGGGCTGGGCTGGTGTTCTCGCGAGCGCCAGGGAACAAAGACGAGTCAGTTGCTTTGTCTCAGACGCTTTTATCTCGTCTGGCGTTTGGTATCTGTATACAAATAGAGTTGGATCTCAGCACTGACAACTGACTTAAGGACATTTATGTTACGGTAAGTTTTTGACGCTGCAGATAATACTGTATACGTATAACTGCCGACTAACTCGCATCTCATGTTCACTCCTGTAAATCTTTTATTAGACCATTCCTTGGGGCTGGTGTGTCAGTCTCTTGGTAAAACTTTATTGAATTACTTAAAAGTTACTGAAGTTTCGGGTGTAAGGACATGTGAGACCGGTGCACAGATTCTCAAGAGTTTTCTCTGTTGATTTATTTGGACTTGACATGGGATAAGAAAAAATTATCACAGTTGAGTTTCAGTTCAGTTCCAATGCAATTTTACCTCGTATCTTGATTCAGTTGTTTATTCGTCTATATAGATTTGCTAACATTCACCAATCGAAAGGAAAAATATTATGTTCGTATCTCTCAAGATCATGAACACTTCTGGACCACTTAGAAGAAAATTGAACACATTACGAGGAAAATTTGTCGTATGGGTTTATTGGAACAGTGCTCAGTCGGTTGACCACATAAAGGAATATTTAACTTAGGAAATATTAAGAATAATAGTCTTACATCATCATGAAGAGAAAATATAACAAAGAGAATTATAACACAAGAATCTCATCATTATCTTTCTCTCTCACATTTCCACTTAAGAGGAAAATATGAATACATTCTCATTTAAGGGAAGAGAATTTGACTTAAGAACCTCTGGGGATACTGCAGGGGGGAGGTGCGTCATGGAGGCGCCACTAAGCATTCTCGAGCTGATAACAAACTTGTGGCGTCGGGGATTGATTCTGAGCCTCTCATTAAAGAAGTTTTTAAAGTAATTAACAGGAGCTGCACCACTCATTTTGACTTTGTTTTTCATAATAGAGTTTTGCCTCGGGGAAAAGCTGGAGTTGCACGCGGGGACAGACTTGCGTTATTGTGTTATATCCACCTGCCTGGACCTGCTTATGAAGGGAAGCACATTTCTTTACTTCTAAATAAGAATGAGAGGCTTTAAAGATGAAGGATGGGGCACACTTTTACTCTAGATAAGAATTAGTTGAGCTCAGACTTGAGGAAAAATTTTAGTTTTACGTAATGGTATAAATAATGCTTAGAGGATTTTAAAAAACAGGAAGGGAAATCTCAGTTGTTTACCTTTTTCAGACATTAGGAATTAAGCATTCTGATTAATTAGAATATATTTAATGATTATATTATCTTAAAAAAATAAGGAAGGAGTGCATTTCTTCGGAAGATGGAAAGCGTAAGTTTGTTTTTGATAAAGACGCCCGCACGACCTACGTCAGACCAAGTGTATCATCCACGGAGGCTGACTATCCTTTATATTTATGATAAAGGGAAATCGGGGTTCACGTTTAATGCTCGAGACTCACAACACAAAAGTGGAAATGTGGCATCTCGTCGTCGTGTGACAATGAATGTATATTGCTGGTATTAAATATTGACGAGGGTGTGGCCAACACAGCCTCCCCACCTGCACGATGACACCTTATAGTTTGACCATTTCGTCTATGAATTATTAGAGGAAGATTATTTTAGTGTTGGAGGAAATTAAAAGTGTCGTAGGAAGGATCTTTCACACTCAATGACGTACCTGTAGATACAGGCATGTCAACTCGAGCGCCACGGCCCCTTTTCTCATCGATACAATGTGTCACAATGGACGAATATTTCCGATCACTAATTGTGATTCCTGCATTATGGTGGAAGGCTGCCTTCTAGTATCTGTGAGTTGCCAGTTATCATTTTTGGCATTTGTTGTAATTATGGTGAATCACCGTGCTCCATCTTTAGTAGAAAAATATAATGATATTAATGTAGCGAAAATATATCAACGACAGACAAATAGTGGGTGTTTTCTGCTGGAAATCCATGACCAACACTAGTACCCGAGACTCACTGGAAAACGTAGTGTGTATCAGATAAAGCTCCGTTGCCAGCACGA
This sequence comes from Homarus americanus, assembly GCF_018991925.1. NCBI lineage: Eukaryota > Metazoa > Arthropoda > Malacostraca > Decapoda > Nephropidae > Homarus > Homarus americanus. The sequence continues at coordinate 21,690,643 of NW_024716703.1, read as the reverse complement.
ATCATGAGATGATACGTTATATTCATAATTGTTACCTCATCAATTAATGTAGAAATAATATCGAAATGCAGCAAATCAGAGTGCCATTGTAATTGGACATGGCATTATTATACATATGTAATCACTATATTTGCAAATGAATGTAATATCGGATCATAGTGTTTCATATTTCGTTCGAAGCGATTCCATTGTAACCTAGGTATATAAAAACATAGGAACGTTATATTCCTATTTGGCAATCCATCCCCTGGGGCTGAAATAGTATCTAAGTTGCATAAATCAGCGAGGTTACTCCTGACGTTATTGATTTTGTATATGGTATCACAATTCCTTCTATTTCTTTACATTATGTAGATAATAGGTGGTATACTGCAGATATCATGGTGATTATCAGGTGCAAGAAGAAAAAAAACCGATAGGTGCAACTCACAATCAGAAATACCAACCGAACCGAGACTGTTGTGTACGTGTTATTGTGTTCATTTCCAAATACATCAGGTAGGCAATAATTTTTGGGGAGTGTACTTATATTTTTCCTAACGTGTATAGGATGGCTTGATCCCCTACACGTCACAGATGAGGGTCAGGTTGATCATATCGTATCTAGAGATTGTGTGTCCAGAATTTAGACATATTGTATGACTCCAAATCCCTAAGTCATGGCTCTCAGTTATTACGGTACTCAGTGTATTCAGATATAAATCCCAATGTTGAAATGACTGTTAAATCCTGTCCATCGGTTTCTACCGCTCGCAGACACTGTGTAGAATTTAGACAGGGTGTAACACTTTAGAATTTAGACAGACGATGACACTGTTAAGAAATGAAACAGGGGGTGACACTTTAGAATTTAGGGAGTAAGAATTGAGAGGGAATATATCAACAGATCCCTTGTACTGGAAAGAGGTCGTGGTTACAGGGCTATCGGTGTCTCACACGTTTCCATCGCCTGAGAAGAGATTATTAGTGCTGTCTCTCTCAGATGACCTCACGTGACTTGCTCGTAGCCTCCTGACCTTTCCGGAAGACAGGTGCTCTGGATTCTTCTCCTTCCCCTCCTCCCTCCTCTTCCTGTCTCCTTCCTCCTCCTCCTCCTCCTCTCTCCTTCCCCCTCCTCTTTTCTCCTTCCCCCTCCTCCTCCTCTCCATCTCCTCGTGACGTGTCAGTCCTTAGCTCCGTTTTCACCTTGGTTTTTACGTTAATCCGTTTCCAAGTCGTCAGTCACGTTAATCTTCATCCAAGTCGTCAGTCGCGTTAATCTTCATCCAAGTCGTCAACCGCGTTAATCCTCATCCATGCCCTGAATTTTCACATTAGTCCTCACCTCAGTTAGGGCCTCCTGTCATGTCTTGTTCAGGGTACAGTACTGATTTATTCCTGGGGGGTGACCCGTCGTACTTGCTTATGTTTCCTTCCCTCCTAGCTCTCATCACCTTCCCTTCCCTCCCAGCTCTCATCACTTTTCTCCTTTCCCTCCCAGCTCTCTTCTCCTTCCTTTCCTCCCAGCTCTCATCTCCTTCCCTTCCCTCCCAGTTCCCATCTCCTTCCCTTCCCTCCCAGCTCCTCACTTTTCCTTCCCTCCCAGCTCTCATCACCTTTTCCTTCCCTCCCAGCTCTCATCACTTTTCCTTCCCTCCCAGCTCCTCACTCACCTTCCTTCCTCCCAGCTCTCATCACCTTCCCTTCCTCCCCAGCTCTCATCACCTTCCCCTTCCCCCAGCTCATCACTTTTCCTTCCCTCCCAACTCCTCTCCTTCCCTCTCCCAGCCCATCACCTTCCCTTTCCTCCCCAGCTCTCTTCTCTCCTTTCCTTCCCTTCCAGCTCTCATCACCTTCTTCCCTCCCAGCCTTCTTCTCCCGCCCTTCCCTCCTCCCAGCTTCCCCTTTCTCCTTTCCTTCCAGCTCTCTTCTTTCCTTTCCTCCAGCTCTCATCACCTTCCCTTCCTCCCAGCTCTCTTCTCCTTTCCTTCCAGCTCTCTTCTTTCCTTTCCTCCCAGCTCTCATTACCTTCCCTTACCTCCCAGCTCTCATCACCTTTCCTTTCCCTCCCAGCTCTCTGTTTCCTTCCCTTTCCTCACTCTATCATCCCAATTTATCCTCCCTTTTCCTATCCTCACCACACTCACTGCCTTCTTTTCTCTCCCACCGTTCTTTTTCTCCCCTTTCTCTTTATTTATTTCCCTCTATTCCCTTCACATCGTTTCGTTTCCCATCCTCCTCTGCACTGGTCGGCTCTAATAAGTCCCGCCTCCTGTACCATATAATTAGTAGAAGTCTCCCCCTGGCGGTGACGGTCGGTTATAAATAAGATTTTCGTGAAGATATGACATTTGTTTTTATTTTTAGGTACGGGAAGAATTGGTTTAAGGTACGCACGTATTTTATTTTTTATTTTGCATTAAAACTGTGTGTGATATATATATATATATATATATATATATATATATATATATATATATATATATATATATATATATATATATATATATATATATATATATATATATATATATATAATGTTTATGTTTTATTTGGACTAATTTCATCCTTTTTTCACATTATGGTTACCTATTTATTTATCATTGCGCTTAAGTTTGTTACGGGAACTAAAGTTTCACAGAACGAACGTAAATTTTTGTCAGGATGTTTTACTGCAGTGTCCTCTCTTGCGTGTTTCATTACCGAGGGCGAGTGATGAGCCCTGGACAGTGTCACATGGTTCTCCGGACGCTCGCCGCGGAAGTGTGCCAGTATGTGGTGCGCTGATACAAGTGCCAGCACCTAATAACACGTTATTAACTCTTGCCAATAGTGCCAGTCAGCAGTGTGTCCCCGCCGCCGCTCTCTGGCCTCACCCAGCCTAGACGGAGGGAGGGATGAGGTGGGGGTAAAGGAAAGGTCACCATCTCCTTGAAGTTCTCCAAGGGTTGAGAAAACCTTCCCTTGATTATTTGTTAACTATTATCCATGACTCAGGGCACAGCAGGACTCACATCAGTGCAGACTCCTCCATAGGTCAAGGCTCAGTGCAGTGATCTCCAGTGGCCTCCTATGACCTGTCTTGGCCTTCAATGACCCCTATGTGACCTCTCAGTGACCTTTCCCATCAACGCCTATACTTCGTTCAGTGAAATTTCCTCCCTTCTCAACACCCCTAAATAACGCTCATTTGTTACATAAAATAAAGTAATTGGTATAAAGAGGGAAGAGAGATAACGGAGAGAGAAATAAAAGAGCGAGATGAAAACTGTAAAGGAAATAACGAGAAATAATCAGGAGAGACAGATATAAATGACGTAGAGATCGGGATGTAACTGACGGTGAGGTGTGAGATAACTTAAGGGAGACAGGAAAATGACGGAGGGAGGTAATGAGCTAGAGATCGAGAGAGAGATGGCTGAGGGAGAGATGAGTTAAAGATTATTGAGGGAGAAGTTAAATTACAGGTACAGACTTGAGAGACGACCCAGAGAGATAATAAACTAGAGTGATAATCTGGAAGAGAAATGACCTGACTATATCTCTCGAGGATGGACGGACGGATGAATGGCACCTATTCGTGTATTCCCATTTACGGACGATCGTATGGCACCTATTCCGCTATAATCTTATTCACGTACGAATGGATGCCATCAAGATTCACGGACAGATGGCACCTATTCCTACATCCAAATTCACGGACGGATGGCGCCTGTTCCTGTAAATCTTATACACGGACGGATGGGTAAACACGAGCATGGTGTGAAAATACTGTAGAGTCGCTGGGGTGTGTTTGCTCTCCAGAACCCGACGGTCAGCGAACACAACACATCGAATAAAAAAAAAACGAAAAAGAAGTGAATAGGAAAGAAGACTGGGAGGAGAGAGAGAGAGAGAGAGAGAGAGAGAGAGAGAGAGAGAGAGAGAGAGAGATAACAAAACTGAAGGAAGGGGAAGAATATAAACAACCTAAGAGTACACGAAGCTGGGAATTGAGAGAACGGGAAGTAACTCGTAACAGAAGAAGAGAAAAGGATAGAAGAAACAATATGATGGGAACAGGGAAGAAAGTTGAAATTCAGAGAGAGAGAGAGAGAGAGAGATGGAAGGATGAAACAGAAGGGGGGGGAATAGAAAGATGAAGCAGAAGGAATGGAGAGGGAGAGAGATGAAACAGGAAGAAGAAATAGAAATAAAAGGAGGGAAAGCAAACGAGAGAGGAACTCGGATACGTTTGACACGACTTGAATCGAGACAAAATACAAAACAAAAAGAATGAATGAATAAATATATGAATGAAAAAAGAGAGTGAAAGAATACGAAGGGGGAAGGGGTAGAAGAAATAGAACGCGAAAATAAAGTATATAAAAAAATTATTTGGTAAAGAAATTGGAAAGGAAATTTAATAAAAATTAGATATGTAAAACGTAGACCAGAGAAATCTACTGAGAGTTAGGGTGAGGCAGTGAAAGTGGCGGGAAAGGCAGTGAGAGGGAGGGAGGGAAGGAGTGGAGGAAAATACGAACGTGACCCAGGATATTAAAAAAAGGGGAAATAGAACGCTGAGATAAGCACGAGGGGAAGATGAAAATGGTAAGAGAGAGAGCTGAAGGGGTGAGGGTTGAAGAGGGCAGGACAGGGCCGAGTGTTGAAGAGGGCAAGACAGAGGTGAGGGTTGAAGAGGGCAGGACAGGGCCGAGTGTTGAAGAGGAGGGCAGGACAGAGTGTTGAAGAGGGCAGGGCAGGAGTGTTGAAGGCAGGGGCAGGAGACAGGGTTGAAGAGGGCAGGATTGAGGGCTGACTAGGTGCAGAGAGAGGAGCTAGGGAGGACGGCTGGTGTAGAGAGAGAGAGGGCAGGGAGGGCTGACTGGTGTAGAGAGAGAGAGAGGGCAGGGGAGGGCTGACTGGTGTAGAGAGAGAGAGAGACGGGGAGGGCTGACTGGTGTAGAGAGAGGAGCAGGGGAGGGCTGACTGGTGTAGAGAGGGCAGGGGAGGGCTGACTGGTGTAGAGAGAGGGCAGGGGAGGGCTGACTGGTGTAGAGAGAGGGCAGGGGAGGGCTGACTGGTGTAGAGAGAGGGCAGGGGAGGGCTGACTGGTGTCGCAGTAGGACCACCAGGAACTGCGGACAAAAAAGTATCGATCCTGACGTAACAGCGTCCTGTCATGGGGCCATTTTTTGTGGGTCAGTTTTTGTCATTTCCTGCACCCTCTTCATTCCCTCCTCCTCCTCCTTTGCGTATTGTCACAGCTGGAAAGGTTACGTATGGGTTTGCGTCTATCCGTCCTTACTTACGTCCTTTCGGAGTTTTTTTTCAGTATTAACGTAAGAAGCATCCAGCGAAAAGTTGTGAAGTATTATAGACTTCGCTTTTATGCATTCCACATTTTTTTTTCCTCTGGACGAATGTGAAAGACATAATGCGTTAAGTTTTTCAGACTACAACCACAACCGTGTGTTCGTCTTTACACACACACACATACACCATCATTGTGACCATTGTTATGATACTGTTTCCTGTAACTCCTTTGAAAAACTAGAATATTCAGTGTCCATAAATTGTCTGGCCCATTTTTAAACTTAATAACCTAAAAAAAATATTATAGGTAGAACACGCCAGTTTTATTATACTTGTCGAACACACACACACATTTTTATTATTAATTTACCTGTACTTACTATATCTTTCTATTTGTTGTCTACTAGATCAAAGCTTACGTCAGGTGTGTATGATCAACGCTGTCACCTAACTGATCTTACACGCAGCTTAGCCTAACATAACTATAAAGTACGTAACCTAAAATGTTTAATCAATCAGCCCTGAAGAACCTCAACTAAAGTATCATCGTTCTGTAGTGTCCGTGTCCTCCTGTCGTGTGGAAAGTGTTATACGGGATGTCCTTTATGGGAGAGATATCGCTGCTAAAAGAACGGGAACAATGATTACGCAGATGCTGTATCGTGACTAGATGTTTCGTTCTCTTTTATCACCAGTTTAAAAAAAAAAATATTTTAACCTTTAAGAATCCAGAGCCCCAGAGATTTGGCGGGGTTTCCTTGGATGGGTTCCAGTTTTACATCTCGCGGGCCTCCAGGGACATCGCTCTCTGTCAGTCTTCAACATCATTCTCTCTCTCTTGACAAACGACCTCGCACCTCATCTGCTCCCCAACCATTTATTTTTCGCGTATTTTGTTTTTCTTTTACTATTTTAGTTATTTATTTTATCCCCTTTCTCTCTAGTTGTTATTTATTTTATCCCCTTTCTCTCTAGTTGTTATTTATTTTATCCCCTTTCTCTCTAGTTGTTATTTATTTTATCCCCTTTCTCTCGAGTTGTTATTTATTCTATCCCCTTTCTCTCTAGTTGTTATTTATTTTATCCCCTTTCTAGTTGTTATTTATTTTATCCCCTTTCTCTCTAGTTATTTATTTTATCCCCTTTCTCTCTAGTTGCTATTTATTTTATCCCTTTTCTCTCCAGTTGTTATTTATTTTATCCCCTTTCTCTCTAGTTATTTATTTTATCCCCTTTCTCTTGTTATTTATTTTATCCCCTTTCTCTCTAGTTATTTATTTTATCCCCTTTCTCTCTAGTTATTTATTTTATCCCCTTTCTCTCTAGTTGTTATTTATTTTATCCCCTTTCTCTCTAGTTGTTATTTATTTTATCCCCTTTCTCTCTAGTTGTTATTTATTTTATCCCCCTTCTCTTACTTTTTAATGTTATTTCGTTGGGGTTATTTTTGCGGTCTTTTTTTTTTTATGTGGGCGGAACTTCCCCAGTCCATAGGCGCAAACTGAGCTGGTCAGAGAAACATGTGTTTGTTCCTTGTTTTATTATTATGGTAATACCTGTAGTTTGTTTTGTTGTCTTTGTCCTCAACATGTTTTATTACCGTGAATTACATCCTATAACAACTCAATCGTCGTTTATATTCTTTTTATGTCATTAATTGCTATCTGTCGTTTGGCTTATCATCTTGCGTATGCTTTGACTCCTCTTTCTTTTCTTTTTCGTTTACCTTGTATTTGGTGATTTCCGTATCCGTCATGTTATGTTTGTTTCTTTATATTACTTTGCACTTACCTTCGTGGTTTCCTCTGTCGTCTTCTTTGTTTTGTGTGTTGCGCCCAAGTTCAGCCCATATCTGAATCCTGTTAAGTTCCATTGACGTTTCATTATTTGAAACTTGTGCCATCATGGGGGGCAGAAATAAATATTAATATACTGTACAACTGAACCGTAATGAGCCTTCCCTTCCATACGTCCGTCCAGTGATATCAAGAGATTTAATCGAAATAGATTCTAAAGGGCTGTTGGTCCCAAAACTTACGAGGATATTAGAGACACTACTTTCTTTTGGGAATAATTCTTATTCTCCCAGTGTGATACTCTTCCCAGTGATCCTGTGATTTTTTTTGTTTTCTTTTCGACGTGAACTGTGTGCATGGAGATGACATATCATTTTCATATAATTAATTATATTTAAAGGTACAATTTATGATTCCTTAAGTTTGGTTGGCTTTTTTCTTGTTACTCCTACTTGCTGTGCTTTTTTAAGTAACTGAATAACTACGGCACCTATTCTTAACCTATTGGTACTGGGAAAATATTGCTCGTAGAGTAATTGTGTTCTAGATTATTGCACCTTTCACATCCAAAGTTTTGCTCTTTTCTGTATTACACTTCACTGTATCATCCGGAAACAGGGTAAATTCCACGATGGATCTCTGTGGTACTTCACCTGTAACCATTTCCCAATCTAATTTTAATCCGTTCATAACCACTCTTTGATATCTTTTTTTGAATCGGTGTTTAATTCATTCCTATAATTTGTCTGTTATGTGCATTGATGTTGGTAGATAGACTACGGTAGTTAAAATACTGTATACTGAAATCTCCTAACGTCTGAATGATGTATAACAAATTCCTGAACTTTAATGAAATTTGGTTTTATTTGAGATATAGTATTATTGCTAACTAGTAATATGCCTAGGATATGTTCAGGCGTCTGCCACACCTGAACACCATTAATTGTTGTCGCAATAAATAAGAAAGTTTAAATTTATCGTAATACAGTCAACTAGAAATGATTCCGATTCACTGTTTTTCGATATACCAGTGGCGGATCGGGGGTCTTAGGGGTCCGACGGCTCCCCACCTCCTTTCATCAAAAAAATTCGAATACTTTTTCTTGATAAAATTACGTTTCGGTTATCCAGCGAATTTTAGGATTTTAAGTTTTGGAATCGATAGTTTAGACAATTCTAAGACACTTCTTCTATAGCGTTTCCGTTAGAAATTTAAATTTTTCGATTATTTTAAAAGGTAAAATTACAAACAATATTACTTGTTCAAAGTGGCAGTGGAATAACCGGACAAGCCGCGTTGATATTTTTTAGTTTGCTGTATAGCATTATTTGCAACCGCTTGGCGTCATACCAAATACTGCTACAGCCTTGTTTGTGTAGTACAGCCTGTACAAGTTATTTAACCCAGTCTGCTCCTTTAATAATGCCACGTACAGCTTAGGTTGCAACTTCAGTATTTTTGTATTAGTGCACACAACTTTCCTACCCCAAATCTATTCTCCTATTCGAATAAAACGTCTAATTTTAAGATAATTTTATTCTATTTCATTACCGTCGCAAACGTATAATAACAGAGATAGCGTATGCCAGATATTTCTCTATTTTCTTCCATTAATCTTCCGCCATTATAGCCTACCCGACCTCCCACTCAGCGTGTTTCCTTCATAAATCGTCATGCGCATGCGTTCCTGTACACATCACGCGGCCAATCAAAAGCGTTTTTTTTTCCACCAATTGAAATGAATTGTGGTTTAATTCGCGGTATTTTTTTGCCAAATCAGATTCGATTATGATTTTGGGTCTCTCATATTTCGAAATTCAAATTCATTTCCGACCATGGAAGTCTGCGATGGGTGTCAATTCAATTATATGGAGTTGATTGCGCATTTTGGAGAAAAAAAACGAACAAGCTATAGCATTTTTAGATCTCATGGTGTTCTCCCGACATCAATAAAGTGTCCTAAGTGTAAAAACGAGTGTAAATATCGTAAAGACCAGCATAGTTGGCATTGTAGTAACTCTTCCGGTAAATTTTTACTTTAGGACATGAGTCCCTAGGGGTTGACCAAAATATTTTTCCAGTGTATCTTGGTGTGTTTTAAACGAATCTGATCTTCATTTTTGGCAGAAATTGCTAGTTTCTGTCCCCCACCCCAGCAAAAATGGGGGAGAGTGTAGTGGACGTCTCCCCTACAAACTGCGTAGCTGCACACCACCTGCTACCATCTTCCCTAGCAACCAAGCGTATCCGCATTCCAATGCCGCCGTATCCTAGCAACCGAGCCAAAAGACCGGCGACTTCTCGGGTTTTCCCAACATGACTCATAGCGGCTGCTGGGTATATAAGCTCTGTCTCTCCATTGAGATTCATTCTGACCATTCTTCTTGAACAAGCAACACCTCCTCCTCTGCTGCTGCCTGGCAGCCCTCGCATCTCCTCGCCTGCCTGGCGGTCCTCGCTCCCGCCAGCGAGCATGGCGACCCACCAGCTGTCCTCCTCTGAGCTTCCTCACCAACCAACTCTCATTCTGCACCTCCAGCACCAGACTGTCTATAATATAACTTATATATTATACAAGAAAACCACATTAGAGTTTCCTTCCATCCTGAGTGCTAGACAACATTAATATCTCGATACCCCTACAAGAGCCTGGGAAATCGTTTTTTTGGGGTGGAGAAGAAAACGAAAACGAGTCATCTGACCTAACAAAACCTAACCTAATTCCTAGCTAGGGGCTCCGCCCCCGGACCCCCGGTAGGCTTAACCTGACCCCTAGCCAGAGGGCTCCGCCCCCGGTAGGCCTAGCTTAAACTAACCTAAATGTTTCAGTAGTTAAAAACTTTGGGGTGCGCTATGTCCGAAAGTATAATACCTTAGTTAGTTTCTTATTGGGCTAGTTTCTTATTGGCTATAGCGAAAGGAAACATAATTGGCAAGAGTGTTTTGTCTTAGCCAATGAACCATGCGTGGGTGCGTCGGGAGCGGAGATGTGATTTTTCAGTTCCAGAATAACCAGATGTGGCTGAACAGGTGGAAAGAGCTGTGCCGACATTGCGATAGAGATTATTTTACGTCAATTGAGGTTGAGTTTGGTTTTGTTGGTTGGTATTTTATTTATGTGATATACTCGAACAAAAAATTTTTAAGAATGATGGGTAAGGAGGGGGGTTCTCAAAACTATTGATTTCCTGCTGAAATGAATATCAAATTCGTTTGAAACTCGTCAAATAACATCGGATAAACACATTTTTATTATCCAAATAAAGACCGTTGCATAAGTGAAATTTGACCCTTTTTTCAGTTCCTACTAACTCATCTCTAGTCATTGGCAATTCTTGAGGTAAAGGTTTACGAAGCAGCTATCACCAGAAGGAAATGTGCGATTTGGTTTGATTTTTTGTACACTATTAGCATGATATTAAACACAGAAATGGAAACGACAATGCATAGAACCTAGTAGAACCTGACCTAACTAACCCAACTTATTTGGTCAGATTCTATTAGGTTTTCTTGCATTATCGTGTTAATTTATGTGTTTAATATTATGCTAATAGTGTGTACCAAAAAATTAAACCAACGAAAGTAAGCAAAAGAGCCAAGGAAACCCTACCTAACGATTGTCACTAACGAAAATTAATGTTAAACAAACAACTTATCTTAATATTGGGCTACCAAAGTAAAAGAACCTAGAACACCCTACCTAACTATTGTCACGAACGAGATTCATCAATAACTAGGTCTGATAATTCGCGATAAGAAAAATCACAACCAACGTAATTCTAAAATTAATAAAGATGCGTAATTATTTTATTAAAAGGATCTGGAGTAATGAAACAATTTTTATACAGTTGGATAGGGAGGAGCAATAGCGGCGGTAGGGGAATTGTGAAGCCGGACTGACTTATGGTAAGAAAATGATTTTGGCATTTGAAATGCACCTAGAAACGCAATTTTAATACCATAACATCAGTGTTCGCCACATTTTTACCCCGTAATTTCCCTCATCTTATATGCCCTGCCCACTGATAAGGAATTTAAGATCGTAGGATAGAGTAAATGAAAAAAAATCTAAAGAAATACTTAAAATTATAATAGAAAGTTGTCGTTTCCTTTAATATACAGAGTACTTAAAATCATCAAAACAATAAGTATAGCAAAAATAAAGAAAATCGACAAACAACTTCTAGTGATAGTTGTTTCGTAAACCTTTACCATTTTTTATTATATTAGTCACGATATGAACTAATACTTTTTGTTTTATCTTTTATGCTGAAACTTAGTAAATAAAAGTGTTTGCATTGCTTTTATTTGTGTCATTTTATATCTAATTGACCTTTTATACGATTTAATATTTTTTATTATAATTTACCCAGTCTATTTAATATGTTTTCTTCAGAAGAGTGGGCAGCTTATTCATGTAAGGGACTGGCTCTTTTTCAGTTTAGTGTTAACTTATGGATCGATTGATAAGTATAAAGAGCGTCTTTCAGCTAATTAGTGATTTCTTTCATTAATATATTTGGAACAGTAAATATGATTGTGTTTACCCAGATGGTCAGTTGTACGTGGGAACCATCGCGGACTTCGCAGGACTAGAGCCTCTTATCTACCGCGAACCTCTGCGGACTGAGCAGTACGATCTCTCCACTTTAAATTGTAAGTTTAGTCTTTCTTAATTGATTTTTTATGAGATAAATTGTTATAGTATATTCTTATATACAGTACAGGTACTATAAATTGTTTTTTTATATAATTTGTATTGCATGCACACTTTTGATTATAAACTGGTATTTATTCAATTTTGCCAAATTACACGTCACTTGTAGTATATTGTAGTATTTATTTTGTAGTCTTTATTATATACACCACATTGTGATTACTGAGAGAATTTACCGTTTGCAGCTCCAAATTTTGTGAGTTCTTTCGCCCTGGGGGACTTTGTCTACTTCTTCTTCAGAGAGATCGCGGTGGAGTACCTCAACTGTGGCAAGGTCGGTCACTCACGCTATTGTCTTCCTTTGCAATCACAGTTTAACAGGATTTTTAATTAATATACACACTGGCACTTTTATTGTACATTTGATTATATCACAAATTTAATCAAACCCAGCGTTCAGGGGCTATGGTAGGCTATTTTTTGACATTCTCAATTAGGTTGTATACCTAGCATGCTATGGATCCAGTTCGTGCAAATAGGGACAGAGTGCATATATCTATTTTACAGATTAATCATATTTGGTAAGTACAACAGGTAAATAAATAAATATAGACGAATATAAATTAATTATATAAGGGTCAATACTGTATACAGTAGCTAAAAAAAGTATCTGCCAGGGTGGGTCCGATGACTTCCGATATTGTACGTACAACTCGTGATGTCTTGGGAGGGTTGGCATGCGTGTCTTCACCCACCGCCATTCAATATCCAACACGGGGTGAGTTGGCATATAGGAATAAAATAAAATTATCATAATGATAATGATAAGTAATAATAATTATAAGGAAGTAATAAATTTAGAAGCAATCTTAACAAGTGCAGTTCCTTTGAAATACACTTTGAGTAGATAACATCAATGAGGGTTTATTGTGGCCAGGAGAATGTAAAACAACCTAGGCCTGGCACAGGGGCAGATTCAGCGGGGGGTTCCTGGGAGTCCAGACCCCCTTTTCTTCAGAAAATTCCAGTACTTTTTCGTTCATGCAGTATTGTTCTCAAGTGTTTTTGTATAGTAAAAAGTAATTACTATTGACCTCAGAATATCTCCTAATATCAAGTGCACATGGCTTCAAAATAGCCTCAAAATGACCATAATATAGGTCAGATTTAAAAAAAATCTGGAGGGGGGCTTATACCGGAAATATGTGGGTTGTGGTCCTTGTGGATCCCTGATTTAACAACGGTAATACAGGGTCCATAAAGTCCTGTTCTGATTTCAAACATTTATTATATGCAAATGGTATAAAATATTGAAATGCAGATTTTTGCATTTGAAAGAGTAACTATTCAAGTTTTGTTTTTCACCTAAGCAAATGCAAAAAACTGCATTTCAATATCATATGCCGTTTACATATAAGCTATGTTGGAAATCAGAATGGGATGGACGGACACCCTGTAGTTTACAGTAGGTTGTGGGTATAACTTATATGTTGGATTCTGGGCATTAGTAAGTTGGAATTGTGAGTCCTGTACAGCTACATAATAAATTGGGCCTGTGATTATATGATGGAGTAACGTTGTATGTGTTAACAGACGCTGTATTCACGCGTGGCCAGAGTGTGTCGCCACGATAAAGGAGGACCCCACAAGTTCCGCAACAAGTGGACCTCCTACCTCAAGTCCAGACTCAACTGCTCTGTCTCTGGGGACTTTCCTTTCTATTTCAACGAGATACGTGAGTCACTGGAGATTTTTGTCATTGGTAAAATAAATTAATGCATGATTTAATACTCATGTATATGTCTATGCCTTCTCTCTCTTTCTATCTCTCAACATCAAAATTCGATGCTTTCGTCTTCTACCACAAAAAAGAAAATATATATCCGGTATAATTCATGAACTGATCATGAATTTAGAATGGCAATATATTATCTGTGGTGCTGGGAACATCTTGAAGTCGTGGCAGCAATGGGAAAAACCTATCACAAACCATATAGCCTACAGTACAGTCCAGTACTGTTCTGTTCTGTTCTGTTCTGTTCTGTTCTGTTCTGTACTGTACTTGCTAAAACAAATTGTTTGTCAACGCAGTCCTTAAAACAAGTGTAAGCAGAGACTCACAAGTGAGCATAGTTCAGTGTTTTTTTTTACCGGGGATTAGCCCACCTGGGCACAGGTCACTGACCCACATCGGGGCCTGGGGGCAAAAATGTAATACAGTAGTAATAATAATAATTAGTTCATAGTAAATAAAATTTATAATAAAAAATAAAAATAACAATAACAACACTAATAATAATAATAATAATAATAATAATAATAAAGAACCATAAAGAATTACAAAAAGGAAAAAAGATCAATAGTGAGATACGATATATGAATGTTGTGTTGTCAATAATACGAGAAACAATTGAGACCCTGCTATTGCGTGTAAATATACAGAAAGTCAGAGCAGCAACCTGGGACTTGGTCACAATTTTTGTGATGCCATATGGCAGCAAGGTCCACCATTAGACAACACATTATGCTTCCAATATCTTCCCAGGCGGTAGTACCTCCCTGTTTAATAGCTGCTTACTACCGTACTACCTATTGTAGTGTGACCTCATTTCGCAGGTTGTGTAAACAGAAGCAGGAAATACTATATAAAAACGTATACTGGGTAATTACCATTTTTGCAGTTTGCCACATATCATAATTTGAAGACTAGCTGTTTAAGTGTAGTTGGACAAAGTTAATAGTACTGTATACAGTACAGTACTTTCTCTTGGAATATATTCACCAAATGCTGTACAGTAATTGCAATCATCCTACAAGTGGTAACCAACGTAAACACATCAGTCACCCACTTTACCAAGCACCGTTAGTCAGGTCAATAAACACCCAGATAACCTAATTTTTCCCCCATTTACATTTGAGTTTTATTTGAAAAAAAATGCGAAGTGCATCAGTGTTATTCTGCCTTCTGTAAAAATTTGTTTTGTTTCACCATGGATACTACTGAAATAAAAAGGTTGGTAAATTTGCATTGTCACACCGTTCTCATTTAGAAAGTAAAAAATAAATTTTTCTAGTGTATTTGTGTGTGTTTAGACCGAATATGACCTTCATTTCTGGCGGAAATTAGCCGTTTTTTTTCGAATTTTTTTCGTTGGACTTTTTCCGAAAAAAATCTTCCCAAAATACACCAAAAAACACTAGAAAACCAAAAACCAAACCCAACCTAACCTAACTGACTCTCACCATATGATGGAATCACCTATTTCTTACCTTATTGGCCTGGTTCTTGTTCGTCGTTGCATTCTGGGATTCTTACCCAACGCCACATAGGTTGGTCTTTGCGATATTTACATTCAGTCTTGCTCTTAGTACACTTTACTGAGGTTGAAAGAACACCATGCAATCGAAAAAATGCTTTAGTTTCTACATTTTTTTTTCCAATAACTCGCAATCAGCTCCATATACTTTAAGTGACACCCATCGCAGACTTCCATGGTCGGAACTGAACTTGAATTTCAAAATATGAGACCCAAATTAAAACTCGAATTTGAGTGGGCCAAATATACTGCGAATTAAACCCCAAATCATTTTAATTGGTTCCAAAAGCAAAAACGCTTTTGATTAGCTGCGTGACGTGTACGGGAACGCTTGCGCGTGATGATTTATGAAGGAGACACAGTGTTGGAGGTGAGGCAGGCGATAATGGAGGAAGATTAATGGAAGAAAATAGAGAAAATTTTGGATATGCTATCTCCGTTATTATACATTTCCGCCGGAAATGTAATAGATGAAAATTACCTTATAATTAGACGTCTTATTCGAATATGATAATAGATTAGTAGTAGGAATGAACGGTGTGTAAACACAATAATACCAAAAGGTTTTCCTGGTGTATTTTGTGTTGTTTTAAACGCATTTAACCTTCATTTCCATCGCAAATGAGTTGTTATGGTGATAAGATCCCCTAATTACCAATAATCTTGGTTGTTTAAAGTGGGCAGGGCTTTAAAGTTGAGGGAATGTTATCGGGTAAAATACCAAAAGGATCACCAAACAAACCTTAGAAATGTATAGATTCATTTAAGTTACACCATGGAACTTCATGTGTCTATTACGTTTGTCTCAAATTTATATTTTTTTTAGTATTTAACCTGACATGACCTCCCCAATTATGTACAATATTGGTTGTTCAAGGTGGACAGGGAGCTTGGTTAATATTTAAAAATTGCCAACACCTGCTTATATATCGAGTCTTATATAGGGAGAAAAGAGAACAACACTAAAAATAATTTATTCTGTGGCATTTCTGTTGAACACTTTTATTTTTCAAGTATTTTAATCTTCAAAATTTCCCACAATACTGTATTTGGTGTTCAAAGTGGGCAGGGCATACTTGAGATTTTTTTTTTAAGTTGTTACTTTCTGTTTAATAAGGCTCATTTGCAAAGGAAATGAAGGAGATATTCGTTTGAAACACAGAAAATATACTAGCAAAACCTATTTTCCTTTTAGAAGTTTCTGTAGTGTAACTAAAACAAATCTTAAGTGAGGGCATAGGTAATTCAATATTGGGTTTTTTGTTGCTTATTATAACTTCAGACAAAAACAAGATGATTTTCATCAATTAAACTTTTGGTGCATTTTACTCATAACCAAGATTGTTGCGAGCAACCGAGACGTTTAATATGCCGGGAGGCGGAGCCACATGGTTAGGAAGTTAGGTACGGTTTAGTAGGTTTGGTAGGCTATCAATCACATAATACTAATTAAGTGATCCTTACCAACAAAACCTACCTAACCTTATCTAACTTCCTAACTGGTGGCTCTGCCCCCAGACCCTTCAGCATATTAAATACTGTATATCGGTTCTAGGTCGTTTGTGAGGGAAATGTCATTGAAGAAAAGTGTCTTAGAATTTTTTAAACTATTGTTTGCAAAGAAAAAGCCGTAAGATTCGGTTGCTGGCAACAAATGCAATAATAGCTTCAAATTTTTCAAGAAGCTTTTTTATTTTCAACTCACATTATCTCGGTTATAGGTAAAATGCAAGAATAATGTCATAGAAGAAAATTGTCTTGTTTTTGACTGCATTTAATATTTAGTAAAACAAAAAACCCGCTACTTCCCCCCGCCGTTTAGAAGTTTTCTACCCATTTTTTTTTCCAACTCCCGATATCTCTGTTATGAGTAAAATGTGCCAAAAGTGTTTTTGGTGAAATTTTTTTGTATGTGAACTTATCATAAGCAACAACAAAAATAATCGAATTATGTCCTCTACTACAGTATAAATTAACCACATTTTGTTTTTGCACTACAACACTTGGTACCATTGCTTTTATGTTTGTTTTTCTAGACATTTTAAGGGTAGATCACCTGGTTAAAATCCACAATTCTTTTTGACTAACGAATAAGAGCTGTGGATAGCATTAATGCAAATGGCATGCTGTCCTACTTTTAGAAAAGAAATGTCACCATGTTGTCTAGGTTCACAGACTAGCCAGACCGGGTCATCATAGTAGTTCAGCTAGCAGTTCAGCCACTGACAAAGGATGACAAGCCCAACTCCATAAATGATAATGCAAGCTGGTTCATTGGGAATTGTTCTCTTTAAAATAAATCCAATATTGTCCATTTAATCTTCATACCCTAAAACATTATGCTTGCTTAAACAAATTCTCGTTCACCCTATACACCCTTGCACAAATATATAATTGTGCCTGTATACCAGTATGTGTTTGTCTAAACCTAGAAAATCTCTGTTATGCGGCTTTCATCTCAACAAAATTCCTGCTTACAGAGGCAACAACAGAAGCTGTCGAGGGACGTTATGGTGGTCATGCCACAACCCTTCTGTATGGTGTCTTCACCACCCCAGAGAATTCCATTCCTGGGTCTGCTGTGTGTGCTTTCACATTCCAAGATATCATGGACACTTTTGAGGGTCCATTCAAGGGTCAGACCTCAGTAAATGCCAATTGGCTACCAGTTCAAAGCACGAAGGTAAGTTTTAGTATATCACACGAGACTCATTCCACTTAAATCTTTCTCTTCTTTTTTCTTTTATTTTTTCTTACAGCATAGTGTCTCCTTTCTCTCCCATTTTTAAAGTTTGTTTGCTTCCAAAACATACAGGTATCCCAACATTATGAAAACTCAGGTTGCAAAAATTCACCCATGTGGAATTTGTAAATTATGACCACTAAATTTGGGATATGGCCTTTAAATTCAACCTTACTGAAATAAGCTAAATGCCCAAAATTGCAATATAGAACCAAAAATACTTTTAGACGTTATAATTTATTTGGTGTGGATTTTTTTGTGTTTGATACCATCAAACGTGGGTAAGCAGCGTACCAACACTACTCGACACAGTTTGTTTATATCTCCCAGCATGTACGCCTAATATCTCTACCCAAGCTCTGGGATTTAACACCTATTCAAGGCTGTCCAGTGTATTACTCGTATTGAAGATGGGTGGAAAGAGATCATCAAGTGTAAGTGAAAGCAGTAATGCTAAAAGGGCCTGTAAAGAAATTACATTGGATTTAAAACTTGATATTTTAAGGAGTTTGATGAGGGAGAAAAACATAGGCAGATTGTAAAAATATAAGGGCTTGCTCCTTCTCCCAATAATTCCCATTGCACCAATTCACCTCATGCAACATTGAACATCATTTGTGGTGAGTTAAATTCAAGTGTTTTGTGTATTTATTAAATTATTATCATATTATACATTTAGGGACTGCAAAAAGTCGTTGGTTGATGAATCAACGGTTATCGAAGCAATTATACCCATAAGATTATAACAAATTCGGGATGTTAGGGACCGGCCACCCCCCAAAAACTCCCATCTACCCTTGATATATGTGTGTCATGCACACTGTTAAGCCAGAAAATAAAGCAGACATAAAGCAAGCATAATAGGCATTACTGTAAATAAGGAATGTAAAGCATAAATTTAGATGGTTATTTACCTGTGTTGAGGATGGTAGAGATGGTTTAGAGTGGCAAACTCAATTCTCTACCAATTTTTGCTGGTCCATCACCACTCTTATTATGCTTTATTAAATCTTTTCACATCACATCAAGCAGCACAAGAGGAACTATCACAGGGGCATTTAGGCATGATTGCATGACACACAATCGAAAATAATGAAAAATCACAAAGTCAGAGATACATGGTAAGTGTAAGCAAGTGCAAAGAGGCGGGAATGAGTTGGAGGCAGCGCACAGAGCCCTCTCATGGCAAGAAGTCGCATCACACCACCACTTTCCAAATTCAAAACGCCTCTGCTGCCTCTCCCTCAATTGTCGGATCAATGGGGTATCAACGAAACTTGCGGGGTGTTTCCCCAATTGTCGGTTATGTGAAGGTGCGATTAATGAGATACCGGTTTTCAGGGTATACTGTACCTTTTTTTAAAAATAATTACTTTCATTCATAAGTGTGCTTATATTACTTTTTTGTACCAAAAAAGTTTCTTTGGGAGTGCTTCTCCAATTATATAATGGAAGTCAGTGGGAAAATAGGGTTCACACTTACCCTCAGCTTTTCAAGGACACATCCCTTCTGTAACCTGGGGCATTACTGTATTAAAATATATTTATTTTGAAGTTTTCTTGATTTCATTGCAGACCATAACAAAGAAGGATTTCAAGCCAGAAATAGAGATAACTGGTTCTTGGTTGGCAGACAAATTAGAAAAAGTTGGGTGGAATACTTTTAATAAAATTATGGAAGCAACTACAGGTAATAAAATATAGAAACCATTTGACCATACAGTACCTATCATATGCCCTGGTTGTGACAGGATCCCACAATACAAGTATGAGAGATGTAGGACTAGAGCAGGTCATGTTGGAGAATGTGGAGAAAATTAGGACCAGTGATGATATAGGAGAGCTCTAGGATCATCTTGAGCACAAGAACAATATTATTGTGTATGGGCTCCTGAATTAGAAGAGGCCAGAAGAAGGAAAACTCATGATATGAAGAATTTTCAGAATATAAGAGTAGGAAAAAATTGATAAAAACAAGTATGCTAATCTACACCAGGAAGATGCTGGAAAAATAGCTTTTTAAGGTGAGATAGATTGTAAGAGGATGGAAACACAGGAGGAGGCAGAGCATTCCACAGTTTGGCTGTGTAAGGAAAGAAGGATGTACTATAATGGGTTATTCTAGTGTGACCGACATCCATACAGAAACGGTGGGCACCGCTGGCAAGACGAGTGTTACGAACCCGCTGCCTTGCCAGCAGTACACAGGATGCCAAATCCACCGAACATTGCCCGTTAAAGTACCTGTAAAAGAGAGAGACTGATGCAACACTGCGGTGAAGAGAAAGGGAAGAGATATTACTGACTAAAGGAGGAAAGTTAATAAGATGAAATGGTTCTAGAACCAATTAGATTCGTTATAGCATACCCCACTGTACATTTAAAGTCATGGTTTGGCATTTATAGTACAGTACAGTCAGTCCCCGACTTAAGACGGGGTTAGGGACCGACGACCAGGTCGTAAGTCGAAAATGCGAAAATAATACATAGAAAATCTAAAATGGGTGTCTCTTTTTCTTCTCAGCACCACAAAACTCTCACTTTTACGCTTGCCAGCCATTTTAAAGGGAATTACAAACGAAAATTTTGTCAGTACACAACACGATCACTAACGTCGGGACTCGAATATATGTAATTTAAAAAAAATAATTTATGACCGCGGCGGTCGTGTGTACGGGTGGTCGTAAGCCGAGTAGTTCGTAAGTCGAGGAGTACCTGTACTAGTTCCAATAGGCCTTGTTAAAAGAAAAGTAAAGTTTGTAAATTTATCATGGATAAACTTATATCAATCTTAGGAAAGCAGTCAGCAAGAGAATGAAATGACTTGAATCTTCTCATTCAAATATTGTTAGAGTAAATATTTCAGATTACTTCTTTTTTACTTAGAGTAGTGTAAGATTAGTAATTTAAATTCTTTCATTATATTATTCAATGAAAGTATTTGGGTGCAGACTACCTAAGTTTTGTGTTACCAAAGTCTTTTGACCTGACACACTGTATAATTGGTTACACTGACAGCAATATTCCTCTGTACTTGACAGTACAGTATATGAGAAATTGTTGATTGCCTGTATTTTACTAATGCATTTCTTTTTACCTTATTTACCTAATGGCCACTCATTAGAGGTGGCCACGCTGAGGGAAGACCAGTGGCTATTTTAAAGCCCAGTACTGTTCTTGATTCCATAGCTTGGGCTGGTAGACTATTCCATAGGTCTACCACCCTGTGTGTGAAAAAGTTTTTCCTTTATATATACTGTACTACAGTGCTGTGTACCTCATAGATAGAAATACAAACTATTCATGAGATCAGCTCATTATATTTTGTTTGATTCATGTTATTTTAATAATAATAATAATATTAGTAATAATAATTAACGGTTTATTGAAAGAGCATGGCAGCCAGAAGGCTGAAAATATACAGTTACGTAATTGGGGAATGGGTCTCTCGATTTACAAATAATATACAAGTAACATAAGTGATACAAATATGATATAATAACTAGGTGGGGAGAAGCTCAAACTACAGGGCATTTCAACATAGTGACAGTGCAAAAAGTAAGATTGGCTGGTTGATTACAAGTTATTGATAATTTTTACAATGGTTGGGACTGGGCTGTTCTTATAGCAATCAGTTCGTGCTCTTATGGGCTGGATGTGGTTGTGCTGTCGAACAGTAATTCTTGGGCGAGGGATCTCAGGTGGTCGTAGGAGCCGGTGTTGAGGATGGTGCAGAAGCTTCTCACCAAATTTGCAGATGATGATAATAATAATAATAATAATAATAATAAACGGTTTATTAATAGAGTTGCAGCTGGTGGCTGAAAATAGACTTACATTTGATTTAGACATAATGATATAATATGCATTGAATACATTTACAGGGCTGTACAGTCCATAAATCAGTGAGAGCCGAGAGGGTCAGTGTGTTGAGCGCTTCTTGATGTGTGGAGTGGGAAGGGGCGAGAATAATCTTACATGCCCTCTTTTGCACTTTTCTAGGTGTTTACGTTGTGTGGCATTTAGGGAGGAAGACCAGGTAGGGGAGGCAAAGGTGAGCTTGGGAAGTATGAATGTTGTCTATATCAACGTGTACAGTTCCTCTGTTTCTTTAAATTAACTCCCAAAATATGCTAGAGACTCAGTTGATTGAAAATGTCCTAAGGAGGGCCATCAGCTTGGTTCCTGAACTACAGAACCGAAGTTACCCAGAGAGACTAGAACGCCTGCAGTTGCCCAGCTTATACATAGGCGGGCAAGGAGTGACATAATTGAAGTTTATAAACATCTTAGAGGGCATAATCAGTCGAGTGTTCATACCTGGTGCTGGTGAATGCCCGCCCCATAAGGGATCACAGCTCAAGGTTGAAGAAGCCACAAGTTCAGAAAACTGTCAGGGCAAACTTTTTTGGAGTGAGAATTGTGGATTCTTGGAACATTCTGCCAGATAGTGTTGTGATGGCACAGAGTGTGAGCTCTTTCAAGACCATACTTGACCAACACTGGTACAGATACATTCTGGAGTTAGTACATGCCCAGTCCTTGCCAACCGTGTGTAACAGAGACGTGACTGCCCGCCCAATTGGCTAACATGCCGAATAGTGGTAAAGAGGATAGAAGTAAAAGGAAGCCTTCCTTCTACTGTATTTGTTCATTCAGTGTGACGATGTGAGAATTAAACACCTCTCCATTTACAGGTACTGTACAGTGTTAATGAAGAGAGTAAGTTTAAGTACCCCTGTATATAAACAGGGTACATATAAAATTTATTGGTTTATTTTTAATGTGGGTGGATAGAAAGTGCTCTCGTAAGGAAGGTTCAAATTGTTCATCATTTAATTAAATTATTGAATGAAATCACTTGTTTTCAGTGAGACCAAGTATGTATCAGGAACACAGTCTTTGAGTTTTGGTGATCTTACAACAATTAAGAAAGTTCTTTTATGACAGGTACCTGAACCAAGACCAGGTCAGTGTGTAAAGGACTCAAGTACACTGCCAGATGTCACACTGAACTTCATTAAATTACATTCACTGATGGATGAAGCTGTACCAGCTTTCTTCGGCAAGCCTATAATCATCAGCACTAGTTTCCAGTAAGTTTTTTCTATGAATATTTATATACATTATTGTAAGAGAACTTAAATTTAGTAATGACAAATTTGATTGATAATAATAAATTGTCATTACTAGTTTTATAAATTGAAAAGTACGGTACTTGCATACATAGTACAGTACATTATATGGCTCTCAAGAAAAGAAACATTACTGAAATCTTTCCTGGTTAGTTTCAATGTGCATGCATGTATGTACACACAGGTATATCTTGTTGTCATTTTACATCTACATTATTGATGAATTAAGAGAAAAAATATTTTTATTGAAACATAAAAAAAAATTGAGACAAGAATGCAACTACCTGTACTTTAGAATGATGAATTACCTTTTAATCCCTCCACTACAGCCACACCAACCATACATAAGTTACACACCAATATTTACCCCAACCACATTGTATTATAAATACAGGTACTGTACATTGATATTTTTCATTAATTATTATTTTCATACATTCCCACCGGATATCAAGATGTTTAAATACACATCTATATACCACATATTGGTAAATGGAGTGTTTGTTCATCAAAGATACATAGTGTAGAGCCACACCAAGGTAAACTAATATTCCCTCCAAGAACATTGTATTAACCCATAACCTCTGGGCTTCGGGCTGTGGTCGGCTTCCCCCCCCCCCCCTTTGCATGTATATTTGGGAACATTTGCATTGTTTGCACTATTAACAATAATTGATCATGATACAGTAGTAGACTTGGTGGTAAAAACACATGGCAAAGGGGGTCAAGTCCTAGGGCAAGATTCCTATACACTGTATCATAAAAGCTGAGAAGAGATTGAGAGGCTCTCATGTGTGAGTGAGTGAAATATACTGTAAAAATCTATCTGACAACATAATTTAGCCAGCCTCACCCTTTTTATTCAAACAGGCCCACGAAAGATAAAAAATTCATATGACGGGACCC
The DNA here is from genome assembly GCF_018991925.1 of Homarus americanus. Lineage (NCBI taxonomy): Eukaryota > Metazoa > Arthropoda > Malacostraca > Decapoda > Nephropidae > Homarus > Homarus americanus. The sequence continues at coordinate 21,666,811 of NW_024716703.1, read as the reverse complement.
GTAGCTCTACAGATGCATGTCATATGATGTGACCCGAAACCTAGGGGATAAAGGGTGGGTATATTTAGGTGTGCTGTCTGCCCAGGGCGGGATAAATTTTACTACCTAGTAAGAGCAAAGCGCTTCAGATAATGTTCTAAAATACATGTAGAATGCACCCTAAATGAGACACTGTACAATATTTTTTTTTTTTTACACCTTTCGAAAGATGAATATTTTTCCTACAAAATCATGTTTAATAATAATCTCTTTGAGAAATGAGTTGAATAGGGAGTACAGTACATGTTTTTCCTGCTTTGGAACCATAATTGAGATATTTATTTGTTTATTTATACAGTATTACCCCGCCTAACGCGGTAACGCGGTTTCACTTAACGCGTTTTTTCATATACGCGGTGCCTCGCCAGAGCTGAACTTTCACTTAACACGGATTTTTTCCACATATACGCGGTGAGTGTCCGGCTCCAGACGCTATTTTTAGATTTGCCCCACCCGCCACCCTGCCTGACTGCTTGTTTTAGCTCATAAAATTCATACAAATTACCCGGCCAGAATATAATTTACATTGCTGGAATTCTTATAATTTGGTGATCATTTTGAATATAAACATCATATATTTTGCATTAGGCATACAAATTTTAGATAAAATGTTTTCTCTGAGTAAATATGTTATCTTTTGTGCAAAATATATGACATTTATATTCAAAATATTCCTGGTCTTACAAGGAATCCAGCAATGTCAATTATATTATCCTAACTTTAGTTTGAGGTATTATTTATTACTAAAAAGTTAAATATTCTGGTTTTCCCACACATCTCCTTGGGACGGTTGGTGGGGGGTGGGGGGGAGGGAGGGACCGACCGACCATCTGTTACCCTGTGAAGAATATTTTTTTTTTTATTAACTGAAGATATTTGTTTTAGCTCATAAAATTCATACAAATTACCCGGCCAGAATGTAATTTACATTGCTGGAATTCTTATAATTTGGTGATCATTTTGAATATAAACATCATATATTTTGCATTAGGCATACAAATTTTAGATAAAATGTTTTCTCTGAGTAAATATGTTATCTTTTGTGCAAAATATATGACATTTATATTCAAAATATTCCTGGTCTTACAAGGAATCCAGCAATGTCAATTGTATTATCCTAACTTTAGTTTGAGGTATTATTTATTAAAATTTAGTGGTTTTCCCCCAAAAATTTCTCACGAGAGGGAAGAGCCAGCAGTGTAGTGTGAGAAGAGGGGGAGGGAGTTGAGTCCATTATTTGAATGGACATTAACTTGGCGACTGTATTTCTCTATTTCTCTTAAGTATTAATTGTGTGCATGTACCATCATAAAATTAAGATGTTATTTTTACTACAACATAGTTATGTGTCTTCAAAAAGTGGAGTTTGGGGGTCGGGCTGGTTTCTATTGGAATTAATCCCATATGTTCTGTTGTTCACTTAACGCGGATTTCACTTAACGCGGGACCCTCTGGGTTCTATTGACCGCGTTAAGTGGGGTACAACTATATTATTTTATTATTATTATTATTTTTATTTATTTATTATTACCGGTATTTGTTTTGAGGGGCACCATTAGAATGTTGAATCTTTTTTATTGGAAAAATCACTATTTGAACTGGAATTATATGTCTTTCTGGCTCTGAAGCGAGCCTTCAGCATCGTCATAGTAACCAGACAACAACACATCCATGAGCACACCCAACCAATAGCACGAAAAACTTAAACATCACATGATATCCGCCGCCCTTTACGCATTTTCCTCACAAACATCATATGATGTCCATTGCCCTTTAAGGGTTAAAAAAAAATACAAATACTGTGCTGCATACATTATTGGTAAATGGAATGTTTTGTTAATCTTAGATATGTAATGTATAGTTGCACTTGAGATTATGTAAAGTACAGTTGCACTTGAGATTAAATAAAGTACAGTACTGTATTACACACACTTAACATTGTACCATCCAGCATATTTTATTAGAAACAATATTTTGGTGAGTACTGTACTGTAATGTTCTCTAAAATGGCTCATTACTTTTTCTTTTAACTGAATTTTTATTTTATACAGTAATTTTGTGATTTGTGTACTTTATATCTTTTTACCTTTGTTATTACTGTTTTTCTTATGGAAAATATTAGAAAAATGCTAGGAAGAATATTTATAATGCATCCCTAATTTTTCCTTTAAATTAGTGGAAGCTGTGAAATTAAGATTTTGGATCAAATTTAGATCAGTGTTTGTTGAGCTTATTAGCTCCAGTCTAAAGAAGAACAAGCAAAAACAAGAGCATAGAATTTTGTGGCAATGGGTACCCTTATTTTTATTTATTTATTATTACCGGTATTTGTTTTGGGGGGCACCATTAGAAAGTTGAATCTTTTTTATTGGAAAAATCACTAGTATTTGAACTGGGATTATATGTTTTTCTGGCTCTGAAGCGAGCCTTCAGCATCGTCATAGCAACCAGGCAACAACACATTCATGAGCACACCCAACCAATAGCACAGGTTTGGATGAAATTTATTTTAAGGGTAATTACCAAATACTGTATACCGTATACTTTTTTAACCCCAGATACATAATCAGCATGTTGAGGAGTTTTTATGATGAAATTTTTAACCAACTCAGTTTTTTAAACATTTTCCAAGCTCAAAGGAAGATTTTTTGGTGAAAACAACATTTTTTCTTGGAATTGTACATTAATAAGTTTGTACTGTACAGTATTGTCTTATGTTCGGTGGAGTGTGGCAGTTGAGTGGATACAGCACTCGCCTCCTGTTCCGCGAGTCAGTCGTTCAAACCCCGGGCAATCCCACTTCACTCATTTGTAAATGGGTACCAAAGTTTACAACTTAGGGAAATCAATGTGGTCAGGTGCAGTACCGACTATGCTGCCTCTTGTAACGAAGGCTTTACAGTGTGCTGTGTCCACACTGCCCTTAACAGGCAGTCATGCCTATCGGACCCACTTTCACTCTTCAGTATGTTTGAATTATTTATGAACACCAGACTAACAGAAAACCATGTAAAAACAACATCCAAACTCACACTCACAGGAACAAGTAATTAGTGCTCAAGCATAGGTAAAGTTTGTATTATAACTTTCCACCTCAAATACTTAATCTAGATGTTGAGGAGTACAGACAGTAAGGTTTTATTCATCACAGGTTTATCAATACAGATTTGGAAATACAGGTTTAATTAAATTTTTTTAGTTATTTGCCGAACACACATATAATCTGATTGTAAATGGGTTAGCTCAGCCACTGCTCACTTCTCAAGTATCCATCTCAACCACCCACCCACTTTGGCTATCACCTCAGCTTGTTTATAACACTAAGGAGAGTGAGAAATGGCTTGAGTTGTAGTAATTTTTCTCGATTTTAAACCCTATTTTTGCTGTGTACCCATACTACCCTCACTGTAAACAGTCTGCTAGTGGTGATGCAAAACATTTTTGTCTTTGATTTAGCATTAAACATGCTTGGCTCCAGTCTAAGAGTAAAACACTGAAAAGTTTACTCGACTGAATGCTTACGATCAGTTATGGCCCCAGGCATAAGATATACTGCAGTAATCTTGTTCCTGTTTTTCCAGCATTCTCAGAGAACTGCTGCTCCACTAACCAGATAATTTTTATTTTCATGTAGTATGATATGGTTATTCCCTCTTTTCACTAGTCTGTATTATCTCAGTGCCTTTCCCTTTTTACCTATTTATCCTAATCATATATTAGATTTGCATTGAAATTATTGGAATTATTTCTGTTTTGTAACTTGTTCTCAATAATTTTCAAATTCCTTACAGCTATAGTGGTCGTTTCACATCTATAGCGGTGGACCCACAAGTTCGAACACCTGATGGGAAGGCCTATGATGTTCTCTTCATAGGTACAGGTAAGAAATAGAGTTGTTCCTCTCAATTAAATAGTTTTAAGTCATAACTTAAACCATCTTTTCCTATCATTTGTCTGTTTGAAATATGTGATTGAGGCTCTTGAACTATTCACTGATATAATGCCCCAATAAGTCTTAAGTTTTTAATAAAATTATGTTGACAGATGATGGCAAAGTGATAAAAGCTGTCAACACGAAGTCAGCTGACTCTTATCAAGAAGTAGATCCATTCATTATTGAGGAGATAGATGTGTTCCCATCACACATTGCAGTTACATCACTACAAGTGATCAAACCCAGAGGAAAGCCACCACGTTTACTAGTTGGCTCACGTTCAATGATCCATTCAATTTCATTGAATCGTTGTTACACAGACAAAAGTGTATCATGCAGGTAAAGGAAAAAATTATTTTCTCAGTATTTATTAAAGGACTTTGTATGTTTGTATGTGCTTCGGGTCATAAAGTGGTGTGCCTCGTTCACTGTGAAAGTGCTGTACAGTGTATCCAGTTGAGTATTATCCTCAAATTCTACACTTACTCTTCCCCTACACTTTGCTGCCCTCTTACTCTCTTACCCTACACTTACTCTTCTGTTCTCTTTATTTTCATGTACATAAATACCCCACTCATCGCAATTGAAATTTTAACACTCCTTTTCGATATTTGCAAAGTTCACCCTGTTTATTTGCAAAGAAAATTTACAATAACCTACAGTAATATTTGAAACTGCACAGGCTAGCTGCAGCTCTCATATTCCGCTATAAGGTCAGTTTCACACAAGCGTGTTTTTTCTGCGTGAGAAGACCCGCGCGGTTTAGAAATTAATGAAGTTCACTGGGATCGTTCACATGGAGTACGCATGTGAAAATTCTCGCGCGGGATGACACTCACCCCACACTTGTACCTATATTTCTGAACCTCTGTGTGAAAAATCACACCGAGCATCTTAGAATTCTTCATATGACAATGTTAAATGCTAGTTTAAATGTTTACACACACAGTGATTTTTGTATTTTTTTATGGCATTTTACTTATTTTATTGCATTAAAAGGAGTGAACCTGAATATTGAAAAATACTGTATGTTGCTATAAAATAAGAAATATGAAGAGCATGGGTATATATGTGCATTATGTGAACGTATGTGGGGACTTGGCATGTCACCAAGTTAGACTGTCCCTGTACCTTCAAAACCCTAGCTCTCCTCCTACCAGGCCAACTCTTATGGTTTATGGCCATCATTATTAATAGAAGAGCTTCAGTAATGGAGAAAAATACAATATGTAATTTGTAATATGACTTGAAAATAAAAGGATAAGTTGTATCGGAAGGTATTCACTCAGGTTGCGTTCATGTGAGAGCTTTCAGTAAACCACCTTACAACAGGGTCTCTATAACACACTGTATAGTATTGATATGAAATTACCTTCCTAACAATGTTATTTACTACCTTTGAGTTATTCATGATGGCTCAATTTGGCTACTTGTACACTTAGACAACTGATTAATGAATAGACCGGGGTATATGCAAATGCATTATACAGTACTGTAAACTACAATATTACGAAAGTGATGATAAATACACTACAGTAGTATTTATTAAGTGGTGATAAATACACTCCAATAGTATTTATTAAGTAATGATAAATGCACAACTGTACTGTACTGGTTTAATAAGTGTTGAAGACCGAGTATGTGGTAAGCAGCTAAGTCTATCAGCTATTTGGCTTTTGTAGACAAATGATTCATGGTGTTGAGTGTGGGATTCTTTTCTCAGGAAATTTGATTCTTTTTTGAGAATATTTTATCAACCTGACACCAAATGAATCTGAATTATATTAGAATTGTGATGGAATTACATAAAGACATATTAAAGGGATCTTGGGGGAGATGGAAGGAGGGAGCCACCCACCCCTCTGCCTGCTGCTCCCAGATATACACTCGTCTTCCACATACAATATACCTCTACACTTATTTGTTCTTATTTTTATCTTTATAGTACTGTACAATACAGGAGGTCCCCGATTTACAAACACCCGCCGTTACGAACGGGGTTAAACTTGAAATTTACAGTACAGTGACCCCTCGTTTAACGAACACCTCGGTTAACGTAATTTCGATTAACGAGCTGCCTTCCATAAGGATCTTCAATTCGGTTAACGAAGTTCTTACGAACCGACCTCAACATGTTTTCGCTTGCACTGGCCGGGCAACCAGCTTTAGTATCAGTCCGCCAATACATTAATTGGTTCTAGGGCTTAAATTCCTTACTATTTTAGTAAATATCAAGAAGTTTATACTATTCAATAGTTTTAAAAGTTTAATATTCAATTTTTTAGTCATTTTAACAATTATTGAACATAATTGAAGGTAAAGTGACTAGTTTAATGCGCGGCATCCAGCCTCTTAACACAGCAAACAGGAGTTAGTCTCTCTCTGTTTTCTCTGGAGGTAACATCTTGCTTGAGACTCTCTTCAACTAAACGCTCTTTTTCTGTGTTTCCAAGCAAATTATTGGTCATTTTGAAATATATTTTACTTATTGACAATATATAATGCAGTGCAGTGTTGATTTAAAGAAAATAATCTTGAATTACACCAAGAGAGCTAAAATTTTATGGGTGAAATGGTGCCATGGGGTGACTTCTCTTCCACCCCAATGCCTTCTCTTCTTCCTTCTCCTAAACCCCCATTCTAAATCCCATCATCATCATCATCATCCAGGAGCCTTCTACATACACACCTCAAAGTAAGTAAACTTTTCTACCATTTTTGTTGAATTTAGGAAATTTTCGGTGAGCTGGAACTAATTGCCCAAAAACCCATTGAAACAATGGTTTCGGTTAACGAACTTTTCGGTTAACGAACGACCTTCTGGAACGGATTGAGTTCGTTAACGGAGGGGTCACTGTATTTTATTTACCTGGTGATTTATTTTTTTACTTTCATTTACTTTACAGGTATTTTGTCATTCTATTTCTTTTTTTGTCCTAAATTAAGTGATTTTAGATGTTTATAAGGACTTAGTCTATGATATACGTAGTGGGATTTTAAACATTGTTGTGTAAGTACGGTACAGTATGCATATAGCATGTGTTCCGACTTATGAATGTCCTCAGGAACGGAACCCATTCATTACCTGGGGACTCCCTGTATACAGTTTTTTCTTTTTTCATAAGACAAATTCTGTGGTTACTTATATATTACACTTTTTACAGTACACATAACAATCATCTCGGAGAAAATTGACAACCAGAGTTATGTCTGATTTTCAACCCAGAGAGTTCTGTTTTATATTTTTTTATTGTTAATAACCTTGTTATATGCTTAAAGACCTTAGTTGTTGAAGTGCAGTAATAGCATAACAATAACTGATTTTATTTAAACAGTTCAGATAAGCAGTATTATCGCCACCCCCCACATATTCGCTTTTTTCAGACTTTTTGCATTTTTCGGGCCACACTGCCACCCTCACTTGACAATCCCACACCTACATAAATGAACAAACCAAAAATATTAGTTACAGTATTAAGTCTTTTCCATTAAGCTTTCCATTCTCTTCACTTCACTGTTCACATCACTAGCAACCCATTTACACTCACCTTAGAAATTTTTATCTGCACCAGACTTGGCAGCTGATGCGCCATCCCGGGAACACCAGACTCAGCAGCAGATGCCACACTGCCACCCTCACTTGACAATCCCACACCTACATAACTGAACAAACCAAAAATATTAGTTACAGTATAAAATCTTTTCCATTAAGCTTTCCATTTCCTTTACTTCACTTTTCACATCACTAGCAACCTATTTACACTCGCCTTACACGTCGGAATCTGCAGCAGAGTTGGCTGCTTACTCGTCATTCACTCAGAAAGACTGTACGGGCGAGCGTGAATGCTTGAGTGAGCGGCCACGGTGGCACCTCTGGTGGGCAAAAACGCATTTATTTGCCATGGAGGTAAATTTTTAATATTTCCTGCCCGATTTACCTCACGAAAAAATTAGATTTATCGCTATACACTGTATTGCAAAATGTTGAAAATATTAGTAGTCGTGATATATAAAAAAAATCTTCATAAAATATCTACTGTATATACTGTATATCCCGACCCTACTGTACTGCACTGTAATTGCATTTAAAGTTAAAAAAAAAATTTTACTTCAACAAAAACAATCCAATTTTCTTGTTTTACATATCATGATGTTTGGTTTGACAGGCTGAATGAGGAAATTAAAGTAGAAAATGGTAAAATAATGGCAGTTTTATGTGTTTAAAAAATTTATGGAAATGAGACACAAAGTTAATAAAAAAATAGTAATCCTTTACTGTTTGGATTTTTATGAAATTTGCTGGAAATAAAAATTATTCATAAATTTGCATTTTTGATAACTCAATCAATGGAAGGATTTATTTTGAGGTAATTGGGAGATAATAAAAGTCATTACACAGGGTGAAGATGTCTGGTGTGAGTAGTCCTGGCCTGGTGGCCTTGCCCTTTATCCAACAGTGTGGGGACCTGAGTGTACATTTCTGGTGTGTTTTCTATTGTAAATTCAACCCCCTTATTAGCCCCACAATATGGTCACTTTTGCCTTGATCGCTTTCACCACCAGATATAGCATGAAATCAGTGGTGACTTCACCCTTGTTGCACAAGACACTTCGTTTATGCAGTATAAAAATGCTGTACTAAATACAGTACAGTATCTCACAATTAGAGGATTGTTAATGACATAACTTACTTATTTTCAGTGATTGTGTTGCTCTACAAGATCCTTATTGTGCCTGGGACAAGACTAATCGTAAATGTCGTATGCTAGGGATTGGGAAAGAAATGATTCAAAATATCAGTGATGGTGTTCACAGTGACTGTGGAAAGCCAGACAAGAAATCTAAACCATCCCACTCTGCTGCCTCTGTTACCCTTGGCACATCAGGCACTTCTCTTCCTGTTGCTCCCAAGGATGATCGAGGTAAGTCAAGCACAATATAAACTATATGCTGTATTTATTTAAAATGGACTCTATGAGAACACTCTAGGCAAATGCAGAGATATACAGAATATTAACCACTTTTTTTTTTCAAATGCAGTATAGTTTATACTGTTGGTGCTTCTGGTGGATGTTGATTGTAAGGGAAGTATCAAAATAGAGCACATCTGTAGCAGCTGTGAGAATGAATGAGTGTATGAATACGTACAGCAAATGAAAGGAAAGTCAGTGCCTGTTTGCACTTTATTCTTAGTCTCCCTGCATTATTGATGGTTAATATACATTTAAGACTAATTATATTATATGTTTCAGATATAAAATAAAACTTTCAGAATATTATGGGCTCTACCCTTGTTGAAATATGGCAAATTCCAAATTATGCTAAACTACCTGATGTGACAGTGACAAATGATTTACTGTACATTAGTTGTATTTTCTTCAACTGGTTTTATATACAGTACAGGGGGCCCCCCAAATTCGCAGGGGCTAGGTTTTCAAAATGACCGCGAATGGCCAAATACGTGCATAGCATTTGCGGACCGGGGGGGGGGGGTTAGTATATTTTTACTTGTGTACAAAGAAATGTATATTCCATTTATGTGTTTGCCCTAAGGACAATTATTTCTTTTGCCTGTATTGTATATATGTGTGTGTGTGTGTGTGTAGACACACACACACACAAAACTCATACAAATAAATAAAAATGGGAAAATACTTTCACAAATCAGAAACAAATTTATTAAAAATGTGCCAGTCTACCCTCAAGTCCTTGCTTTATTAATAAAGTAATAAAGCACGGACTTGAGGGTAGATTCACATTTTTGATAAATTTGTTTCTGATTATTTGTGAGAGGATTTTCCAATTATTATTTATTTGTATGTGTTTTGTGTGTGTGTCTACACACACACACACACACACACACACACATTTACAATACAGGTAAAGGAAATTACTGTCTCTAGAACGAATGGTTCCCAGTCCCAGCCGCGAAAATGCCGGCAACTTTAAAGCTACGACATTCTTGGGTACATCCAGGGTGTCATCCGCGAATAACAGAGGACTGCGAAATAAAACTCCGCGAACTTGGGGGGCCCTCTGTATTAACATATCATAAAGCGGGGAATTATTGATTAATATCACTGCTGTACATCAGTTGTAAGGGGCAGCAATTATTAAGATGTTTATTAATTCCTCTACTTATCTCAGTAGTTACAATTTGTTTTCTTTTAGTGTATTCTATTCTGTGGGCTAGAATATGATATAGCATCAATGGTAAAACCTCTGAATTAACTTTGGTAGCTGGCAGAGATATCAAGATGCATGAAATTTAAATGTACTGTTTACTGTATTAAACAATCAATATGTTAGAAGGAATGAAGGGTGATACACAGGTTATACTTATTTACTATTTATTAAAAGGAAGTTTTGTTACTTTGAACATCTTGCATCACAATTACAAATTTTAAAGAAACTCCCACTTGGGGTCAGTGAATGCTTTAATAATCACTACATGAATACTTATAGAAAAATAAACACCCTTGGGTCTTACTTTGTCATTAGAAAAAATATGCATCTTCAATTAACACTCATAAAACTTGAGTAGAAATATAATAACTCGATGGTTTTACCCCTACGGGGACCCAAATACAGTAGTACTCATATATGGTGGTCACTACAAGCATCTTTAAATAACACTCACCTTTGTACTATTAATTATAGCACCATTAAGCACCTTGGTTATAGATCACACTGATGATTTGGCATTTCATTTGCTGACACATCCATACCCAGATACCGGGTATCTGAAACACTGCACATTTTGCATTCTGTCTCCACTGAAACTAATGTTTAATTCTTTCTCTCTCTCTTTTTTACTTATGCTAAACCTTAAATCTTCAGTAACTCAGCACTCTAGGAGCCCTGGTCCTTGCTGAAATAATAACTTTGCCAAATAAACATGAATTTTCTATTTGATCATGATCCTGGTATGAAACAGCTCAATTTTGTTCTCACCAGCACCTAGAGTTTTGTTCCTCGCCTCATTGATGAGAACAGTAGAGTCATCCAACACCAGCTTGGAAACCCTTAGTTTGGGTTAAGCATTCAGCAGCAGACTGAATGTCAATACTCTGTGCCGAGTTCCCTAAATGAAAATTACTTCCTCTAACTGGGTGTTCCCTGTTTCCATCGCCCTCATCCTTTTTACTGCTCCTTCTTCTGGGTTGTTTTAGTAAGCAGTCATGCAGCTTATCCTTCAATTTCTTGATATTATAGAAGGTGCTGGAGCTAATATGGAATTTGTCCATGATACTGCAACATAGCTTTAGTATCCATCCAACCAAGAACTTTGAGGTTAACAATAGAAAGGCTATTGTATTTCCCCCTGGGCTCCCGCTGGCCTTTATTACAGTAAGTCCTCGCTTGACGTCGTGGTTACATTCTTGAAAAACACGACGTTAACAGAATCAATTTTCCCCAGCCTCCCTTTGCCTCATAAAATACATTACATATACATAAATTCATTGGAATTTTTCTCAAAAATATATATTATACATCCAAAAAGATAAATAAACTAAATCATTACGTATTGTACTCACTGATGGGCAGAGGTGGAGCGAGTGTGTGGTGGGTTTAAAACCTCCATTTTCGTAGCACGTTGCTTCTTCACAACACTGGCATCACTAACACTTGATGGGTGCTTGGAAGCCATTTCGAATGGTTACAGTACAGTATTTATAGCAAAAACACTTAAGCACACATGTACGCTGTGGAAGCCTAACAAACACTGGGGACGCTGTGACGCTCAGTGAGAGAGCATAGAGCGCCAAGATGAGAGAGGGTGATGCGCCATACAAAGTAGTCCATGATGGCGTTATAACGAATTGGTCGGGACGTTGTCGGAATCGTGAGTATCTAAAACGTAGCGACGTTATAATGAAACCACATTGTTAGGGGCAACATTAACGAGGACTTACTGTTTAGGTTTCCTGTTGCCTTTCTTTCACATGAAGACTCTTGGGGTTCTTTTGAAGCCATGTTTATAACAAAAGGGGAAAGTTCATGTAAGAATGCACTGGGGGTTTGCACTCACATGAACTGAAAGGGAACTTTGGCAGAGATGGTCACCCAACCTGAAACACTGTGCTGTGTGATTTTGGTAGATTCACAATGTTAAAATATGCTGAATTAGCATAAAATTTGAATTCAGAGTTAATGAAGGTTCAATTTATTTTGAACAATTTACTGTTTTTCACATTTGATATTTACTATTTTTTCTTACACAATTCCAAACATATTAGCAACATTTTTTTTTCCACAATGCCTACTAGAGTAATGTCATTTTCATACAGTAAATGACTCACTTCCCATTTGCATCCCACATCATTCTTTACCAAACTTATATTTCACCTCATTTCTCCTGCTTTTACCTCTCATACTACCCCATCCATAAAAGTATTGAGCAACCAAGGTGACATTGGAGGTTCTAGTGGTTCTGCCTTCATTATTAATCACATTCTCATTTATTAACAAATTATGATTGAATGTAAAAGGTTATCGGTAATTGGTTACTTAGTTCCCTGTTGCTTAATTATTGGTTGGGCTTTGTTGTTTCATATTATATTATACTATGTACTATAGTAAACAAACTGCCTTGAGTTGCCAGAATTACTTTTCATTCATATTTTATACCAAATTTGTCTTTAATTGAATTTGCAGTACAGATTTGTGGTTAGAATATATTTGGTGTGTGAACTGTGTTGCAGAACTTGTGTACTGTGTTTAGATTGGAGTAATAGTACAGGTTTCCCTCGCTATATGAACATTTGAGATACAAAAATTTGCTTATATGAATTTCCTAAATTACCACTTCTTTTTTGTTACAAAAGCTTTCCCCGCTTATATGAGTTTGGGTACCAGCAGAAATTCAAATCAAGCGCCCTCGGAGTCAGCTTGGGTGGCACATCCCCCTAGCGTTATGGTTATTTTTGAAACTTGTTATTTGGGGTAAATAAACTTTTTTATTATTATTATTATTATTATTATTATTATTATTATTATTATTATTATTATTCAGGTACATGCACACAATCCTACATACAGAATGTGCAAAAAAAAAATGTCATAAGGTCAAAAACATAAAGGAAATAAATATTTATTTATGTACCAGCTACAGTTAGGAGGATGAGCTGGGGGGAGTTATGGTATGGTTATTTTTCAACTTGTAGTTTTGGGTAGATAAAATAAAATTTTCTTACATGACACAGCTAGAGTCTATGCAAATGGTGGCTGTGTTAAACTTTGATTTTGCTTTTCCTTAAGGGTTTTAGCTGAATATTTTCATTTAGGTAGTATTTTATTAATGTTTTGAATATGTTAGGTAGTAAATTACAGTAGTTGTGTAGTATTTATCTTTACTGTAGTTAGGTAGGTTTTGTTGTTCATGAACTGGATTTCATGATATTGGGGTTTTCTTGTCATTGGGGAACCGAACTAAATTTTTCCCATATATTCTTTTATTAACTATACAGAAATTCTCTTAATGAATGGTTTTTCAGGAACCTAACCCATTTGTATAGTGAAGGATACCTATATTGTACTTTTATAAAGCCTAGCTATTCACATTCCAAGTAGCTGCAATAAATTGGATGATTACTGTGAGAGGCTGCACTGTTTGAGTGTAATGGGTTTTAATGCTTTTTGTCAAGCACCTTTCATTTATTGAAAGGTTTTCAGCTGCATAAAAAAAAATCAATGCACTAATATTTTGTCTGTACACAGAAAAAATTATTATGTGGTTATTCAACAGAGTTAATGTTACTGCATAACTAAAACTATGTTATTTTTTGCTGATAGTATAAATGCACATCAATAATGCTAAGAACTTAAGAGTAAATCCTCCACAGACCACAAACCAACGAGTACTGAGGGTGTCCCCTTACATTTTACCGCTGAAACTCTGGCCATAGCTGTAGCATCTGCAACTATTGGTGCGCTCATCTTAGGGTTTATAACTGGATTTTTCTGTGGCAAGAAGTGCAACAAGGACGAAGACAATCAGCTGTATGCGGATACTGATTATGAGTATTTTGATCAGAGACAAAATGCTAATAGGTAAGTATATTTTGCATTTTGTTATAATTTTGCATTTTTTTTTCATTTTTATTTATTTTTTTTATTTACAGTCTGCAGGTGAAGTATTCACATGAAATATGTTAAGATACATTGTAATAATTGCCTTCAGATCACTCTTTTTTTTTTTTTATGTATTTGTAAACAGTACTGTACTTTTTGGGAAGATATTTTTAATTGTACATGTATCTTCACTAAGTTTCAGAAAAATAATGGCACTAATTTACTTATACTGTATTGGCCAAAATTGTGGACTCCTCAAAAGTATCCGCTATAAAAATTAGTTTCATAATTGTGACCAGTAAGAGAGTGTATTTTAAAGATTTATCTGTTCATTTATGAGTGCAATAAAGTAGAAATTTCAATTAGCTTCTGCTATAAATCTTTCTTCAGTTTTCTTCCCATTTTGAAAAAGAATTGAAGTTGTGTATGCAAAATTACTTATCAAAAGTGCCAGTGATAATTGTACAATTGCTTTTACTTTTAGTCAATTTATCAATTTTTTCTTTGTCTCAAGATGTTCATTATTTTTCTTATAACCCAACTTATTTTTGCACATTTCCATTTCTTTCTATTTTTCCTTTTTGTTTTAAGAACTCAAATTCTGTAATCTCTGTTGTAAGAAAGTTGTTATTGACAAATACTATGGAGATGTGCCTGATCTAATGATGGTAATTCAAATGCAGCTGCATTTGTACTGTACTGTACATTCTTTTGGGTTCATCTTCTGACAAGCCCTTATGGTTTCCACTTGTTTTATGCATATTTCTGTATTTCACTGTCAGTATCTTGAAGAGTGGAGAGATTTCCCCAAAATGTAATTGTGGCCAGTAACATAAATTGACTCCACTTTCACTTGTAAATGGAAAGCGGTCATGGTCAGGCCGGGGAGTTTGGCGCCACGGCACTGCTCGGCACTTGCTCCTCACAGTACCCGTACTCGACTGCCTCACATCCTGAAGCGGCTCCTCACTTCCATCCACCTCCCAACAAGATCTAGAGGTACTACTGCTTCAAAAATCACTAAGAGACTCTTACATTGCCACCGAGGCTAGAAACTTTACTGCCATTTCATTTGATTTGCTCAGAGTAATTTGAACATCAAGAATCTGTTTCTGAGCCACGTTGGCATGAGCACGGGCAATATTGTGTGTGCACCCTCACAGTAGAGGTGAGATACTGAACAAATTATTTGTTGCCTATCTGAGGGCATCTTTCTGGAGAGTGGCATTAGGACTGACAAAATCATACTTAGGGCCTTGTGTTGTCTCAACAAAGCTATGCCCTCTGATCATTGAGACAGTGGACAAGAAGCGCCTTGTGAGTGCATAATATACCACCTTACTACAAGCACAAAATGTGTTAGGAAGTTTATAATAAAAGGCAAGTAAAAGTTAACTGTTTAATGCGTATCTGTCTGTCTGGTAGTGTTCCATAATTAACAGTTATCTAAACTGTGCTGGTCATTTCAACAAGTGGAAATCATGTAAAGCTGTGTTATATCTTCTTTATACTATCTTATAATTTACAAAACATCTCTGTTTTGTGTCACACACTTCCTATGACTTGAATAATAAATTAAAAATAATCTGATGCAGATATAAATTCACATCTGATAAGTGAAATGTAAAATTTGTAGACTTTCTTTACAGCTTTTTTTTTTTTTTTTAATATGAAAGGGAATACTATAGTGTACAGTATAACTAACTTCTTTAGTTTCACCATACTATTTTGCTGATGGCAGTCATACTTTGGTATTGCCAATTCTCTATTAAATTTTTGTACAAGGTTATTTTTAGGCAGGCAATTTTCATTAGAAAACAGGAAAGAAATGCTCATAGAATTAATGGGTAGAAAATTGCCAATGTTTACACAACTGTTTAGTGAATGACATATGACATGATACTGTTAGGAATCCTTTTTTTTTTTTTTCAATATACAGTACAATATTACCATTGTTATTTTTTTTTATTTTACACTGTAAAATAAATATATATATATATATATATATATATATATATATATATATATATATATATATATATATATATATATATATATATATATATATATATATATATATATATATATATATATATATATATATATATATATATATATATATATATATATATATATATATATATATATATATATATATATATATATATATATATATATATATATATATATATTCTTTTGATAAGAGGATTAACTGGCTTACCTTTTCAAGTTCATCATTTATTGCCAACTAGTCTTTTAATGCAAGTTACTGTACATAATTTCCTTTGAGGGGAGCATATGTGAAGGTTGAGGGTTTGCATTTACTAAGTATAGTGTTTCAGTGTGGGCTTAATTTCTCTACAAGAAAAATTCTTGCACAGAGCATCAAGCCACATGCAGCACCCACGGTTATTGTTTTTTTACTGTTCCTTTTGCTTAATATTTTCACTAGCTATTTAGATTTTTTATACTTACTTCTTATTGTGTTTTCTTGGAGAAAATTAAGGATAAAAATTTTTGCCAAACAACACAAACCAAGTAATATGGGAAGTCAATGGAAACTAAAGCCTTTTTTTTTTTTTTTGGGGAGTTTCTATTGTAGTTAGCACACAAATATTGAGACAAATAATAATTTTGTCTTTTCACACTTTATCAGACTGATTATTTCAATGGGTGGTTCAGAGTACCTGTAGTGGAAATTCCTTTATACCAAAACTTTTGTCCCAGCAGTACACTCTCCTCTCCTTGTTCATAAATAGTAAAGCATAGGGAGAGATCAGATAAGTGTTATTGTTATATCTCGATCACATAAAGAAGTACAGTAGAATCTCAGTAATCCAGCATCTTCGGGGATTGAGAGGTGCTGGATAAAGAGTTTTTCTGGTTAGTTGAAACTCACTCCTAGGATCTCCCAATAAATCCTACAATGCACAGTGCTACAGGCTGATGTTGCAAATTCGTGTCACAGAAAAACGGATTTCTTGAACACTTATTCCACTCTATGTATATTAATGATGTGGCTTAAAAATAAAGAAAATAAAAAAAAAATATTTAAAATAAGAAAAATGAAGAGCATGGGTGTGTATGTGTGGTAACTGAAAATATTTGGAGGTGATGGGCGATCACTACTTTGCCGAACCACCAGCTCAGCCGTCACGTTTATTGTTACTCGTAATGAAACCATAGCAGTTGTCAAAAATCATTACAATACAGTACTCTAATGTGGCTTACAAAGTAAAGAAACTATAGAGTAATATAAAACTATAAAATAAGAAAAGGAAGAACATTAGTGTGTTTATGTGGGATGTGAATGTGTGTGTGTGTAGAGGCAGTGGGCTATAACCAAGGTCTTGGCTATAACTACATTGTAGACTTGCCAGCTCAGTCACCTCATATTTTGTTACTTATAATAAAACTCTAAAAGTTGTGGAAAAATCATTACAATACAGTACTATAATGTTTCTGAATGGCTTCTTCACTGAGCCATTGTTTTATATTTTTCGTCTTTTTTTTTTTTTAATATAATTGCCAGAAAAAAGCCCTGGCCAGTCTTCATTGTTCTAGACATGTGGGCATCCAATAATACAATGTAGTACTGTAGTAAAGTTATTTATATTAGAGGGTTACATCCCCCAAAATAATTCGCTTGGTGGTTGCAAAGATTCGAGTGCATATGGAGCATGAGATAGGACTGTGGTAAGTAAACTTTGGCAATAAGCTCCATAAAAAAACATGCAGACAGGCTGTCAGTGAAAGTTGTGCCTGCAAGATTGGTATATGAAAGTTCAAAGACTATAAAGAGAGTGAATAAACTGAGTAAACTCTTATTTGCAAGTGATGACATACAGTATATGTGGTGGGGATGTAAGATGATTTGTGATCAGCATATTAGTAAAAAGTAGATGGCTAGATTTGAAAGAGTCTGTTAAAAGTTACAAATTTAATCGTCTGAGGCAAATATGTTTAGATTGCTCTTGTTCCAGTCTCAGAAAGTGAATTAACATCATGGTCAACACTAGCCTTACTAAATAATCAGCTTTAAATGAAACATAGTTTCATCTAATGTTTTAATCCACTCTTATGTATTTTTTGGGTAACAAGACCAGTGAAATTCACTTTAACATCCTTCTGTTCCTACTAATACTACTCTGCTGCTCCACTAAAGAGTTTTGTGAATGAAATGTGAAGACAGCATGTAACACTGACAACAGATTTGAATTCTTATCAACCCTACTGTTGTTATTTGAAATTCAATACTGAAAAACTATTAGCTGAAATATTTAGGGCAGTTTATTTTATTATAGGAAAGAACAAATTTAATACACATAATATAGATATAATGGAGTAATGAAAGTTAAAGCTGTTACCATTATACTATACAGATATCAGGTGCCAACATGACCATAACCCTTTGTGTTTGTGTTCCTGTTTGTTTCAGTATTTATGTACAGTAGTTTATTGTTAAACTAATACTTTTCAGCTGACTGTTAGTTCTAAAAAACATATGTAAAATTTTGAGTGTGTGTGACTGAAACAGGTTTGTGCTGAAGAGGGAGAAATAAAAATTTGAGTGTGATGGAGTGGGGAAAAGAATGGAGAAACTAATGTACGCAGGAAACATGAATCGGTTATCATTATTGGTAAAAAAGAATAATTTTTACCTGTGAATCATATTGATGAAACCAATGGTGTAGTCAGTGTACTTGATTGGAACTGCAACATAGATGTGGGATAGGAGAGCTACCTGCACATGGTCAGGTAGTCAGATTATGTAGGATTTAAAATATAGCAATAGAAAAAGTGAAGGAGGGTGTACTAAGATGGTGTAAAGTTTTAGAAAATGTATCTTAGGAATGTTTAAAAACATTGTCAAAAGAAAGAATAATCAAAAGAGTAAAGCAAATAAAAGGACAATATGGTGGGTGGGTGACAAGAACTTCAGTTTACTTTTTTACTTTTACATTTATCCTCTTCGCCACTGATTGGCTAGTTAGCCGCTTGGGTGGTCGGTCACGTCTCTATTATGCATTGTTGTCACATACTAGGCATGCACTGGCTCCTGAATGTATCCGAGTGCCCTCACAACACACTCTGGCAGGTTGTTTCAAGAGTTTGCAATTTTCACTCTGAAAAAGTTTGCCCTCACAGTTTTCTGGACTTGTGGATTCTTCAACCTTGAGCTGTGACCCCTTGTGGGGCAAGCGTCTGCCAGCTCCAGGTATGGACACTCAACTGAGTAATGCCCTCTGAGAAGTTTATACATCTCAATTAGGTCACCCCTTGCCCTTCTGTAGCACTGTAAGAACATAAGAAAATAAGGAGTCTGCAATAGGCTGGTTGGCCTGTGCATGGCAGCTCCTGTCGAGAGTTACTACCACTCTCTATCATCCATGAATCTATCTAGCCTCCTTTTAAAACTTTCCAGCGTTCCAGCACTTACTACAAAGTTGCAAGGCTTGTTCCATTCGTCCACCACCCTATTTGTGAACCAGTTCCTTCCTATCTCCCTCAGTTATTTCTCTGGATAACTAAGGTACCAAAGTGCAGGCTCCAGTCTGGTGGCCCTCCTTTGGACATTTTCAATCAATTGACAGTCTCTAGCATATCTCGAGGACCAGATGGGGTGACAGTACTCCAAGTGGGAAGTACTTCACTCAAGATCATTATGAGAGACGAACTGTCTAGATATCTGAACGACCTTCTTATAAGACTTCTTTTCCATTTGCTCTGGACAAAGGGTCTTCACTATATGTCAGGAATGTGTTCCTCAGAAAAGTGAGTGAAATGTTTTATAATGAGGAATTTTCCTCATAACATTTAATGTAATTAGGGATATATGCATTCCAACATGTACAGTAATACCCCTTGAAAGCTCAGGATGCATTCCTGGAGAGAGAGCTCTGCAAATCAGCTTACAACGGGGTCATTATAACATACTGTATAGTCTTTGATATGGAGATACATTCTTAACAATGCTATTTATTACCTTTGAGTGATACAGGATGGCCTGATTTGGTTACTAATTAATGAATAAATTGAGGAGTATGCAGATGCATAATGCACTACAATAGCATTTATTGAGTGTTCATACACTAAATATGCTTCAGTATTATTTACCAAGTGCTGAAGACATGTTGTGGTAAGCAATGAGAGATGAAGAGCACTGTTAACATAATGAGGAAGAGTGAGAGTGATCAGCTGGTCACTCTTTGTAAACAAGGAATTTAATACAATGCAACGAATCATCTGGTTTCTAGTGTTGGATTTTTTTTCGTGAAAGTTGATTATTTCATGATAATGTTATATTCACCCGGCACCAAATGAACCTAAATAGTATAGGAATTATGGTGAAATTACGTGTTAAAGGGGTCCTATCTGCTGCTCCTAGATATGCTCACATCTCCCAGATTTTTCCTTGTTCATTAGGCACATAAGCACATTGAAATGACTTTGCCACAAATTCTGTGGTTATCAGAACTGTACTTATATACTTAACACTTTACAGTATGAAACAATCATATCGGAGAAAAAAAGTTGTCGACAACCAGACTTATGTCTGATTTTCTTGAAACAGTCCAGATAAGTAGGGTTATATCCAGATCCCCCCACCCATAGATTCTCTTTTTTTTTTTTACTGGGGTCTCCCCCCAATTAGTCCTGTGTATTGAGGTACAGTACTACTGTAAATACGAAGATAAAAATTAAGAATTTGGCTCCCCTGTTTCAAATACATGGGTACAACACTGATACATACAGTATACAATACTATAAAACTATAAAATGAATAGCATGGGTGTGTATGTGTGGGGAGTGAAGGTCTGTATTGAGGCAGTGACTGTGGCCAGCTTCACTCTTCCTCCCCCCTATGCGACATCATGGTATACAGGCAGCAACCACACACGTCTCTTGTGTATACTGGTCCAGTAAATGTGAGGAAGAAAACAAAATAATTATAATAATAAAATAAAATAAATGTACTGCATTGGCATTTGACAATCATTTCACGGGACACGAGACAGAGAACAGCTGAGAGATCCGCCATGTCGTGCCATCGGCTAACTGCCAACTATGTAAGAACTATTTATTCCCTTTATGTTTTTACCTAATTTTATTTATTTTTTTAATACTGTACTTTGTTTGCACAAACTGTATGAATGATTGTGTGTGCACTTATGGAGCAAAAGAAAATTACTTATATCTACCCAAAATTATGAGTTGAACAATATCCTAGCTCACAGCTCAGCCTCAGCAAGTCGGCGACTCCGCTACATAATTACATGCCATCTCCAAAGATATTATTCTTCGTTATCCCTTGTTTAAGATATTATTTTTCATTGTTGTTCACTTAGCAATCATTTCACCTAGCAATCATTTGCAGGAATGCGTCTCAATCGCTGAATGAAGAGTATCTGTTGAGGCATCCCCTGGGTTACGGAATTTCTGTTCGGAATTTCACCCTTAAGGAATTTACAAATTTAGACCTTAATTTTGGGCTATGGAAAAAAATCTCCTTACATAATTTGGAAAAAATTTTAAAGGTTTAAAAAAATCTTGAATTTTAATCAAAATTTTTTACAAAAAAGAGTAAAAATTTTATTATGTGTGAATGCATGTGTGGTGGCCACAAAGCGGTTGGAAGGCTGTTCATTTCCCCAGTTGCCAGCATTTACCACAACAATGGAGCTGCTAATGCTCAGTTAGAATTCTTTCCCCCAGCTTGTGTTCTGTTATGCATCTGTGTTTAGGACTTTATTCACCTTTATTGAATTTTGTTTAATTTATTAAGATTTTCAAAAGTAAATTATAAAATTTATTTTGTGTGGATTCTGGCTCAGCTTTTCTCCCTCTGCAGCTGGTAGCAGTCACAACAACAATGGTTCTGCTCAGTTTGATGTCTTTCCTTAGTTTGTGTTCAGTTATGCATCTATGTTATTGTGTACACCTTTATTCAATATGAGTGGAAAAAGACCATCATCTCTACGGGATTTCTATCGCAAAACATATTTCTATTGCATTAGAAATTACAAGTCATAGGTTAGGATAGAATAAGATTAGCTTAACATACACTGGAAAGGGGGGTGGGGGAGGGGAACTCGTGATTTCCGATAGAAATGAAGGTCACAGTCATTCATAACACATCGCAAAGCCATCAGAAAAAAAAAAAAAAAATATATATATATATATATATATATATATATATATATATATATATATATATATATATATATATATATATATATATATATATATATATATATATATATATATATATATATACAGTATAGTCTCCATTTATGCGGTCAATTGAGCTGTGGTGGTCCGCGTAAAACGAGAAATGCGTAAACGAAATAACAGAACATATGGGATTAATTGAAATAGAGACTGGGCCTACCCCCAAACTCCACTTTTTCCGACACAATACGTACGTTGTAGTAAAAATATTATCTTAATTTTATGATGGTATGCACACACACATAATATAGAAGAGAAATATCAATAAGAGAATAATATACTTTACCAGGTAAAAGAAAAGCCAAGGTTTAACAATTACGTTAGTAGAAGAGATGGGTCGGCATACGGGGATGGGGGCTGGTTCCGAGGCAGAGGGCAGATTAGTGGCCTTTACTTGAATCACTATCATTATCCACCACAGATATCAGGCCCTCCCTGACAAATCCCCTAAAGTCACCATCACTGTCACTATCACTGACTTGGGCTGGCTGTGGTTGTGGTGGGTTGCGGGCGAAGAAGTCGGTGATGTTACGCTGACGGCTAGTGTTGATGTGGTCGTGATACATCTTGATGTACTGCTCCATAGTTTGGTCTAGATGGTTATTGGAGACTTCATATCGGTGATTGACAGGGTTTTTGGAAAGGATGAGCTTGAGTTTCTCAGCAAACTCGTTGCCATCCTTTATATCACCATGTGTTAACTTCTGTTCTCGTGCTGCTGCACCACCTGCCTCCTCACTGACGTCATCGTCTTCCAACATCTGGTCGGCAGTCACCTCAGGATCCCTGATTACCTCCATGATGTCGTTGTTGGTGGTCTCGGAGAAGCCTGCAGCTGTAACACTCTGTGCAGCTTCTCTTGCAAGGTCCACTGCCACTGCAACAGACTGAGCCTCACCAGCCACAGATTGCCTCTGCCTCCCACCTGGGATACCTTGCAACACATGCCGCCATGCGTGATGAATCGTTGCCACAGACAGCTGCCCCCATGCCTCCACCAAGAAATCAACAGCTTTCTTGACGTTAAACATTTTCCAAAACTTTAAATCGCACTTCATGCTCCGCCAACTCTTGTTCTGGATCCTCATCGTCGCTCTCGCTATCTGTGCCACTCAGAAGGTTCCGCAACTCATCCTTGGTGTTGGTGTAGTCGTTCAGGAGCTTAAACTCTTTGAAGAGAATGCAGCCTTCACGTTGCATATTAACTCCTGGTCCATGGGCTGGATTAACGACGTAGTGTTGGGCGGAAGGAAGACCACTTTTACACTGGGGTGACGATCCAACAGTGCTTTGTCAAGGAGCAACAAAATGTTAAATGGAACATTATGTTGCTCGCAGAATTTCTTAACATCGGGAACGAAACAGTCTTCAAACCAGGAGAGGGACAGACCAGTGAACATCCACGCCTTATGTGCGGTTAGCCAGTGGACATTTAGCTTGGTCATGTCCATGTTCTTGTAGGCGTGCGGCTTGCGGGCTGTGTGGATCACCAACAACTTGAGCTTACAGGTGCCGGAGGCATTGGTGGTAAACAGGACGGTGATGCGCTACTTCTGCAACTTCCGGCCCTGACACTTGCTGGCAGACTTGACAACGAAGGTCTTGGATGGTAATTTTTTCCAAAACAGCCCGGATTCATCCATGTTGAACACCTGGTCGTCGGTGTACTGTCCTTCCTCCATAATGTCTCATAAGAATGGAGGAAAATCCATGGCGGCAGCACGGTCAGCACTGGCTCCTTCACCAACAATGTTAATGTTGGTTATCTTGTTGCATTTCTTAAACCCTTGTAGCCACCCAGAGGAAGCAGTGAAGGGTTTGGGCTCTGCAATTCCCATCTTGCGCGCCACTGATTCGTAGAGTTCATGGGCGTAGTCCTGCACTGCCTGCGTGTCTACCGCCATGTTACGTCTTGCCTGACGAATTAAGTAGCTCACCAGTAAATTCTCAGTCTTGAGCAGCACCTTATTCTGGCAATACTTCACCATTGAAGCACCTGCAGACTGTTTGATGCTCATGTGTTCTTTTATCTTGGCGGCTTCCTTCTTGATTGTACGAATCATAGATTCGTTAACTCCATGCTGGCGTGCGAGATCAACTTGTCGGGTTCCCTTTTCTAAGTCCTGGACGATTTTGTATTTTACTTCATAACTTAGGGCGCGTCATATCTTCTTGGGCTTGGGGCGGCTTGG
>NW_024716703.1:21629840-21639840 GCF_018991925.1 Homarus americanus | reverse complement strand
TGTTTTTATTGAATTAATGTTTGTGTGTGCAAAATTAACAATACAATATATTAATAATATGTGGAATATTCGAGGAGACGAGACGGCTGCCGGCATTGTTTATGTTAAAGCTTACAAAACCAGTGACTGATTGGTTCTACATATAAAACTGAAGAAAATAAGACCCTGATTTTAGCTGTTGTAAAATTAATGTAAAAAAATTAATATGGTTGTTTGAAGTACCTGTAATGTAATTTAATGTTAATAAATGGAACAATATAAGTAGCTAACCATTAATGGTAAAAAAAAAAAGTGAGACCGCGTATGTAAGTGTGCACATGTGAAAACATATCGTCATTACTCTACATAAGAATATGAAAGCAACACTTATTTACTGCTCATATATATTGAAGAGTTAAATGTTGTACTCTGTATAGACAAGCAGAGAGAGAGAGAACGCAGCCGAACTGCCGGATGTAAACAAACCTTAATTTCCCGCGGCTTTTTTTTTTTTATGATTAGCCACCGCATAGGTCACTGAATCATTGGGGCCTGAGGGCAAATATTTAATACCCTGTAATAATAATAATAATAATAATAATAATAATAATAATAATAATAATAATTCAGATAAGTAAAAAAAAAAAAAAAAACTGCCTATCTACCTATTGGACAAACTAAAATCGTTCCGGACCACGGGAGTTTCCGGACCACAGAATGCCGGACTAGAGAGGTACAACCTGTACTGTATATCTAAAAAAAATAATAAGTTTTCTTGTACTATAGATATTGGTCACTGATATAGTATTCTTAATTTACTTATTCAGAATAGTGTGTATTTGTATTAGGCAGTTAATGATGTTTAAGTTTGATTCCTTATTATTTTTAACCGTTAGTGTACACAAACTTCAATAGAAATAAGTAGATAGTTGCACATCAAGTAAAATTGTTTGTCATCCACAGTATGAGAAAATTTAGACATGTTATTATGATTCATGCATTGTATGAACAATCCCAGATTATAAAGAATTGCCCCTGCTCACACACTATTGGGATAATTCATACATTGTATGAATTCTCCCAACATACATGAAACTAACCCAAATGACAATGTTGCTTTTTTAAATGTTATTGTGATAGTATGGTATTATAGCTCTGTCTGTTGCAACAGTATACTGTATAAAGTGATCATAAATTTCAATCCTTAACAGTAAAATTTCATCTTCCATAAATGTAGGGAGAACTTTTAGCATACCACTGACATTTTAATGAGAGTTACTAATGAATAGCCTTTTCCTGTTTGTTAACAGTACAATACAGTTTTTTGAAAGATGATAACATTAAATAAGATTCTGAGTGATTTATGTTGTTTTCATTATATTGGGATACTTATTTTCTTACCTCATGGTGAAAGGTTTTGCAAATTTAACTTGGAGGTTTGCACATAATGTACAGTACTTGTAAGTCTGTGTTACTTGCACAGAAAAAATACTCTCATTTATAGTTATCTGTACAGTATACATCATAATTTTACATGGGTTCAGTCATCTTGGTAAATGTTTTACATTATCCTTTCATTGTAATTTTCAAGTGCAAAGTTAGTTTTGGGATAGGTTTCAACATAATTATATTTCAAAGTGCATGTTGTGACAAAGCAGATATGGTAATACCTGTCCTACGTGCCTGTTGTGACAAAGCAGATATGGTAATACCTGTCATACGTGCCTGTTGTATCATAACTCGCTGCCATTACTGTTGACATAAATGTCCTCAGTAATGGGAAATATACAGTTGATAATTATAAATATAATTTGAAAGTTTTCATTTCCATCTTTAACCAATCCCTTTTAAATGAAGGAAATTTCTTGTTACTTAATTTTATCATTCACTTACAAAATTACAGGATTTTACTGTAGTACGTAGTTACATACTACTGAATTAACCTACTCCCAGCACAATATAGTCTATGCACCATGAGAGATTTAAGGTTTAGCAATATTTTCCCTCAAAAGCATTTCTTGAAATTATTTATTTTTATTTCCTCACAGCCGGCTGACAGGAGAACTCCAAGAAGAAGTAACATATGCAGAGCCCGTTTTGGTTCCCCAGGCTCTCAATAAACCTGTTAATCTTGTGCTGAACATGTCTCCTAAGGCTACCTTAAAAACACCTGGCTCTAATACTCCTGGAGGGAATGTGGGGACTGTAGGAGCCCCCATGGGACCATCTCTAGGGCTTCCTACTACTGGAGTGTCAGCAGGACCTCATGATATTCCCTTGCATTACACACCAGAGTCATACTCTACTCACGGAACTCTGCGTTCATCAGAGAAGTATGGAACAAGGGGCCGTGATCACCGACCACGAGATTATGACCACAGGCTGGTTGATGGATACTCAACCACCCGCTCTGTCAAGAAGGTGTACCTGTGAGGTGCCTGCCCCCACAATTCCCCAGCCCCCCTTAAAGAGCACTCAAGTCTCCTGTATATTGTGAACTTGAGTCATAGCCTCACCATAGCTTTGCATTATTTGCTGGAAGCGCGTGGGTGGGCTGGCCAGGTGTGGGCATGTGGGATAGACGGATTTGTGAGCTCTAAGAGTCCCACACAGAAGGTCACGTTCTAGTCCCCACTCACCGCCAGTATTATGTACATACCACCCTAGTGCCAAGAGACACTTCTACTCCTTCGGTAAAACTCCTGTAATCAAAGTATTCTGTAGCTAGTGTCATGTAAATCAAATCATTGAGTCATGAGACACTGCTGGCAATACTCGATGTGACGTTAGCAAGCATGAGAAGACGTAGGGTGTAAGAAGTGACTTAGTTTAAAGTAGAAACAATATAACAATAATACAATGGAGGTTTTAATAACAAAGCACTGACATTATTTGTAAAATACAAGATATTTCTTGATGGTCCTCAATCAGTGAAGAAAAAAGATAAAGGAACTGATACAGTCAGCTGTTATATTACCGTCTGATTGAATAAAGTTGTAGTTTTACAATCAACCCATTTAAAATGAATTGATGTAAACTTTCTAGAGTTATAAGACATGATTAGAGGTGTCTAATACAAAAATACACAATAGTTTGACTTTTGCAAAATGTTGAATGCATACGTTATGTGAACAGGACTGAAGATATAATTTATGGTGTTTGATACAGATGCATCTAAGCATTTTTTAACCAATTGTTGAGTGTTAACACCAAAGCATCATGTAGCCTAGTTAGTGGTGTTTACAGTGCAGACAAATGGATAACTCAACCTGGTTAAAGTTGGGTGATACAAACACCAGAGAAGAGATGATTTGATAAAACTACATTATCTCCACACACAAGAATCATATAGCATGATTGAGGTTTTCGTACCAGATTATGGGACCATATAGTGTGATGTCACATAATCTGGCAGGCTTAATTTGTGTATCTCTTGTAACTTGTATAGGGCCTGTGATAAGTGATACTGCTTGGACACTCGACATCACAACTGTGTGTAAGGAATTCTGAGGGGTCACTGACTCCTCTGCTCTTGTCTAGTATATATGCTATGTAATATATCACCCAATCCTATTGCTATATTCTCATAGACAATTTTGCTCGAAATTCCTTCTGTCTCGGTCTTCACTCTGATAATTTTTATTTAGACTGGATGATCTGTATATAGTGTACTCTTGTCCATTGTAGAAGTATTTAATAACAAGTGGTTGGATCAGCAATATTTTAGCCTTTGAATACAAGTTCCCCAAGGCTATTACTCCCAACTATAGATTGGTAAGGAATTTAATACAAAGCATGAGAGGTTATCAATTGCTGATCTTTTCACAAAGGTGAACTGACAAGTCATATTTCCAACAGTACATTGTGTCTGATAAGGAATGAAATGGGTAATTACATGCTTAGGCTGATACAGTTTTTCTCAGTATGATATTCTGACAAAGTTACACACATTAGTGCTAAAAGAAATACTTTTGAATGAATATTTAGCCCCAAAATTTCTGCTTTATGTATTACACAACTCCTGGGGGATGAATTTTGTCTACCCAAGTGTGTAATTTCCTCTGTGGAGTTGATTGATAATGATAATTGCATTCTGCATTATTTTTCATGCATTGATTTTTGTAACCTCATTTATCCTTTAATAACAGTATTGTTTTTACCTCTTGTACTTTTGAAAGAGGCACAAAATGGGCACAAACTATTGGTGCTTTCATATAATTTTGTACTTTATTTTTCTCACTCTTTAAATGGATATAGTGATATAGGTATGTATGTCAGTCCTTTTTTTATGGTTATTGCCAATTCAGCAAAGGAATGTACTAGATAGTTTCCATCTTTGTGCAATCATAAGTAAATATACACAAGGTTAGTATGCTAAATTATCATTGGGTTCACACACAATACATGAAGATCTGACCATTAATTCATAATAGATAATTCCATATCATCTGTGAGATTTATAGCTGTCACAGCTGTAAGTTAAAAAATATACCAGTAGATATGTTAGTGTCATTAGAAAAATATGGTGAAACTAGACAAAGACTGTCAGCATGAAATTTTAAAGTTCAGTAATTAGATGAAGGCTATGATATGTACAGTATCAACTTCCTATAGCCTTATTGCTTCATTGGTGAAGTTTTAATTATTATTGGACTATTAAAATAATTTTGTTGTAATTTGATTATACAGTGTGTGTGTGTGCGCGCATGCACTATATATATATATATATATATATATATATATATATATATATATATATATATATATATATATATATATATATATATATATATATATATATATATATATACACACACATACATACATACATACATACAAACATACATACATACACATACATACATTCATATGTATATATATATATATATATATATATATATATATATATATATATATATATATATATATACACATACATACATACATACATATATATATATATATATATATATATATATATATATATATATATATATATATATATATATATACTGTATGTATGTGTGTGTGTGTGTGTGTGTGTGTGTGTGTGTGTGTGTGTGTGTGTGTGTGTGTGTGTGTGTGTGTGTGTGTATATATATATATATATATATATATATACAGCGTATATATATATATATATAGAGAGAGAGAGAGTAGACCCTCAATAGAGAATGGTTCTGATCAAGTAGTGCCAGCCTCTAAATTGCACCAAAATATTGATAAACATCGAGTTGTTCCAATAGTCTCCAGTTAGATCATAATTTTAATAGTGAACAATGGCTTCTGTTGGAAAGTCTTCAGTTAGGGATAAAAAGGGACATGGAACAAGGCCAGCTAAGATCATGAACTTCATTTTTATATTGGGGCAAAATGTTAACCTCATTGACATGTGAAGAAGCAAGGCAAAAGAATGTAATGATTAATGTTGAGAGGTTATAAAGGGACATGGACTTCTTGTATGGATTGTAGTGATGTAGAATAATCATTATTGAGCTTTAATCCTTAGTTTCATTTTACTTTTTTCTAGGATATACAAAAATTTCTAGGGTCCAGAAACATAATCATATTTTCCCCACAGTTGAGAGTGATTTGCTTGAGAAAGAGACCATGAAACTGAACCTTGTGAAAAAGGCTCTAGAGAATTGAACCTTGTTCTCTATCAAGGGTCCACTGTAAATAATGAAACTTATTAGATACTGCATTAAAACTACTGTAGAAGATTTTCTTTTTTGAATACTGGCATTTATTTGATCATACTTATTGGGTTACAGTACAAGCAAGTTGTGAACTATGAAACTATGGGGAATTTGAATAATTTATCATTCCTATTTGTATGTCTAGATTAGCTATATATATATATATATATATATATATATATATATATATATATATATATATATATATATATATATATATATATATATATATATATATATATATATATACAATGTATATATATATATATATATATATATATATATATATATATATATATATATATATATATATATATATATATATATATATATATAATACTGACTGACTGACTTATGCACCTTCCCACTATTTCTACCTACCATGTTGTAATGGTATTGTTTTAAGAAGCATTTAATTAATTTATTATCAATGTCATTCCCCATGCATACCATGTTTCTCATCCTAGGTCAAAGAATGTAAGGCTTTAGAAGTACTGATTAAAGATTAAGAAGGGATTTTTACAAGGCACAGTGGTAGAAGAGTTGCTGTACAGAATTGCTTTGTGGTGGCAGTGTAGTGTGGGTGTTGCTTGTGACTGTAAAGGTGAGAAAGAATGTGACAAGTAGAGTTTTGGCATGGAGTGGTCAACCCACCAAACTTCCTTAATACCATCCTCTCCCATGAACAAACTCAAAATTTCTCTTCCTCAAGTTATAGTGCCGCCGGGGTTGGTTTATCATGTTGGGGATAAAAAATAGCAACCAATTTCTTTGACATGCAAACATAATAATGTACCTAAAATTGGAATTATATAAGTTGATATCTTAAAAACATCCAGCATTCCAGGATTCTGTTTATTTTTAGCTATAAATGTTTAATTCAACTTTATGAATGGCAAATTTGGTATCATTCTTAGAACCTTATCTCTTGATATTGCTCGTGGGAATGATATATCTAATGAAATTGATATCTCTGCAGTAACTATTATAACTACATTGCAAAGTCAATAATGTGTTATTTTCAGCAACTTTTAAAGAGCAAAATCTGGGGGCTGAGGTAACTTATGAATGCCTGTTCAGTGTGTAAAGATATGAATTAGTACCTGGAAGGTTATTTAGTTAGATCTAGTATCAAAAGGAATACTGATGATAGTGTTAAACACATGCTAAAACCTGTTGCTGTAATTGCATTTAGAATCATTCAGGATGCTTAGAAAAGGGGTTGCAAGTAGATGGTTTTATTTTACTTGGTGATTTTTGGTATGGTATTCAATTTCCAACTTTGATTACTAGAGATAAGTCTACTGTAACTTTATCGGAAAGTTGCACAGGACCTTCCACTGAGCAAGAATTTGACATTATAGATTGCTGCTCCCATGAATTCTTGTTGAAATACAGTAAATTAAGGCAGTTTTGTGATAATTTTGCAGGACTTAGTGGTACATTTTGAATATTGTCAGAAACAGTTCTTACCCATCATGTAGATATTAAAAAAAGCAGTAAGTGATTGCTTTAAAACCACTTTTAATTTAGAGTGCAAGATTATCTAAGAATGGCTATTGTGTTTTGTAAATATCCATACCCTGTATTTTACTTAGTAAAATATTTTGCTGTACTAATATCCAATAACTATGATATACTGTATTGTAAAGTCATTATGGGCTGTTTCAATGATATTAGGAATGCACATAGTTGAATACTTTTCCATTGATATTCCTTAAAAAAATTTTAAGCTCTATAATTTACTGCATTTTCTGTTACAGTACTCTCATTTTGTAAAGAGGTAGGAATTGTTATTATTAAAACAGGAATAATAAATAAACAGTAGAGGTATAAAAATAAAACTCATAAGGTTATAGAAGCCCCTTTAACACTCCTTCTTGGTGGGGACCCGGCGGTATCCCAGACACTTCTCCCTCCCTCAGTAAACGCTTCCCATGCCCCTCCCCTGCGCCCTGCGCAGCAACACACCATCATTGTTATAATAAAATGTGCATTTACAAATTGGGTTTTCCTAGCCATAATTTTTTAATTATTATTATTATTATTATTATTATTATTATTATTATTATTATATATATATACAGTGACCCCTCGTTTAACGAACACCTCGGTAAACGTAATTTCGATTAACGAACTGCCTTCCATAAGGATCTTCAATTCGGTTAACGAAAAAAAATTCGGTTAACGAAGTTCTTACGAACCGACCTCAACGTGTTTTCGCTTGCACTGACCGGGCAACCAGCTTTAGTATCAGTCCGCCAATACATTAATCGGTTCTAGGGCTTAAATTCCTTACTATTTTAGTAAATATCAAGAAGTTTATACTATTCAATAATTTTAAAAGTTTAATATTCAATTTTTTAGTCATTTTAACAATTATTGAACATAATTGAAGGTAAAGTGACTAGTTTAATGCGCGGCATCCAGCCTCTTAACGCAGCAAACAGGACTTAGTCTCTCTCTGTTTTCACTGGAGGTAACATCTTGCTTGAGACTCTTTCAACTAAACGCTTTTTTTTCTGTTTCCAAGCAAATTATTGGTCATTTTGAAATATATTTTACATATTGACAATATATAATGCAGTGCAGTGTTGATTTAAAGAAAATAATCTTGAATTACACCAGAGAGCTAAAATTTTATGGGTGAAATGGCGCCATGGGGTGACTTCTCTTCACCCCAATGCCTTCTCTTCTTCCTTCTCCTCCACCCCCATTCAAATCCCATCATCATCCAGGAGCCTTCTACATACACACCTCAAAGTAAGTGAACTTTTCTACCATTTTTGTTGAATTTAGGAAATTTTCGGTGAGCTGGAACCAATTACCCAAAAACCCATTGAAACAATGGTTTCGGTTAACGAACTTTTCGGTTAACGAATGACCTTCTGGAACGGATTGAGTTCGTTAATGGAGGGGTCACTGTATATATATATACATATATATATATATATATATATATATATATATATATATATATATATATATGTATGTATGTATGTATGTATGTATGTATGTATGTATGTATGTATGTATGTATGTATGTATGTATGTATGTATGTATGTATGTATGTATGTATGTATGTATGTATGTATGTATGTATGTATGTATGTATGTATGTATGTATGTATGTATGTATGTATGTATGTATGTATGTATATATATATATATATATGTATATATATATATATATATATATATATATATATATATATATATATATATATATATATATATATATATATATATATATATATATATATATATATAAAAAATACATTACAGAACCACACCACAACCCCAACAACAACACAAACGAAGCGGCCGAACGCGACTGCCCAGTGATCATCAAAACATTACCGAGTTCTTCACCCCCACCCACCACAGCCCGGCCCAAGTCAGTGATAGTGATAATTATAGTGAGAATATGGACTTATATGGCTTTGAGGGTTTGACAAGGGCCCTGCAAGCCTCTGTGGTGGATAGTGATACAATTGATACAAGTGATACAGGTGAGGGCCAATAATCCTCTGCCTCGGAACCAACCCCCATCCCGTGTGCCCAGCCATCTTTTCTACTAATGCAAGTGTTAAAAACCTAATATTATTGATATTTCTCTTAATTATTAATGTGTGTGCATACCATCATAAAGTTAAGATAAAATTTTTACTACAACATAGTTGTGTCGTCCAAAAAGTGGGTTGGGTTCGGGCCAGTTTGGAATTAATCCCATATGTTCTGTTGTTTATGCAGGTTTCACCACGTAGTACCCCTGTGGGTTCAGTGTTTAGCGATTAGCGAAGGTACTACTGTATATATATATATATATATATATATATATATATATATATATATGTATGTATGTATGTATGTATGTATGTATGTATGTATATGTATGTATGTATGTATGTATGTATGTATGTATGTATGTATGTATGTATGTATGTATGTATGTATGTATGTATGTATGTATGTATGTATGTATGTATGTATGTATGTATGTATGTATGTATGTATGTATGTATGTATGTATGTATGTATGTATGTATGTATATATATATATATATATATATATATATATATATATATATATATATATATATATATATATATATATTTCTTTACTTGTGTAATACTGTTTCATTTATAAGGTATAGTAGGCAGCTATCAAACAGGGAAATACTACCGCCAGGGAAGATAATGGAAACATAAGAAAAGGGGAAATATCTACTTTCTGGGAAAGTTTGTTATCTGCTTTCCCGAAAAGTAGATTATCTACTTTTCGGGTAAGTACATTTAAGACATTTCGTGGAAGTAGATT